>NC_061143.1:1223164-1834746 GCF_905220365.1 Vanessa cardui
TATTATTTTGCATTTTACTCAGACTAAGAATTCTTGTTTTCTTTTTCTGGCCTGTTATAATTAAATTATTATATAATATATATGGGATATAATTTAATCATTAGATTAATTAGTCTTTGTTAAAATATTAATTAAATAAACAGGTAAATACAAAAAATAAATATTCGAAATACAAGTCAAATGATTTTCTTAAACATAGTATATGACAATAATCATTATATAATAATGATTATCATAATAAGCAGTAATCGGTCTCCTCTCTACCATGCTAATATTCTGCTAACATCAGTGAGCAGAATATTTTGCACCAATTTTTTTTCTAAATCCAATTATATTTACTTTTCATTAATTGTATATTTATATTTTTCCAGAATGTAGAAAGCAGCTGGAACGCGGGTCGTCTCAGTACTATAAAGTCTCTTGAAGATGCCATCGCTGCAGAGAAGGAGGCTCAGTGGAGGGCTCAGGGACAGGAACTGCTCATCCAAGCCAAGAAGGAGAATGTTCTGTTGCAACTCGAGGCCGCTTACAGAGAACGAGCTCTCACCGCGTACCAGGAGGTCTGTTCCCAAAGATATAACATATATATGTCATATATATTAAGCATTAACTATTTAACTTGCTCTTGATACAGTCACCAAGTAATGTATTGTAAAATTATCTGCCAAATTGTTAAAACAATAATAAATAATAATAATAAATAAATACGAGACAACATCACATACATGTAACCCAATGTAAGTAGCTGAAGCACTTGCGTTATGGAAATCAGAAGTAACGACGGTACCACAAACACCCAGACCCAAGACAACATAGAAAACTAATGGTAATCTACATCGACTCGGCCGGGAATCGAACCCGGGACCTCAGAGTGGCGTACCCATGAAAACCGGTGTACACACCACTCGACCATGGAGGTCGTCAAAATATAATATTTTGTCTATTTTTATGTAAATCTATATCGTGAAACTTTGCCACTATGTAGTGACTCATGAGGCAGAATTAATTGCAAAACATGCATATAACATATGATAATGATACTTAACATTTTAAATGTAGCATTTACATATACAATACACTTGTTATTGCCCATGGCTTTGCTCACTATTTAAGGGTTGATTGTCAGGTGGTAAATGTGAAAAATCTGTGTCCTTTTTAAGAATTCAATATTAATCTTTTCATATTAAATCCCTTCCGAGGTTTACTGATAAAAGCTTAACAAACATTAAATATTACTATAAGCTGATAAATGAAGCTGTATTGGTTCTATCTTATATATATATATATATTTTTGGGTATTAAATATTTTTCTATTTCTTATATATATGCTGTATTATTATATAATTAGATATGGGATCGTAGAATATAGTCCGAGCTCCTGTTAATAACTTGAAATTGTAACTACATGGTACCTGTAAGACAGGCTTGCCTAGTGCGGGACCACTGGATGTTTTGCGACTATGTTAACATTTCATGTCAATACATTTATTTATTTTATTTTATTTTTTTATTTTATTTTTTTTATCAATAAGAATGCAAGTTCAAATATCTATGTATTTGTCTCTTATTAATGAAGATATTTGTGAACAGGTCAAGCGTCGCTTGGACTTCCAACTTGAGAAGACCCTGCTGGAACGCCGTATCGCTCAAAAGAACATGGTTGACTGGATCGTAGCCAACGTGACCAAGGCCATCACCCCGGACCAGGAGAAGCAAGCCATGGACCGCTGCATCGCAGACCTGGCGGCGCTCGCCAAGAACTAAAATATAGTTATTTATTATCTGTATATTGTTAATAAACTGAAATCAAACGTACCATAGTTTATGGGTGTTTTATTTAAAAGAACTATACGCATTGATATTCTATGTCTGGTAACAGCATTATTTATAATGCAAGTTAGATCTTTAATTATAACTATTATATTATAAGTAACTAATTGAGTAATTTTCTGTGTATGAAAAATTATTTTTTCTGATAAAAACCTACAACAATATAATTCGGCTGAATGAATACGTTTTCTTGCCATAAAATTAAATTAAAGTTTAAACCTTTTTCATCCCCGCAAAAACGCTATCAGTCAATTTTGTGACGTCATATTGATAAAAATAGTTACGTATGTACGACTGGCATTCATTCAACGTTAACAGCTATAAATATTTGGTGGAAAAATTAATTATAATCACTACTGTCAAAGTGCCAGATGATAGTGAAATATCAGTTTTTGCCTATCTGACGCCACACTATGGCGGCTCGTGTTTTAAGTCACGCGACATACAGATTACAGACTGAAAACCTTTAAAATTTCACAAGACGCTTTCGAAATCAAAATAAACTTTATTCAAGTAGGCTTTTATAAGCACTTTTGAATCGTAATTTTACGATTAAGTGAAGCTACCACCGGTTCGGAAAGTAGATTCTTCCGAGAAGAACCGGCAAGAAACTCAGTAGTCACTCTTTTTTAACATTTAAAAAATACAACGTCATGTTAATTAAATACAATTATTTAAATTAATGTATCCTGCTTGGAAGTCAACAGGTATTAACTTCACGCTTTTTTATCATCTATAAAATCTTGTATCGAATAATATGCTTTTTCGCATGACACAAAACCCAAAAAAGTATATTTCTACGTATATTTTTATTTTAATCAAATTTGATAAATTTTCTAAGTGAAAATTGCTACTTTGTATGTGAAAATATCCGTTTTTTGGTCTAAGCTTGTAGACGTAAAAGATATTACTTTCTAATATATAATGCCAGTGGGGTTAGAAGAAAAAACATATTTGTTATATATTTTTTATTACAATAAGATATTACTTGACAACAGTATGGTTATTCAGTTAAGGGCGTATAGCCCACAGTTAAAGCTCTTTGAAACTTATCGTCACCCTTGGTTACTCTATCGTTTATACAAAACGCCTACTCAGTACTCACCAACCAGCTCTAGACACGACTCGATCCTAAGGGCGAAACTACATCATTAATTTCATACTTGGTTTAACGTAATCGGCATTGTAGTACAGGAAAAATACTTTTACAAAAGAATAATGCCTGACGACAAACATTAAAATGACTGTTAACTGTGTTTTGCGAGGGTAATTCGCGAATATTAAATATCAGCACTTTACCATTACAAGATTGTATAGTTAATGCGACAACTTTCTTTGGTAAAGAAATAACTATGATGAACGCAAATGCCGAATAGATTAGTGAAACGATAAGTCGTACCTCAGCGATGGCCGAACCAGGTGTTCGAACACTAACCTATCAATGAGGTGACAGGACCGCAGTCCTTAGTTCAAGGCCGCGATTACAATAGCCAAGCCAAGATATACAAAGAAAACAAAAACAAATATATTTTATGAAAAAAGAAATGTAGTTTCGCCCGAGACTGAAATCGATAACCACTCTTCACATTACATTCTTTACCGATTGAGCTTATTCTAAAAAAAAAATCAACAAAAATTGCACAATGTATAGATGTACACGGAAAAATTCTCATTATATATAACATTATGGGACAAATATATATTTCCAAATCACCTTACATCTAAAGTCCGTCATTGAAAGAATGCGTTTCTGACATCTGTCAGTTGCTTATGACAAGTGAAACTTCAAATATTGACAGCTGACAGCTCAAAAAAATTCTGCCGCTCATTGCAACTTCAAATAATGATATAGTTTATAATTGTATGTTTCGTTTAATGACGAATAAATCATTTATAATGTATTCCTTTGTCTATTCGATCAGGGAATTATCACAAGCGCATTTTCCCAGCAACCGGACATTACGACAATCCAATAAGATACATACAAATAGAATTATATGTGAATTAATTTTACATAACATTGGTAGCTCAACCAGTTAGGTAGCTGTTATTTCATCTTGATATGTACAGTAATGACATTTAAAAATGAATCGCAGCCGTATTTACGCTAAGTTATAATATTACAAGCTATATTAAATTATAAATATCGTATCAAAAACTGTGCACCTAAAGTAAAGTTACATTTAGCAAAAAATGCATAAAAACAAATAATACGATATAAAAAATATATAGTATGTATATCTTTGTTACAAAATACCTAACACTGATGGGATTAATTGGGTATTTAAATTATTTCTGGCATAAATAGAACGATAATTTTACTAAGTTTTACATTTTTTTATACTTATAGAAGTGTCACGGACATCGTCGAATTCAGCCGGCTAAAGTACTTCGATTATGATATAATAAACAATAAACGATTCGTTTTGCCTAGGGATGGTAAATTCTATGAGGTTTAAATATCGAACGTCCCGTATCGTATAAAAGCACACGAATAATTAAGTTATATAATTAACAGTCTAAAGTGGCAGTGGGCTATTCATGTATATCGAAGCACCGTTGCCTGTGGAAGGTGACGAGTTATATACAAATAAAAAAAAACAACGTTTCTAGTTGACAGTGACATATTCCGAACGATCGTGACGTCACAACGTCGTAAACATTGCTTTCACATAACTTTCACTTTGGAGGTTCCACGTTTCATCTATTGATTTTGTTATTTTTATTTAAATACCCAATTCTCAAGAATTACTTATTGGAAGACCCATCTACTAATAATACAAAATAATTTGTAAGACCATCGACAGCGAGGTCACAACCGACCTTTGTGCATTATATTATTATTATTAAATATTCCGATTTCACTTGCGTTATTCATCGAGAAATCAAATCATGATTTTATCGAGCATTTCTCGATAAAAAATCTATATGTCATCGAAACATTTAATAAAGCGATTACTTTATGAACATTTAAAGCTCATTTAGTAATAAAATCGTGCACAATATCTCTTAAACGATCCGTATGCTGACAAATGTTACACATAGACAAACTAAACAAAAATACAATATTAATTAGTATTTGGTTTCAAGACGTCGATGTGAACGCTACTTTAAATCCGTTCCCTCAAGGAATGCGTTCCTGACCTGACAAAAAGTTGTCACAACTTTGTAACAGAAAATATTGACAAGAAATACTGCTTTAACATAAAAAAAAATAACATAGTAAACCATTTATAGTACTACATAATGTTGTATGATAGAAGTGATGAATGAAAGATACTGATATAATTATTTTAAAGTAAAGTAAAGTAATAGCCTGTAAACTTCCCACTGCTGGGATAAGGATAATAATGGAAGCATTAAGGAGAGAGTTTGGAACATATTCCACCACGCTGTTCCAATGCGGGTTGGTGGAATGTGGCAGAATTTCGATGAAATTAGACACATGCAGGTTTCCTCACTATGTTTTCATGCAATCATCGGTTAAGATACACGCGTTTTAACCACTGGGCCATCTGAGCTCCTATAATTATTTTATTAGTTATATAATATTTTGCCGTTTCAAAGTTGGGAACGCTTCCTTTGAACGAGATATTAGTTTTCAAAATTACATTTAAAATCAATTGTCACGCGGTTAATACCAATCCAAATTAAACAAGTAAAAAACAATTATAACATGATCTTGATTAACTTTTACGACCAGTGATATTCAGTTCTTTTCCATAGACAAATAATTATTTTATAATGATTACTATAAAATTCTGCAGTTTTGTGCGAAACAATCGGCTCTTAAAATGTATGGGGTCATTTTCAATAGAAATTGTACTAAAATAAAAAACAAAACAATTCAACTTAAATAAAACTGGAGAGTTACAGGTACAGTTTGCAGAACAAATTCTGTTTAAATTTAACGGGTGTTGTGTCTGTCACCGTAACATATAATTTTATTATATAAATTGTAAAGTTAACTGTCCTTAGTTTAAAATAAATATTAATAATGCTTGATATTTAACATTACAAAAAAAAAAATATTTTTTTTAAACCAATTCTAATTCTGTTAAATCAAGTTTGTTAAACACATTCTCTACAGTAATCTTTCTGAAGTAATAAAAAAAAACTCTCTCTTACGTTGATACTTTAAAAGCAAAACGTCATATTTCCAAATTAAGATACAGTTTAAAACTGATAAGATATGTATGTAATTATAAGGAAATATTATTTCAAGTTACGAAGTAAAAGGTCTGAACATTGGCTATAGATATGTATACACTGATTATAAAGTAACATATAACTTCTGCTGAATAAGGTAGATGGAAGTCCTTTATGGCAAATTTGGTTATGTTTAAATATTACCTACAAAACCCCTGCTAAGACTTCAGAAAATAACAAATGCTACAGCATTGTTTCAATATATATCTGGGGCCATCCTGAAGGGGTGAAGCTTTCCTTTGAAAGCAACTATCCCACTGTGGGGCTATTAGGTCTTGTCTTTTTTAAGGAGTTTATCAAAACTTTAACTTAATCAAATTGATAAATATGAATTAATTTCTTATTAAAATCAACTGATATATTTCCTCTTTACTGTTTTCATACTTTGGAGTTCTATTGGTTTTACATATTTTGGCCCTTATAGCAGCAATATATGACATTGAAAAGAATATCTTATCTATGCCTTGTATACATTCAAGAATAAAACCGTTTATACCGATAATGAAGACTAGAAATAACCGATGCTAGGTTATAAATATAAATAATAATATGTATAGTTAATTACACAATTCAATGGGTAAGAAAAAGAAGTAATTTTTTTAAATATGGAACTTGTCTTTAGTCAAATTAGTGTAAAGATTATGTTTAACGTATTCAGCCAAAGATGACAAGGAATTTCACTCAAAAAGTATTATTGTAATAATTTCTTCCAATGCCAACAGTGTTGCTACATTGCTTTAAATAATATTTCAAAGCTAATTCCAGTACACTTTAAATATAAATAGCTTAAACGCTAAAAACGAGGTTGTATATATTTAAGAATTATATTAGCACTTAAAAATAAATAAAAGTAGGGTGCTACTTAAACAAAACGCTTTTCAAAACAAAAAAAAAAAAACAACAAATGTGAATTTTGCAAAAAACATCAGATTAGAAGCACCATATTTATGTTCGAACAACAGACACCGATTATTTAAATTCTGACATCTGTCATTTGAATTTGACGTTCGATTTTTTTTTTATAAAGCTCACCTCACACCGGTGCTGTTACAAGATAGTGCACTTTTTCTTCTTGATCCTGTTATCTGACTTGATGTGGATCCTCTCCGCTTCCTGGAAGCGACGGACTAGTCTGACGAGTTCGTGGAAGGCCTGGTCGACGTTCATTCGCGCTTTAGCGCTGCATTCAATGTATGGCACTTTCAGCTGTCTGGAGAGTGCCTGCGCCTCGTCTAATGTTACCTGGAAATTAAGTCATACGAGATTAACATTACGATTGAATTTTTTTTGACAAATTTAATTGGACATCCTGCGCTTGAACATGAGCACGAATGGATAGAAGATTGTTTATTTTTTTAACAATTAATTCCATCGTAATTGATTTTGTTCATGATTCAAGATTTTTCGCATGATTTACATGCAAAATGTCGGAAAAATTATCAAATTATTAGTCTTTGTCGAATTATAAATTGACATATTTGTTAGTCCATTGTCGATATTTTGTAAAACAAATTGCCTACGGTAAGAATACGAAAAATATGTCTGTTACAAATGTAATTTATACTGTTAAGATAATGTGCCGTGTTGTGTTGTCAACGTGTAACAAAATAAACAAGGTCTAGAAGAGGCGAAACGCGTGGGTAATGTGTGTCGCGGCCTAATACTAGGCCAGGGTCTGAGGGGCACCCATAAAGTTTTGGGTAAAGCTACTTTTTTCTTTTAATAATTTCAGCACATTATAGCCGTTTGGAAAATATTATGACCGAACTTTATGTCGTTCTTGAAAATCCTACCACATTATAATTTCTTTTTCCTGAGTAATGAGTTTCAGTAGCAACTGTCTCCAATAGCATTGTATGTAATCCAGATTTAATCAACTAAAACGATTTATGAAAAAAATCCCCTTGAAAAGCCGAGTTTTATCAAATTCTCGATATATTCACTTTAATTTTCGCGCCAAATTATCGATTACTAGTTGCGTCATTTAAATCGTTAATTTTCACGAATCCATAATTAATGCCATAGATTATTTTAGATCTTCAATGACGTCATGTAGATTATAGGTCAAAGTTATTTATTTCGCTTTAGTTATCCTGCCACTCGAATATACCTAGCTTAGCTTGTTAAACTTCTTTTTAGGTATTTTCATAACAATTTAGGTATTTTCTTTAAGGTTTTAATTTTTCTAATTTTATATTCAATAAATTTAATATATATGTATAATTGTTCCGTGTCGAGTTTTTAGTGAAAGTCATGTACGCTATTTATTGATGTATATATTAAGAACATAATTGTCTACTACTGAAATTATGTAACTGTGTTAAATATATATATTGTAAGCGTGCTCAAATAAATAAATAAATACCTAGCTGTTCTACCCTCAAGCTGAACCAGCCAGCGTATATATTTACAATTTGATGATAAAATTCACATAAACCAACGACTGCGCCCGCTGCTTTTAAAATCATATCACAAGTATGTTTCACTAATATTCATTTATCAATACTTCCAAAAAAAAAAAAACTCCAAAAATATAATTATTTCTAGAGTGAGACATTATGGACTTACCACTCTCTGGTGTTCCAAGTCAGCCTTGTTGCCCACCATCAGCATTGGGAACTCATCACGATCCTTGACGCGAAGGATCTGCTTGTGGAACTTGAAAAGCTCGTCGAAGCTGGCGTGGTCCGCTACCGAGAACACCAGGAGGAAACCCTCACCGGAACGCATGTACTGCTCCCGCATCGCGCTGAACTCCTCTTGGCCCGCTGTGTCCAGAACTGGAGGAAGAAGCGAATAAAAAACATCTTTAACAATACAGTTAAATAAATATTGGACAACATCACATATATTTAAATAAAACTATTACACATATTACACATTTAAATAAAACTAGTTATAACGGATTCTACCCGTGACCACGAACGCTGTAAAGTGCTCGAAACGTCGGGATGTCCAAAATAATTAATATACGCGATTAAAATCCGTTATAACTAGTTTTATTTAAATGTGTAATAATCGCGAAAAATTTAAGACAACATTATCACATATATTACTTTGACCCCAATGTAGCTTAAGCACGTGTGTTATGGAAAATCCGAAGTAACGACGGTACCACAAACACCCACACCCAAGATAACATAGAAAAGTAACGAACTTTTCCTACATCAGTTCGGCCGAGAATCGAACCCGGGACCTCGGAGTGGCTTACCCATCTAAGCCTGTGTACACACTACTCGGTAACGGATATTTATTTGTATTAAGACTTTATTCACCACCACAACGTAAATGGAACAAAAGGCGGACGTAATGCCTGAAGGCATTTTCTGCCAGTCAGCCTTTTGATCCAACCGAAAACCAAAAGGCCTTAATAATTAAAACTTATAATGGAGTTTGTGGGTTCTAACGCAGACAAGTATTAATTGTTTTTATAATATGTCTCGTTTTTGGTGAAGGTTCACAAAATGATGAACCTGGCATGTGTCAAAAGAAAATCTGCTAATGTGTATTCGAGAACCCTCCCTGGACCTTGTATTAACACAATTTTGTTTTATAATATAGTTTAATAAGAAAATGACCAATGACTCACTGTCCAACTTAGCTGGAATGTCATCAATGACGCACTGCTTCGTGTAGCTGTCCTCAATGGTGGGGTCATAATCCGTTACAAAGTAACTCTGAAACAAATTAATTCAAATCTTAATAACTTACATGTCTTTTTATTCATACAGGCTCAATTTTATACTAAATTAATTAATGATATAATTCACAAGGTTGTTGGCACATTGACGATGTAAGGAATTGTAATATTTCGTACAGCCTCATTGTCTATGGGTGATGGTGACCACTTACCATTAGGTGGCCCATATGCTCGTCTGCCAAACTATATCATTAGAAAAATATTAAAAATAAAATTGAATAAAAAATATAATCTTCTTTGTTTTTTGCTATCCCTACTCTAAATCATTTCAAAGAGAAGACTCTCAGTTCTAGCTGAGCCTGAGATTCTAGGTTCTTACCCCAAGTTAATACATTGAGAAATTCTTGGAAAGTAACTAAAGCCATTTTTCCTATGAAAACATTTTCTGTTCTATTTGATTATGAGTCATAATTGATTATGAGTAAAACTCTTTGGTATGATTTTTACTAATTCGTCAAAAGAGTTTTTATATATAAAACTGAGATGTAAGTTTAGTACTTAGTTATCGTGACATATACCATCTCATACATACATTATTTATCATCACTAAACAATTAAAAAAGTTTGATTATAACACTATGTATTACAGTCTCTCTGATATAAGGAGATACTATTGATTAGCTATTGTGTTTATTATTAGTTTACAGTGAAACTAGATTCGAAGAACTTAACATCTTAGTTCCCAAGATTATAGGGCTTGCAATGATTAATATTACTTACAGCGTCAATGTTTATGGTAAACACTAATAAATGGTAACATTAGGCTCCTTAGTCAGACCTACGGGGACTGAACAACGGTAAACTCTGTCAAGGCCCCCCTCCCACTTGTTTGAGTCAGTGAAGGAATGCTGTAATGGGGTAAACCTTTGCATGGCTAATCTTTACTAATAATATAAATGCAAAAGTAACTCTTTCTGCCTGTTATTCTTTCACGACCAAACTACTGAATTAATTCAATGAAAATAGGTATGAAGCAAGTTTGAACTCTAAGAAAAGACGTATGCTATTTATTTATGGCTAAAACGTGATGAGCAACACCATAAAACACGAGCAACGACACGGGCTACAGTGAGTATTTCATATGTTTGGTCCAGTGGTTAGAACGCGTACATCTTAACCGATGATTTCGGGTTCAAACCCAGGCATGCACCGCTGATTCATGTGCTTAATTTGTCTTTATAATTCATCTCATACTCAGCGGTGAAGGAAAACATCGTGGGGAAACCTGCATGTGACAAATTTCATAGAAATTCTGCCACATGTGTATTCCACCAACCCGCATTGGAACAGCGTGGTGGAATATGTTCCCAACCTTCTCCTCAAAGGTAGAGGAGGCCTTTAGCCCAGCAGTGGGAATTTACAGGCTGTTACTGATACTGACTACTGATACTTGATTATGAGTACAGATAGTAGTACTTTGCTTACAGATTAATAAAATCATTATAGTTAAAAATAATAGTATTGTCAACAGTGATATTTCAATTTAGCATTTAGTTTGATATACTTTATTTTATGTTATAGCTTAACTTAGATATATGCTCATGGATTATACTTTTTTATTATTAATTTATTTAAAGTATTTTTTTTACAATCACTAATAAATTTAACCAATGTGTACAAATTATATAATATTTTTAAAATGACTAGAATCAAATCATCTGTAGCTAAGAAAAGAAATGTTTGTATATGATTTTTACTGACTTCTAATTGTTGTATTAAAATGAAACTATGCATGCATATAAAGGACTTAGATAGAATGACCATAATATAGTATCACATCTGATGATAGACTGAAATGCCAAGTAATAAACCAATGGACTTTTGATGTTCTATTAATGAATAAACAAAACAAATAGCAACATAATGTATATCAGTCATTAATTATTCATTTTTATAAGATTAACTTCTTATATTTATGATCATATTATAATGTTTGCCTTTACATTTACAAAAATGATGAAACAGCTGTTTCATCATTTGAGATAAGTGAAATCAAGGTGTCTTTTTAATTAAGAAATGCAATAATTGGTATTTACCTTGTTTAATGACAAATTTCAATAAACATTAATTTCTTGAAATTATAAGTGATTAATTTAAATAATTAGTCATGCTGGTACACAACTATGTGTTATGAATGACCTTCAATAATTAGGAATGTTCATTCATCTAAATTAGCACTTTAATAGGAAAACATTTTAATATTATTGAGATACAAAAAGTATGAAAAATTTGAATGTAGTTTAAGAAGACAATTTATGAATTAATATCAATGAGATGGCTTCTCAAATTAGTTGCTGTATAAGAAAAAGAACACATGTTAGTTTTCCTGGTCAATAAGTAGATATGATGATGACACCGGTGGGCGGCGTCGCCTTCTAGATATTTGGACCTTGGCTAATACTTAAGACACTATTTATAAATATGACTCTTTTCACAATTATATACAAAACAAGCTATAATTATATTTCAGTTAGAGAGTAGATGTGGCTAAAAATAGAGTAATATACGTCTCGTAGGCGTATCAATAGCCAAATACGGCAAAAATACCTGTATAAATTGAATTGTAATGGCACTCTTTCCTACACCTCCGCCGCCGACAACAACAAGCTTGTACGTTTGAGCTTGACTTGGTCTATCTCCGGGTCTCGACATTTCGAATAACAACAATTATAACTACTAAATTGAAAATAAAACACTTTATCTACTACAGTATTTTCTAATTTCAGTGACGGTCACGGATGATTCAATTGTTACGATTTGTTACACGCAGTATTTTACAATATCACAGACTATAAAAAACAGTTAAGCTAAAAAATACTATGAGAAAAAAACAGCTGAATACTAGACTGAGTAAATTGAAACGTTAATATCAGCTGAATATCAATATTGCAATCTAAAAAAAAAACAATATTACTCAAAATAATAACCTATATCAAGTAATCATTAAAAATAACAATTACTGACTTGTTTATATCAAAAATTAATTAAAGAAATCAATATCGAATAATCATAAAACAATTGTATCGCCATATAAAAAAATGTTTAAATTGTCGTAACCGATCACTGTAAATGTCAGATTTTCGATTTTAAGTTTTGACACTAGACGGACCGTTTTATTTTGCTATTGCTACTGCTTACAAATACAAAATAGAAGACTGAAATTGGGTGATTGTGATTAGACGATTATAAATAAATATTGATTAAAATGTTCTCTACCAGCTCTCAACGAAAGTTTTGGACCTTCAGTGACGAAAGCGAGTTAGCTCGTCACCGGGAAAAACACAACTTGGAATACATATCAAAACACGGTCAACATATTGATGAATATCAAAGGTACAACTTCTTTCTTTCGCCAGAAGAAGAGAGACTGCTACTAAAACAATACGAGCTTCACTTGAAAGAATTCTGCAAAAGATTTATGCCTCCGATGCCGAAAGGAGTAGTCGGCACTGCGTTTCATTATTTCAAAAGGTTTTATTTATACAATTCATCAATGGATTATCACCCTAAGGAGATTCTAGCAACCTGCGTGTATTTAGCTTGTAAAGTTGAAGAGTTTAATGTTTCAATCGGTCAATTTGTTGCCAACATCAAGGGTGATAGGGAAAAGGCATCAGACATCATATTAAATAATGAATTGCTTTTAATGCAACAATTAAACTATCACTTAACGATTCATAATCCTTTCCGCCCTGTTGAGGGGTTTTTAATAGATATTAAGACGAGATGCACTCTAGCAAACCCGGAGCGCTTAAGAAGTGGCATTGACGAGTTTCTTGAAAAAGTATTTTTGACCGAGGCATGTTTACTTTATGCGCCGTCTCAGATAGCTTTAGCTGCGGTTCTTCATGCAGCTAGCAAGGAACAAGAAAATTTGGACAGCTATGTTACGGATATGCTGTTCCGTGATGCTGGACAGGATAAGTTAGCCATACTCATCGAAGCAGTACGCAAGATACGATCAATGGTTAAAATGGTTGAAAGTCCGGCACGCGAGCGTGTAAGAATAATTGAGAAGAAGTTAGACAGATGTCGTAACCAAGAGAATAATCCGGATAGTGAGATATATAAGAGGCGTATGAGAGAAGCACTTGATGAAGATGACTTACCCCACACTGGTTCAAGTAGGATGTCACTCGATACCAGTGGCATTTCACAAGTTCTGTCTCCATCTGCATCATAGATAATAATTAATATAACAAATTTTGACATATATATTTAAAATAAAGATATGACTTATTAAAAATGTCTTTTATTTTATAATGATCCTTAGATCCCTTTAGATCTATAAAATTATATATAAAAAAAAATTCAGCAATGAGACAGCATAGAGATTGTTATTATAAATTTCAATATCCATTTTTTTCTCATTGGAAATCATAGTAATTTTATTATTTCAGAATGACTTCTTGATTATTTTTTTTTTTTTTTATGAGACAACATCACACATTACTCTGATCTCTAAGTAAGTAGCTAAAGCACTTGTGTTATGGAAAATCAGAAGTAACAAAGGTACCACAAACACCCAGACCCAAGACAACATAGAAAACTAATGATAATCTACATTGACTCGGCCGGTAATCGAATCCGGGACCTCGGAGTGGCGTACCCTTAAAAACCGGTGTACACACCACTATACCACGGTTATTTTGTATAAATAGTACAATACTTACATTTAATTGGAAATTTTGATATAACAAGCAATTTTAATTTTGGAAACTCAATGAAGATAATCTGAACATGACGATTTTAGCAGCTTAGGCTGAGGTGTTTCTATAAGGACCAGTAATAGTTTTTTGATATTGACCAGAGATTTAAGTGATTATAGTAGACATCTGTAATTGATTTATTGACGACCTCCGTGGTCGAGTGGTGTGTACACCGGTTTTCATGGGTACGCCACTCCGAGGTCCCGGGTTCGATTCCCGGCCGAGTCTAAGTGTTTGTGGTACCGTCGTTACTTCTGATTATCCATAACAAAAGTGCTTTAGCTACTTACATTGGGATCAAAAAAAAAAGTGTAGTTAGTGTATTATCACTGTTATACGTTACTTGTCTTAATTGGCTACTAATTTCACTATGTATATATATCTATTTAATTATTATAACCGAATTCTCTAGCATAAACCTTACTCATTCAAGGCTTTATGGCGTACGGTTAAATAAACTAAAGACCATGACAATATAGATTAATTAATCAACTTTTTAATAATCTTTAGCAAATACATAATATTAAAATAACTATCTGTGTATCTGTATTCACTGCCAGATAAGTGATATTACATCACTTCTTACTAAGGACTATCTTAGCTATTTTGCATAAATATATCAAAATTTTACATAATTTATAGAATTTTATTTAAAAGACAACCGACGACTTTTTTTATAGGGGGCAAACGAGCAGGAGGGTCACCTGATGGAAAGTGATTACCTATATTATATACATCTTCAAGAACGGGGGGCTTGCAGGTGCATTGCCGGCCTTTATGGCCTAAAAGGCTTAAAACGAGCGTACTCCTTGTACGCTCGTTTTTTTAAGATTTCGAAGTTATATTATAAGCTGGTTCCATGGAATGGTAGAGCGATTTGAAGCGAAAATGTCTTAAAAATCGCGCTGTTGTGGATTTTCGGACAACAATGTGGTGGGGGCACACTGGCACTTTGACTTTTAAAGAGATGTCTGAAGGTAAAATTCGGTAGAAGATGCAGAGTGATCCAACATCTCTACGCAAAACGAAAGGATCATGATCGTCGTCGATGATCGTCGATAATTCGAGCTGCTCTGCATTCTATACAGTCAAATGAAAGGAGGTGGTTCTGAGGAGCACCCACATAAGCGTGAGAGCAGTATTCCATTTGGGGCAGAATTTGCGTCTTAGGCGATGGGCCGACGTGAAAAACTGTCTTGCCTTGTTGTTGGAACGAGGCTCGAAATATCCACGCATAGTACTCCGATACTATATAGATATATAAAAATATTACCCCGACCGGTGTATGAGGTATCTACGGTGCTCTCGTCTATATAGCAGTGAATATTACAGTTTTAAAATCAGAGTGTGCGATAGATGAAGTCGCAGACACAGCTAGTATACTAAACATATGTATGCAGCAAGTTCAAACCTGAGTTATTACAAATATTGAAACATTTATGTTTATTGAGATTGATTCAAAAGTGGTTATACCATTTTGTGACACACACACACACACACACACACACAAACACACACGCACACACACTCTAACACACACAAACAATCTCTCCAACATACATACAACAATTTAATGTAATGAGCACATAGCAATAAGGCGGTGTGGGGACCTGGAGACCTGTAATACAGGTATTCTTATACCCATCACGGGTTCCAGTCTCTCACAAATGTCTTCTTATGTAAGATGTCTATTATGTATGTCTATTATGTATGTAAGATGTCTATAGTATTTTTGTGAAGAGAGAAAATAAATGACTTAAATGACTTTATCATAAAACTGCCTCTTTGGTGTTGTAACTGAAATATAAGCATGCAGATCATGAGGCCTCGAGTTCTTATCTCAAGACAGTTTCAAAGTTTCTTTTAATTACATAAATAGTTGAACGGGCAAATTTGCCTGAGTCACCACTGACAAAAGACATATCCTCCTTGAAGAAAAACTCCTTAACGCGAAACCGTCTTTATATTGTATCCCTTATCATTCAAATCTAAACAAAACAATACTACGAATTGTTGCTTGGTGATAGAATGGTGATTGGTGGTACTCAGACGGGCTTACAATTACATAAAGCCCCTATAGCTAGTACAGTTTTCTTAAGAGGTTATTTACCGTGGCAAAAAATTGCCACCTCAAAAAGTGCTTAATACCTAGTATCAAAAGCGACATAATATGTATATACACATGTACGTAGCAAAGAGCAATTCATTTTCTTCTCATAATTGACTGAACAAATTAGAGTTCGAAGGGCTTCGCTCTCGTCTCTGGGGTATAAAAGGACAATCTCCGGACACTGGAGCATCACAAGCAGCTGAGCTTGCAACGAATACATTTGCAACAGTCTCAAAGCACACACGAGATGCACAAGGCTCTGTTTTACGTCTTCCTCGTGGCGTGCTTCTGCGCGGCGACCCAGGCGCAGCTGACCTTCACGTCCAGCTGGGGCGGCAAGAGATCCTCGGGGCCCATGATGTGCAGGAGCGATGAGGCGGTCGCCGCCATATTCAGAATGATACAGGTATATGTTTTTTAAAGCTTATCATACTGTCCACAATTTGTACTTAAAATGTTTTATTGGCATAATTATTAAATATAAAATATGATAATGTAACAGATATTCATATTTAATATGAAAAATACATATGATTTTTTTTTAAAACTTCAATGAATTTAACGATATGATTTTTCTTTGAGATTGATAAGATGAATTAAAACAAATATTTCTTTTTCAGAACGAAGCCGAGAGATTGATCCTCTGCCAAAAATCTTGAAGTATGCAACATGTATAACATTTGTAGACTACGGCAAGACTACGGCATTCATTATCGTTTTTATACGGACAAATACATATTTCATGTAACGCATTTAGTCAAATTGTAATTATTGTTATTGGTTCAAAGAACATCTATTATATTAATAAATATTGTTAAGAAAAAATATCTTTTTATATTTATCCCTGACACCCGATCTCACTGTATGTATGGTTACATATAAAGAAACTATTGAAGTCACTTTTCCAGTTTAGCTAGAACTTTTAATAATTGAAACACACTGGTTTACACTTTTACAATTTTATTTTCTCTCTCTACAATTTCGACGCGTCCGTATAACTTTTCGAGAACATTCTACATGCTTCTACCCACATTCCATCATCCGCTTTTTTTTAATTCGTATATTTGTCTAGTGTTGCTATTTTAAATATATTTATTAGTAATTATTTTAAATTAATAATAAGTGTTATTTTACACAATAACACTCTATAATTAGATAATTATGACTTAATATTTAGCTTATATTATACACAATTTACCTAATGATCCTTTAAAAATATATATCTATTTTATATATATAAATAGGTAGGCTTACAGCTCGGCCTTCCTGTTCTTAGCGAGCCCCTTCGCGTTGAGGGGTAAATTATGTTTTTTTTTTTTTTTTTTTTTTTTTTAGTTCCGTTTTGTTACATAAAATGTACTATAGTTATTTTAACATGTAAATATTCGTTTTACTACATTTTATCTTTTTACGAATATATCAATTAATTTCATTACAATGAATTAACTTAATATTACAATTAATTACAATTAACGTATAACAATATTATATTATATTATTTAACTATTTTACAACTATCCAATTATTAACTAAAATTATTAACTTATGAACTTAAATTAAATTTGAATAACTATTTATTTATGCGTATACTTAGAATTATGTAAAAAAAAAAATTACATTACATGTATTAAATTGTACTATTAATATTTTTATATAATACTTATTACCATAAATAAAACATCAATCAATAATCATGTAAAATAAGTGTCTATTAAAAGTACTTTATAAGATAATTATTATTATTTCAATCTTTATTATTATTTACAATTATTATAATTATATCATTTTAATTATTCATTATTATCAGAATCATTTTCGTCGGAACTACTATCTAAATCTCTAGTAAAATGTAGCCACGGCTGTATTTTGTCTACTGAAATTACCGCTTCATAGCGGCGATTATTTTTACGCGATAACGGAGTGTCCTCAATGACATACCTATCGTTAGGAAGAACTTTTATGATACGGTACGGACCTTGGTACTTAACAACCAATTTTTGCGACTGGCCATCATGAGGTACCTGTCGCTCTACTCTAACTAGATCACCTTCGGAATATTGTTTTGGAGCTTTTCTATGGCTATCATATTTTTCTTTGTCCTTGATTTGCTTTTCTATTATCTTTTCTCTTGCTTCCTCCCTATTTCGTACCAATTCCTCCTCAGAAGATACATTAATAGTGTCATTTAAAACAGCGCTTAGTATCCCTTCGCTTCTACATTTAATATTGAAACCAAAAAGTAACTCTGATGGTGTTTTTTGAGTTGTTTTATGTGTTGTAGTATTTAGTCCTAACTGAATGTCTAGAATATTCTCATCCCACGATCTTTCGTCTTTGCCGTGATTTAAAGTAGAGAGGGCATTTAGAATGGTTCTGTTGAACCTCTCCACTTGACCATTGGCTCGCGGAGTTGCCACTGCATTAATGATATGTTTGATGCTAAATTTGTTTGTAAAGTCCTTAAAGACGCTGCTTGTAAAGCTTGTACCTCTATCTGTGATTAGACGAGTAGAAACACCAAAATTACTGATATGATCTTTAAGAACCCTAATCGTAGTTGCAGACTTTGTGTCTTTAACGGGTCTTATACTGGCAAATTTTGTAAATCCATCAATTAGAACTAAAAGGTAACAGTTGCCTTTCTTGCTTTTTACAAAGGGGCCAAGATGATCCACGTGAATCGTATGAAAAGGCACGCTGGGTTTATCTATGGGATGAAGCTCTCCTTCACGCTTTCCTCCTGGTGTCTTATGATGCAAGCATTCAAGGCAAGAGGAGACGTATTTTTTTACAAACTTCCGCATCTTTGAAAACCAATAATTTTTACGGATGCGTTGCAACGTTTTGTCGAAACCGCAATGACCAACATCGTCGTGGTTCATTTTAAGTATTTGCCAACGCACTCCTTTTGGCACAAGCCACTTTATTTCCTCTCCTACGACTCTGTATACGCGGTTATTCTTTAATTTATAATTCTTATGAATGTCCAATATCTGTTCTGTATCAGAAGTGGACAGAATTTCTTTTATCTTTTTTATCTCCTCATCACCAGATTGTACAGTTGCGATCCAATCTTCTTCAGACTTTTCAGTGATCATGAATGTGTCGAGAAAAATTGGGGTTTCTGTCTCAGCAATTCCAACTGGATTTCGGCTTAATGCGTCCACGTGTGCCATACGTGATCCTGGCCTGTATTCGATGGTGCAATCAAATTCCTGAAGTTGAATCCACCATCGGGCAATTCGTGGTATTAAATCTCGTTTAACCAGAGTTGCGCGCAATGCATTGCAGTCTGTAAAGATTTTAAACGAGATACCGATAAGATAGATTCTAAACCGATTTAAGGATGCAACCACTGCCAATGTCTCAAGATCATACGAATGTAGTTTCCGCTCCTCTGGGTTGGTTTTTCTGCTAAAATACGAAACAGGCTGGAAAACCCCGTCACAATTAGCCTGGAGTAAGATACCAGCTAAACCTTCCTTACTGGCATCCGTATGAACTTGAGTTTCGGCTTTCGGATTATAAAGCGCTAGTAAAGGTCTGTCTACCAACATATCTTTTATTTTATTGAATGCCTCATCTTGATTACCGGTCCAACACCATTTAACATCTTTTTTTAAAAGATCAGTTAGTGGAGCAGCCAACGACGCATAATTTCTAATAAATCTCCTAAAATATCCTCACAGCCCCAAAAACTGTCTCAACTCATGCTGATTTCCAGGTTTAGGGAAATTAGCTACAGCCTCAATTTTACGCAGCCCTGGCCGAATACCATCGGATTTCACTTCATAACCAAGGAAATCGATGGTCTCAAGGAAGAAATGGCATTTACTTAGTTTTAAGGTTAGACCACCCCTTTTGAGTAACACCAGAACCTCTTCTAATCGCTTAAGGCCTTCTTCTATGTCTTTAGAAGGAATGAGAATATCGTCCATATAGACGATAGCGTACTTGATTTTTGCCTCGAGCAATATTTTATTTATGGTACGTTGAAAAACCGAGGGTGCGTTTACCAAGCCAAAGGGCATCCGATTGTATTCATACTGGCCATCGGGCGTCACAAAAGCCGTTTTGTGTCGTGACTCTTCCGCTATCGATATTTGATAGTAACCCGAGGCCAGGTCTAGGGATGTGAAAACCTTGTTGCCGGCTAATTGATCGAGTTGATCCTCGATACGAGGGAGTGGGTAATGTTCTTTTTTAGTTTTCCGATTTAACGCTCGGTAATCGACGCATAGACGCTTATCACCAGTTTTCTTTTGGACTAGTAAAATCGGACTAGCATATGGTGAGTTTGATTCCCTAATAATGCCATGATCGACCATTTCCTGAATCATATTTCTAACTAAAGTACGATCAGCATAGGACATTCGATAAGGTCGATAGACGACTGGCTCTGCATCATCAAGTTCGATCGTCATTTCCGTCAAGTTTGTGAAACCTAAATCATGAAGTCCGGTTGAGAAACAATTGCCATATTTTTGTATTAATTTTTGTAATTTATGTTGTTCGTCCTTATTTAATTTATCACTACAGTTTAAATTTTCGGTTTTCTGACTTTCTGAAAATGTAACATTACACGAATCTAAAACGTTGTTTGATAATTTCGACTCTTTAGGAGTCACACGTGACAAAAGTGAACCCTTTTTTATTGTAAAAGTATCTGTAGAAACATTGTATATTAATAGGGCGCCTTGACCATTCCTAACCTCATATTCACCTGGAAGGAGAAAATATTCTTTACCTTCTGGACCCCTGATAGATCCATTCACGAAAACTTGACTACAAAGACTTGGTTCAGCTGTGATCTGAACAGCACATAACGTATTGGGAAATATTTCCGTATCTTTACTTGCCACTAAACGCGTCTTAATAGTGGGGGTCTGTTGGAATATAATTTCAGTAGGAGTCTTTGTAATAATAATATCTGGTTGCTCGGTAAAAGAATGACCTAGTAAGGTTGATTGGGTTATTACGTAATCATCGACAATATACATATTTATGACCTTTTTGATATTTTGTACTTCAACGGTGACAATCGTCATACCTACTGGTGCGATAAGGTTAGCACCAATACCCCTGAGTACAGGCAAATCATCTGGTACAACTATTTCCAAATTAAGTTCCTTAGCTTTAAAAGCAAGCTTTAAAAGTAAGCCTAATAAGGGAGCATTGACTTCCTAAATCTAAATGACAATCAACAAAGTTATTGTTTATTTTAATAGTAATTATATATTTGGCAGTTGGATCATCTGTATGACTTAATTGAGCTACGCGTTTTTCAGTTTTATCGTTGGTAGTATTAGAGTCTTTCTCACGATCTTTGTTAAATTTATTTTTAAAACAATGAATGGACAGGTGGCCTAATTTTTCGCAAGTAGAACATTTTGCATGAGGTTTGTTACATCTAAAACTTGGGTGGCCTACTTCATCACAATTGTAGCAAACCATTTTTGTATCAGGTTTTGAACCACCTGATCTAGAAGTTGATTTTTCATTTCCGGCATTTCTACGCTCATTCCGAAATTTAGAATACGATTCATGGTTTTCGCGGCTTGGTCCGACTTTAACAGTCCTAAAATATTTTAAGACCTTTTCCGGTTCTGAGAACTGCGCAGCTTGCGCACCGACTTTTACGGCCCTATCTTCTACCCCGTACAGTAGACAATCTACAGCCTGGCGTCCATATATCTTACATCTATTTAACAAATTAATTTTAGCGTAATAATATTGCTCAAGAGACTCTCCATATTTTACGCGCTTAGCTAGCATTTCAGTTAAGAGTTCAGCGTAATCTTCACGAACGGGAAATGATTCAATTAGTTTATTTTTCCACTCGACCCATGTAAATTTCATACTAGGTAAGCTTTGATACCACGACTTGGCTACACCAGTTAGTTTTGGAAGGGCATAATGAATGATTTCCTTATCATCCCAACCGTATATTTCAGAACACTCTTCCACTTTTGTAAGCCACGTTAAAATTGTTTGCTCTTTAGACATAGGGTCGAACTCAGGGATAATGTTAGTATTAAAAGTTAACTTTGACTTATCTGAACTCTTGACTGACTGCAATATTGACAAAAATTTATCTATTATATTATCCTCATTAGAACTATCTCGACGTCGGCGTCGCCTAGAGGTACATGGTTGCTCACCTGGATCACTTGGACTTCTATTCCTCTTACTTCCGGCTCTGAATGAGGAATTTACATCATCATCGTGCGCTCTTTCGATTCTAGTCCTGCTTCTTTCTCGCATAACACGTCTCGAAGAACCGGCACCAGGTGATCGATCCCGTGCGACTGAGGGCGTGCGAAGAGATCTTTCCATATTTCTTTGCTCCCGAAAATCATTTAGTTGCTGACGCTCTCCGTCAGGCCGGCGAATACTCTCACCCTCGGTATCACGCTCCCGCGATACCCTGGGTTGCTCGGAATTATAATGTCCAGCTCTCCTGACCTGACCCTCATACCTGGGTTCTCCTGGCCAGCTTGCACGACTAGTATGTTGCCTTAGGTCTAGTGCGTCCTGACCCTGACCCTCGAACCTGGGTACACCTGGGTCTGCACTAGTCCTATCATAGGCTGCTCTTTTTCGTCGATCATTGCCTTGATCCATAGCAAAAAGCTGAAACTGACAAATCTCAGTTTTAGATAACAATTAATATTCTCTTTCATAATAACCTGTTTTAATATTATGAAACCAGTCTAGGTTTGTAAGTTCACGTGTATTATTTCTTAGTCAACATAAAACACATCACTTTGTCATTATGCTAAGATTAAGCGTTTTATAATAATAAAACGATTAGGTGATCATAATTAAATAAAAAAAAATATATATACATATATATCACTAGTCAATGAAAGAAAAATCATTACGACACAAAATTAGTAGTACACTTTTGTCGCATAATATTTGTATTTATTACTTTTATTCAATTTAATGTGTTAAGTTATGCCTTCGTTATTATAAATCACAATAATTTTATCGATTTAGTATTATTACTTCTTACTTCTATTTATAATAAAATAAATTTTAATTTTTAATCACACTCAGATGTAGGTAGAAGAAGAGAAAAAAAAAAATCTTTATGCAATTAGATATCAAATTTAAAATATTAACGGTCAGTAAGTGACTTATAGTTTAGCTTTAAAGTACGTTTCTTTGGATGAAAAGAAAAAACAATTATCAAAATAATTATAAAATTAAAAACCTACACAAAGTTCTAAAAAAATAAAAATAATGTACTATATGTACCTCCACGTTACTTACAGTTTCACGGTGGCGTGGAAAGGAAAATGATATTATCTTCCTTCGATCCCACTTATGAAGTTGAAGTCACTTTTCCAGTTTAGCTAGAACTTTTAATAATTGAAACACACTGGTTTACACTTTTACAATTTTATTTTCTCTCTCTACAATTTCGACGCGTCCGTATAACTTTTCGAGAACATTCTACATGCTTCTACCCACATTCCATCATCCGCTTTTTTTTAATTCGTATATTTGTCTAGTGTTGCTATTTTAAATATATTTATTAGTAATTATTTTAAATTAATAATAAGTGTTATTTTACACAATAACACTCTATAATTAGATAATTATGACTTAATATTTAGCTTATATTATACACAATTTACCTAATGATCCTTTAAAAATATATATCTATTTTATATATATAAATAGGTAGGCCTACACTATGCAATACTTGTCTTATAAAATTAGGGTTGATAAACAACGTAGAATATCGAGAACGCGATATGATAAAATATATTGGATATAACGTGTTAATATATTTTTTTTATGGAATAGGTTGGGCCACCTGATGGTAAGAGGTCACCATCACTCATAGACAATGACGCTGTAAGAAATATTAACTATTACCTTAGGAACTAAGATGCTATGTCCCTTGTGCCTGTAATTACACTGGCTCACTCACCCTTCAAACCGGAACACAACAATATTGCGTATCGTTGTTTAGCGGTAAAATATCTGAGGAGTGGGTGGTACCTACACAGGTGGGCCTGCACAAAGCCCTACAACCAAGTAAAATAATATAAAACATATAATATTTTACTTGGTAGGGCTTTAATAATAAAATAATATAAAACAAAATAGTTTAAAAAATCTAATAAGGAAATAACACAATTGATAAAGATTAGGTTTGGCAAGGGATTCGAAAGCCCATTCTTGTTGGGAACAAACATGAAATAGTATCGTTTACTGATTATGCCTCTTTGGTTTTTAAAGTTAATAGAAAACAGGTACAGTATGACTATGTAAATAATGCTATTTCTGATATAGTACACTGGTTTAGCGTAAATAATCTTATGTATCAATGTTTTATAAGTCCAGTGCAATAAATAATTTCACTCATATACCACCATCAGACCATCTCGTCACAGTTACAAGTATTTTAAAACATTATTTTTTAAACTATTAGATATTATCTGTTTCCCATCTTCTGTCAAAAAGCTCAAGATAACTTGTACAGGGTTATAGACAGCTTATTTTTTTTAAAGAAATCAATAAAAACTTACGTTTTGTTTGTTTTATAAGCATAAAATATTTTTTTGATAGTACGATAAGATCGACTTTTCTTGACTAATCGAAAAAATTTTGGGGCTTTAAACGCTCTTCCTGCGTACTGCTAAGGCTAGCAGTAAAAATGCTGAATGCTGTCCACTCAATGCGCCGACTCGAATTATGACGATGAAGCTGCTGAGAGCGCAATGTTTAAGTAACACTTTAAAACGGCTTTCGAGTCGAGATGGCCCAGTGATTAGAACGCGTGCATCTTAACCGATGATTGCGGGTTCAAATCCAGGCAAGCACCGCTGATTCATGTGCTTAATTTGTCTTTATAATTCATCTCGTGCTCGGCGGTGAAGGAAAACATCGTGAGGAAACCTGCATTTGACATATTTCATAGAAGTTCTGCCACATGTGTATTCCACCAATCCGCATTGGAACAGCGTGGTGGAATATGTTTCAAACCTTCTCCTCAAAGGGAGAGGAGGCCTTTAGCCCAGCAGTGGGAATTTACAGGCTGTTGTTGTAAAACGGCTTTTAACGGCACATAAAGGAGAACGATAAAACACAAAGCCCTACTTACAATCCAATCGATAGATTTTCCCATATTTTTTCCGTTTTAACACTTGCCGAATAATAAACATGGAACGAACCCCAATGAACTTTTATTAGTTTAGGATGCAAGTGATATATACTCGAAGCCTCATCTGTTATTTAATAATGTGTAGATTATTTATTAGATAATATGGACAACTATAAATCTCAAGTTGCCTTGTTAACACGTTCAATGCGGAGCGAGGTTTAATAAGCCACGTATGTGTCTCCCTTGCAAAGCTGCTAAGAAAAATATAGATTTCTTTGTCGTGCGGAGGCCGCAACGCAGGGCTGCCAATGCCTATTTACCTAATTCCCCAAAAATCTAAACGAAATTCCCCAAATTGGGGAAATAAAATGTCCCAATTCCCCACAAATAAATGCACCTGCACAGAAATAAAGGAAAAAAATCATGTTATTGTATGTTTTTTTTTCATTTCCTAAAAATAAAATCTAATTTTTGAAAATATTTTTTTTTCGTCAAATCAGACTGGTCATGGTTACTGACGACCTTTTTTTGTTACTGTCTATATATAGTGTGTTTTTGCTACCATGCTAACTAATAATCGACTACAATTTAAATTTTAAATTTTCGGGTAAACAATCAATTAGTGATCGTTTTGGTATTAAAACGCATAAGTATAACTTCCCCTCATTTTCTCCACATACGACAATCCCCACACCAATCCCCGATCGACTTGCGATTCCCCGCAATTTGGGGAATTCCCCACACATTGGCAACGCTGCCGTAACGTCTCTTTTAATATATTGTAGGTGTGATAAATGTCTATTGAAAACAGAATGCCGCACTGAAGAAAAAAAACGATCAAATCACATCGATATTTAGTTTCTTAAACGTTTCGGGATCTGATAAACTGTACCGGTATTATGGTCGTTTTTATACAAGGTCTTAAACGTCCCTCTACCGCAGGACTGGAAATAATAAAAAAATGATACCACAGCCAACGTGTTAAATCGAACTAAAACTATTAAATATGAACCTAATCGAACTTTTTTGATAAACTTCCTCGATTTATTATTGATAAAAGTCGAGCATTTGTCGAGAGTCGAGATGGCCCAGTGGTTAGAACGCGTGCATCTTAACCGATGATTGCGGGTTCAAACCCAGGCAAGCACCGCTGTTTCATGTGCTTAATTTGTCTTTATAATTCATCTCGTGCTCTGCGGTGAAGGAAAACATCGTGAGGAAACCTGCATGTGACAAATTTCATAGAAATTCTGCCACATGTGAATTCCACCAACCCGCACTGGAACAGCGTGGTGGAATATGTTCCAAACCTTCTCCTCAAAGGGAGAGGAGGCCTTAAGCCCAGCAGTGGGAATTTACAGGCTGTTGTTGTTGTTGTTGTTGTTGAGCATTTGTCGAGATTTTTTTTTATGGTATAGGTTGGCCGACTAGCATATGGGCCACATGATGGTAAGTGGTCACCATCACCGATAGACAATGACTATTGACAATAAATATTAACTATTCCTTACATCGTCAATGTGCCACCAACCTTGGGATCTAAGATGTTACGTCCCTTGTGCCTGTAGTTACAGTGGCTCACTCATATAACACTAATATAGCCTTATTAGTATTTATTATTATCATTTAGTCAGCTGACGAAACACTTGGCCCTTGGAGTAGTAGTGCAAAAAGCTTCATTAAAAGTAGAATAACTTTTTACCTCCAATGGTGATGGGAGGGCTGGTTTGTTTTTTGCCCAGAGGTCCGGAATTACGATTCAACGAGGAAATACTAGCATTCGTGCCACCATTCCACGAGGTTAAGATTTATACAGTATTTGTTATTCATATTTGTATATATTTAAAGACTTAAAGTGAATTCTCATGTAAATATATACTGATGTTATAAATGTGAATGTTACTCTGTCTATTTGTCGTTTTGTCACGACCAAACCAATTAACAGAATTTGATGAAATTTTGTGTGAAGCAAACTTGCTACTTCTTTACCTAATACATAACCAACCGCTAAAACGCGAGAAAAGCCGGGGGCAACAACTTGTTTAATACAAGACATGAAATCTACATACCCTACCCAATAGATTTGATAAACCACGTACATTCTACTAAAAAATCATCAGGTTGTCTGTTGCCTTTGAATCAAGAGTATCGTTGCAGGTATGGCGTTTCTGTATACTACTAACACAGTGCAGTTGCGCTTCATTCAATGTTGTACGATCTGGAATCAGAAGCGCATCATAAATTATAATCGATGGAAATAAGTAGATTTACTTATTCCAGAAGTAACTGCCCTGGGGCCTCCACAGAAGGGCTCAAAATTCTGACAGGATATTTAGATATAGTCAAATTATAGTAATATTAGTACTATAACATTGCTGATATTAAAGTTACTGATACAAAGAGTAAATATATAAACAAACCTTACTGATTGAAATTATTAATTAGCCTCAAGTTCTTTGTTGCACCAGGGACTTCAGAGCTCCAAATTCGGTCCTGACTTATTTCTGTGTGGAATAGTCGAAGTTAGATTACAATAGCTTAGCACGTGTTAGAATGGATGGGAATGGCCCATACTACCTACCACTACTACCAAGTACAACTGGAGCATATCAATGACAAGTTTTTGAGTTTTAGATATGGACAACATTACTACTTTTTACTGCTTGTGATATTCCTAGCAATTTGACTGTACTATGGAGACTGCTAACTATACGCTTTTTTATCATATACAAAACTTTGACCGATTAATAAGCCTTATTTAACAGTGTTCTTTTAAAAGTAAAAAAAAAATAAACAGCTTTTAAAAGTCCCGCTTTGATTAAGGCGTTTGGAGTTATTCCAACACGTTGCTCAGCTCTTACAAATATGAACTGTATTTCCTCAAAGGCTTTTTTCCGTAGCAACCATTATAAATTGTCCGTTCAAACATATCCCTCTACCAGTAACACATATACAACATTAACATATACGTAACAAGTAGCAATTCATTTTCTTCTCATAATTGACTGAACAAATTAAAGTTCGAAGGGCTTCGCTCTCGTCTCTGGGGTATAAAAGGACAATCTCCGGACACTGGAGCATCACAAGCAGCTGAGCTTGCAACGAATACATTTGCAACAGTCTCAAAGCACACACGAGATGCACAAGGCTCTGTTTTACGTCTTCCTCGTGGCGTGCTTCTGCGCGGCGACCCAGGCGCAGCTGACCTTCACGTCCAGCTGGGGCGGCAAGAGATCCTCGGGGCCCATGATGTGCAGGAGCGATGAGGCGGTCGCCGCCATATTCAGAATGATACAGGTACATGTTTTTTAAAGCTTATCATACTGTCCACAATTTGTGCTTAAAACGTTTTATTAGCATAATTATTAAATATAAAATATGATAATGTAACAGATATTCATATTTAATATGAAAAATACATATGATTTTTTTTTTAAAAACTTCAATGAATTTAACGATATGTTTTTTCTTTGAGATTGATAAGATGAATTAAAACAAATATTTCTTTTTCAGAACGAAGCCGAGAGATTGATCCTCTGCCAAAAATCTTGAAGTATACAAAATGTATAAAATTTGTATAAGACTACGGCATTCATTATCGTTTTTATACGGACAAAAACATATTTCATGTAACGCATTTAGTCAAAATGTAATTATTGTTATTGGTTTAAAAAAATCTATTACATGAATAAATATTGTTAAGAAAAAATATCGTTTTATATTTATCCCTGACACCCTAACTCACTGTATGTATGGTTATATATAAAGAAACTATGCTATACTTATCTTATAAAATTAGTGTTGATAAACAACGTAGAATATCCTTAGAAAAAAATTTCAATCGTTAAAGTGTTTATTCCTTCAACAGTAAAACTTAAAATTTATAAAATTAACAAAATATCGAATACTTAAATATAATAATAACGACGAAATTTCAAACTGAACACATAAATGTCTTTGTGTGTCAAAGCCAGAAAAAAAAGTATAATTGGGTACTATTTATTCACATAAACTAGAATTTGGTGAGAGACTGGAAGGTCTGTTGTCCTTTCGAAGGTATCTATTTCATTATTATATTATTCCACTGATCGAGGAGCTCAGTACAAAGCTTGTTGATTGTCTTTTAAATAATGTTTGTTACGTTGACGATATGATGTTGAGCTCTTCCATCAGCGGCTTAATGAAATTGTTCAGACTACAATACAACGTAGGTAATAAGGTTATATCCATATAAGACTATTTTATTTGTACGGAGTGCCTTTAAAACGCGAGTTTAAGTACCTAGGGTACATATAGACGACGATCGAGGAGGACGAGCGTGATATGATCAAATATATTGGATATTATGTGATAATACATTTTTTATGGAATAGGTTGGCGGACGAGCATATGGGCCACATGATGGTAAGTGGTCTCCATTACCCATAGACAATGACGTAACAAATATTAACTATTCCTTACATCCTCAATGCGCCACTAATATTGGAAACTAAGGTGCTATGTCCCTTGTGCCTGTAGTTACGCTGGCTCACTCACCCTTCAAACCGGAACACAACAATACTGCGTGCTGTTGTTTAGCGGTAAAATATCTGATGAGTGGGTGGTACCTACCCAGGTGGGCTTGCACAAAGCCCTACAACCAAGTAAAATAATAATATAATTATTTAATAATAATATAATGTAAAACCAAATAGTTTAAAAAATCTAATTAGGAAATAACACAATTGATAAAGATTAGGTTAAGCAAAGGATACTAAAGCCCATTCTTGTTGGGATGACGCCTCTTTGGTTTTTGAAGTTAATAGAAAACAGGTACAGTATGACGATGTAAATATTGCTATCTCTGATATAGTACACTGGTTTATCGAAAACAATCTTAGGGAATCGATGGCTCCAGATGAATCAACTGAATTTCTTGGCCTTACTGTTGAGGCCAAGTTACAATGGGTTCCCCATAAACTGATTGGCGGGTAGACAGAGTTCTGCGGCTCTTGCAGTAAAAAAAATTAGATTATTTAAGGCTCGATTAGTATATTTCAGTTACTTTCACAGTATAATGTCCTACGGTTCTATGCTTTGAGGTAACGCAGCCGCTCTCCATACTATATTTGTGCTGCAGGAACGGACTATTCACGCAATTTATGACCTAGGAGCCAAAGAATCATTAAGATATAAATTAAAGAAATCAAGATATTAACTATAGCTTATCAATATATATTCTGTAATTTATTGTATGTACGGGGAAATTAATGATTTTATAACAGTGACAAATGTGATTCTCATAACATTGGTACAAGGAACAAACACTTTTTCCGAACTAGTAGTAGTATTTTAATTTGACCATCAATAATTAAATGAAATGCTTCTATATTGAATAAAGGAATTTGAGTTGAGTTGAGTTAATATGACAGTCTATTCCCATGTCAAAAGAAGTAAAGTTAAACAAATCGTAGAATCACATACATATGCTATGATATAGCCTCACTCTACAATTGACAAAACAAAAAACCTGTTGATTTTCTTTTGCCGGTTCTTCTCAGGTCAGAGTATTATCCTTTCCGAACTTATCAATAAGTAAGTATAATGCTTCTATATATAATAAAGAAATTTAATCATGTAAGCGCATCGAACATATACAATTATACATATAAAATATTAACACGGTTTGCTGTGAAAAATGCTAGGTTATATCCTCTCAATATATACCCGAAACCTCATCTATTATTTGATACTGGCAAAGATTATTTATTACATAATGTGTACATTGATAAATCGTAAGTTGCCTAGTTGGATCAAACTAAAACTATTTTATATGAATCTAACTTTTTTTGATCAATTTTCTGGTATTGTTAATGATGAAAATCGAGCATTAATCAAAATAACGTTAATATAACCTCATTAGTTATTATTTTATCATTCAGTCAGCTGTCGAAACATTTGGCCCTCGGGGTAGTGGTGCAAAAAGCTTCATTAAAAGTATAATAACTTATTGCCTCCACTCGTGACAGGAGCACTGTTTTGTTTTTTGTCCAGAGGATCGGATTCAACGGAGAAATGCTAGCATTATTTCCTCCATTCAAGGTCAACATCTATTTAGTAACTATTTGTAATTCATATCTATATATATTTAAGGACGTTATGTTAATTTTTATGTAAATAAATAATCTTTTGATAACCAACCCCTGAAACGTGAGAAAAGCCGAGGGCAACAACTAGTTTAATACAAGACAAGAAATCTACATACGCCTATCCAACAGATTTGATTAACCACGAACATTCTACTAACAAATGATCAGGTTTTCGCCTTCGAACCAAGAGTATCGTTGCAGGTACGGCGTTTCGGTATACTACTAACACAGTGCAGATGCGCTTCATTCGATTTTGCATCGATCTGGAATCCGAAGCGTATCATAAATTATAATCGATGGAAATAAGTAGACTTATTTATTCCAGAAGTAACTGGGGACTCCACAAGAGAGGGGGGCCCTAAAGTTCCGACAAGGTATTTCGATATAGTCAAAAAAATTACAGTAATATTAATACTATAACATAATATATAAAAGTGTATTAAATATATAAAAGTAAATAAAATATAAACAAACCTTACTAATTGAAATTATTAATTGGCCGTTCTCTGTTGCCCCAGGGACTTCAGATCTCCAAATTCGGTCCTGACTTATTTCTGTGTGGAATAATCAAAGTTAGATTAGAATAGCTTAGCACGTGTTAGAATGGATGGGAATGGCCCATAAGACCTACCACCAAGTAAAACTGGATTTATCAAAAACATGTACTTGAGTTTTAGATATGGACAACATTCCTACTTTTTACTACTTGTGATATTCTTAGCAATGTAGCTTACTTTACTATGGAAACTTCGGCGGCTGTTAACTCTACACTTTTTAATCGTATACATAGCTTTAACCGATTAATAAATATTATTTGACAAAGCTCTTTTAAAAGTAAAAAAATTCAACAGCCTTTAACAGTCTCACTTTGGCTTAACGTCTAAGACCTTTGGAGTGATTCCACCACGTTTCTCAGCTGTAAGAAATATGACTTGTCAAAGGCTATTTTCCGTAGTAACCATTACAAATTGTCCGTTCAAACATATCCCTCTACCAGTAACATATATACAATAATAACATATACGTAACAAGTAGCAATTCATTTTCTTCTCATAATTGACTGAACAAATTAAAGTTCGAAGGGCTTCGCTCTCGTCTCTGGGGTATAAAAGGGCAATCTTCGGACACTGGAGCATCACAAGCAGCTGAGCTGGCAACGAATACATTTGCAACAGTCTCGGAGCACACACGAGATGCACAAGGTTCTGTTTTACGTCTTCCTCGTAGCGTGCTTCTGCGCGGCGACCCAGGCGCAGCTGACCTTCACGTCCAGCTGGGGCGGCAAGAGATCCTCGGGGCCCATGATGTGCAGGAGCGATGAGGCGGTCGCCGCCATATTCAGAATGATACAGGTATATGATTTTTATCTGGCACTGTCCACAATTAACCACAAAACTAACAATGTTAACAGATTAAAATACAATTTATAATATCTAACTAACTTCCCAGAGATTGGAGAATTATAAACGATGTTTGTTTTTCAGAACGAAGCCGAGAGATTGATCCTCTGTCAAAAACCTTGAAGCATTAAATGTATAACATGTATCGAACACTACGGCAATCATTATAGTTGTTTAACGGACAAATATTTCATGTAACGCATTTAGTCAAATTGTAATTATTGTTATTGGTTCAATGAGAATCTATTATATTAATAAATATTGTTAAGAAAAATATTGTTCTATATTTATCCCTAACAAAATTTGGTGTATACAGTAATTTATTTGGTTTCCAAAGTTAACTAACACAAGAATACACAAAGATATACAAATTATATACAAAAAAAATAGTATTTGTAAGAAATACCTGACCTTATTTTACAAAATTATTTTTTATACGGTATTTGTAATAATTTAATATTGAGCATCCTCTGTCATCATACGATTTTATTGTGATTGTTTCACAATTATTATTATTTTTCCACGTTTGTATTTACAGTGGAAAATACTTTACATGAATTAAACATAAAGGTACCATCGGCTCGCAAATAAGATCTCCAGAAGAACCGGCTTTTTTCTTGCCACCATCGAAGGTCCAGATGTCCGACATGTCCGTGGACTTAGTTATGATGATGCAAGAGATCTGATGGTCTGCGAGTGGTTTCCTTAGAACGAGGTCGGGTTTAGTTTGGGACACATGAGATGACATGTTGGTCGTCTTATTTCACGAAAATAGTTTTAAGAGCCAAAGATCACTCGGACAAAACAAAACCGAACGAGTAATTCCAATGTTTGTCTCTTAATACAAATTATCAATTTGCCCCATATTTAGTTTCATTTTGATCGTGGAATATTGCTTCAAAAACCTTCATTAAATATTAAATTATTAAATATTAAAGCAGCTCGCCTTAATACCTCCACTGGTGACAGAAGGGCTGGTTCGTTTTTCCGCCCAGAGGAAAGTAATAACGATTGATTTATTATGGCTTCAAATAAAATGCCATTGTGATAATTACTAATCCCATCTTGATCGATTTTACCTTCAAATAGTCCAGGTTTTTTCCAAACTGCTTTAAGCATGAATCTACATAAAATAACTCTTCTTTTTGGGATCTTCAGGGATTCGTGAATAATTTGCGCAGGAAGTTAATGGTAATTATGATCCTGCATTGTATAGTGTAGACCATGCTATGCGTGCTGTGCTCTGTTACACGGATTGTCCTGAAATTGCTTATTAAAAACTGATAGATTGGGTAGCCGGTGATTAGGAAACCGACGTGAAAAATCTTGCATTTGCTAAGCCGGAATCGCTTATTAAAAACTGATACGTCGGGTAACGAAAACGACGTCGTCGCAATTATGTATTATAGCAATTTGTGAGACATTCAAGGAGAGAATTTAAATTTTGTTCGTATACGAATTTCCACCAGAGTCCTTTCTGATCATTTAATTTTGGTAGCTTTAAAATATATCCTACATGTTATACATTTTTGAATACCTAAGAAAACGGTTATGTTTTTAAAATTGTCGCAAATTAGTTAGGATAGGGGTTACCCCTTTAACTCCTAACAGGAATTTAAAATATATAAATACGTCGATTTACCAATAACCCTGTATATATACGATGAGTTGTGAAAAAGTGTAAAAATTTAAATTATATTTAATACTTAAAAACTGAGATACCATAAATGATGTAGGTAAATGTTTCTTGAACCGTGATTTTGTTCACTAGTTAGCCATTTGTAAGTGAACTTATTGCATCAAACCTAAACAAGTATTAATTTTATAAATTAAAGTCGTTTTCTTGTGGTATGATCTTCGTTTCGTTAAAATTCCGCAAACTTTTTTTTTCACTATAATTAGTCTCTAGTAGGAGTTTAGTTAGTAATAGAAGTACTCCTCAGAGATTCCACCACATGAATGTAAAACCTTATATAATGTTATCTATAAAATCCGAGAACACACGGAACTAACTTATAAATAATAATAATAAATAAATATGAGACAACATCACATAAATTACTCTGATCCCAATGTAAGTAGCTAAAGCACTTGTGTTATGGAAAATCAGAAGTAACGACGGTACCACAAACACCCAGACCCAAGACAACATAGAAAACTAGTGATAATCTACATCGACTCAGCCAGGAATCGAACTCGGGACCTCGGAGTGGCGTACCCATGAAAACCGTCAAATTTGTGAAGTAAGTAAGCTTTATATTTTGTAAAACCAATCAATTTAATTTTGTTTTTGTGGCCATTGTAAAATTATAGATGACTTGATAAGTCATAATCCTGAATTTTTGAATGACGTAGGTCATTCAAAAATTGTCAGGTCGTTAGAAAAAATATATTAAATCATAAATAAAATATTATTACCTAACACTGCATTGGAAAATGTAAAAAAAAATCTTAAATTGCAGATATATGAAGCAACCAGAAATTTAATTGGATATTGAAAAATAACCTAATTGTTCTTATTAGGTTGCGCTATACATATGTATATGTAAGAGTCGAGATGGCCCAGTGGTTAGAGCGCGTGCATCTTAACCGATGATTGCGGATTCAAACCCAGGAAAGCACCACTATATATATATATATATATATGTGCTTAATTTGTGTTTATAATTCATCTCGTGCTCGGCGGCGAAGGAAAACATCGTGAGGAAACCTGCATGTGTCTAATTTCATCGAAATTCTGTGCATGTGCATTCCACCAACGCGCATTGGAACAGCGTGGTGGAATATGTTCCAAGCCCTCTCCTCAATGGAAGAGGAGGCCTTATCCCAGCAGTGGGAAATTTACAAGCTGTTACTTTACTTTTACTTTACTCTGTATATGTATGTATATAATGTGATTTTTTCTTTGTGTGTCAATCGTGTGAAATCTAGGTACTTTGGGTATGTATCGGTACAAGACTTTCACCAATCGACGAGAAATCATATGTTAATGAAACATATAAGTTATTTTTTTATTCCCATTGTTTATTCACCCCTTTTTTATTTGAAGTTAAGACTACAAAACATGCAAATAATTTAACTTAATAATTATTATACTTAATATGCAAAAAGCTTCATCAAAAGTATAACACCTCGCCTCATTGCCTCCACTATTGACAGAAGGGCTTGTTTCCTTTTTTGCCCAGAGGATCGGAATTGCGATTCAACGGGGAAATGCTGCTAGCATTCTTGCCACCATTCCACGCGGTCAAGATTTATACAGTAACTAGTTTTAGTTCATATTTATATATAATTATTAATTAATATATCATTATTTGACTTCGAAAGTCCATGCGTAAAATTTAATACTTATAAACAATATTCATAATAGGCATAGTATTTTATTACCATTATATTTTTTTATCATTATATATAAAAGTTAAAGTTAAATTTTAATTTTTATATTAAAAATTAAACGACGATGTTTCTTAAAAATATTTATTTGTATAATACATTTTATTTGATCGAATAACAATTAAAATTTGATAAATGCGTTAAATGAAATAATATTTGTCCGTATAAAAACGATAATGAATGCCGTAGTCTTACATAAATGTTATACATGTTGCATACTTCAAGGTTTTTGGCAGAGGATCAATCTCTCGGCTTCGTTCTGAAAAAGAAATATCTCTTTTAATTCTTGTTATCAATCTCCAAGAAAATATAATACCTATATTTAAATAAATTGAAGCTCGATTTAAATAAATATATATGTTTCATATTTAATATATTGTAATATCTATTTTATTATTATAATTTATGTTTAGATCTGTTAATATTTTAATAAAACATTGATAGTTTTAATGGTCAATTTGTTCAAAATGGTCGTAAGTGGTAAATAAGTGTCACATAAAAAACATATACCTGTATCATTCTGAAGATGGCGGCGACCGCCTCATCGCTCCTGCACATCATGGGCCCCGAGGATCTCTTGCCGCCCCAGCTGGACGTGAAGGTCAGCTGCGCCTGGGTCGCCGCGCAGAAGCACGCCACGAGGAACACGTAAAACAGAGCCTTGTGCATCTCGTGTGTGCTTCGAGACTGTTGCGAATGTATTCGTTGCAAGCTCAGCTGCTTGTGATGCTCCAGTGTCCGGAGATTGTCCTTTTATACCCCAGAGACGAGAGGGAAGCCCTTCGAACTTTAATTTGTTCAGTCAATTATGAAAAGAAAATGAATTGTTTTGTATATGGCCTCTTTGGTTTTTCACAAACAAATGACAGGACAGATAAATTACGCGTTTAAGTAATATTTTAATTTTGTTTTCTTATTTATGTTAACGACCAAATGTAAAACATCTACGCATCAACGAGTCTTTAAATTGGACATTTTATCCTTAATCCGTTCGGTTGTGTTGTTCAATGGTTTTATATATTTCGTTATCTTAAAAGCTTGGATTACTATGTCCATTACTTTTACGTACATTCGAGGAAATGTCATATTATTATTGTGTGTACGACGTCTGATGATAATGGTTTTGGTTAAACGGCTCCATAGTTTTATATCCTTGGACAAACCCTGGACTTACATTACTTACTTTTTCTTAACTTCTAATTTAATAATATTTGTCAATGTTTATTCTGTAAACATTATTAAAATCTTTTAGATAAAATTTCTTACAGTCCAAAGTTGCCAGATTAAGGCATCCGTAATTCTTGCAAATTATAATTTCTTTGCAAATGACTAATGCAGCAGAATTCATTTCGCATTTTCATCAGACTTTACCCAATTGCGTAAATGTAAAAGTACATTTAAAAAATATAATATTAATTACAAAAAATACTTAATACATGAACGTATATCACGATTTTCGTAAATTCTAGTATTGTATATATGCCCGACAATTTGAACTAAACATATCTAGAACATTATGCGTAGAGAATTGATTTTCTCGATGGATCATCTACCTAGGTACCAAACATACCATAAAAATTGGACAAGTTGTCTTACAAAAGTAGTGGTATAATGAATGTTCTTGTTGGTATAAGTTAGAGAGCCTATTGGCTCCACCTTTATAGTTATAAAAAAACCCTATTAATTTGTAGATGAACACAACTTTTCATATATACCTGAAGATAGTGACAAAAAACACCAAATAATTCGTAAATCTAATCCTCACTAATATTCATTACTAAAAAGAAAAGGTAAGGTCGTAACGCTGATCTGGCACTCCAGGTCTAGGTGAATCTGTATACAAACAATAAGCGATCCTACTAATGATTGCATGAAATGAACAGAGAGAAAGAATAAGACAATTAATTTTCTCCAACAAGTAAGACTTCACTTGACATTTGCGTTGAAATTAAAAACAGACAATGCAAATACAAGGCACTATGACTCTTATTGCAATGCCATATAGGACAATGTCGTTTGAGTCCAAAATTTTTAAAAACAAATTGGACTTTGATATAAAAGAAGGGCATTTTTTCCTAATTGATCATTCTGAAATCAACTATCAGAAGCAATGGCTGACTTAAGACGTTTTATCAAGCGTGCAGCGCTGTGCCTGCTCTTCGTTGCTGCTAATCTGTTTGCAGTATCTGAGGGACAGCTGACGTTCTCATCTGGATGGGGCAAGAGGTCCAGAGATGATGAGATCACCATCAACCTAGATGACCAGCTGCAGTGAATATTTGAAGCGATGTTCTCTCTCGGTAAGTTAGTATTTATAAAATAGCAAGATTAATTAAATCTTATTTTTATCATCGACAACTAATGACTTTATTAATTAACTTCATATCTTTAATAGGCTAATAGCTAACTTGTTAGGATGCGGATATCGTATTAGATTAAGAAGTTTTGAATCGGAAATCGGATTGAGATATTTTATCTAGTAACATTATCCTGGAAATAAGAAGTTCCTTGTTCTATTCGCATCATCTTTCTTCTATTATATTGACATTAGTTTGAACCTTGAGGGTAGGGAAAAGGGAATGATTCTGTGTTTGTGCACATATCCAAGCACTATTCAGCATAATAGACTCCGATACAATTCACCTCACCGCGGTCAATTGTATCGGATATTGATTTACAAGGCATAATCAATTTATTCTTCGGTCATTTTGGGTGCAGTATGTACGAACCAGTACCTAACAACCCGTAAATTCCCCACTGCTGGGCCAAGACCTCCTCTCCCTTTGAAGGTTTTGGAACATATTCCACCACGCTGTTCCAATGCGGGTTGTACCAGTACTTGCCCCATAACAACTCTGGCTTGTTATCATGACATCATAAGTGTAATAGTGGCGCTGATATACTCACTACAACATAAAACCCCACAGATTTAGATGATTTATTCTATTCTTCTGGAATTTAACGCAAATAGTTCTTGAACTTTTAAAATTTGGAGAACATTCGTCTTTCAGATTTTGTTGCGAGGTACACTTGTGGTACTTTTGATTAAAATAATAAGTGCATTTTTTCAAATTAGATACAGATAATGTATTACAGTTAAATTAGCTTTTTTCTATTTTCTTCTGTCAATTTTCTTAACATTAATATATACGTAGTCTTTTCCTTAATTAATATTGATTTACAAACTAAGCGTTAAATTTTTATTTACACAAGTAATCCTAAAATTGTATTAAAAATAGTACAGTAACAAGCGCCGAAAAGTAAACTATTATTTCTAATTTATAGGAGTATATTTTGTGTATTAAAGTACTTAAGGTATATTACATGATTTATTGAAACATAAATTAGAAGATACACTTGTAATTCTTTATTTTACTCACGTACGTTTATCTTTCAAACTACGAAACGGAATTTAATGCGGTTCTCATCAAGAGTCCGATTGATTCAAAGGGTAGGTTTATATGTGTAATGCATGCATATATAAAATAGGAAAAAGCTGAGGATTACAACTTTCCTAGCCTGAATCCTTTCATTTCATATTTGTTCTTCGGGTAGGTAGTTATTGATAATAATGAACTTGGAATAGCATTGTCTTTATTTTATTTATTTATTTTATTTTAATGCTTTATTGTACAATACAAAAGTATTAACAAAAGGCGGGCTTAATGCTACTGCATTCTCTACCAGCCAACCTTAGGATGTACAAGAAAGAATGATATAGGTGTACAAAAAACATAAGATAGTCTTAAAAAATTAAACGATAATATAATATAATATAATATAATATAATATAATATGATATTATATGATATGATATGATATGATATGATATGATATTTATTTATTTATTTATTTATTTAATATTTGGGAAACAAACAGATATAACATATAATCAAATTACATAATAAAGTTTAGATATCACATTATCCAGCGAAGTTTCCACCGATTGATAAAACATATAATGCACTCAAATATTTTAACACAATAAGAAAAATATTTGACAATATTAAAAGTATATAGTTAAGTTAATTTAAGAAGGTTACAAATTTTATCTTTAAATTTAATAAAAGATAAATGAAATATATCAATGTTCCCAAAATGCTTATTATATTCGCGACAAGCTCTGATTAGAAAACAGTTAGCATTATGTGATGAATGACAAGTGGGAGTATAAAAACATAGCAGTTGACGAGCGTTGGATCGTGGGCAGTTCAGAGACAGCTTGCTTAGTAGAAAAGGGGAATCAATAATATTATTAATAATTTTATATAAGAAAACTTGGTCTCTCATAGATCGGCGTTTTGAGAGAGATAATAAAGGTTCATGGGTACAATCGCTAGATTTAAAAGACAAATATTTTAAAAAATTGTTTTGGATCTTCTCAATTTCATTTATATGAATATTGTAGTGAGGATTCCATACCGTAGATGCATACTCGAGTATAGAACGGACGTAAGCGTTATAAAGCAGGTTAATAGTAGAAGTATTTTTAAATTCAGATCCTGTTCTCATTATAAATCCTAGCATGCGATAGGCTTTTGATGAAATACTTCTAATATGAGAACCAAAAGAAAGCTTGCTATCCAGAGTCACGCCTAAGTCTCTCACCTCGATCTTCCTTGATATGTCGTTATTATTGATAGTATATTTATAAAGCAAAGTTTTACGCTTACGAGAAAAAGAAATTATAGCACATTTGTTTATGTTAAGGTGAAGAGAATTTAATTTGCAGTATGTCTCTAACCTATTTAAGTCAGATTGTAGATCATGACAATCATCTAAAGATTTAATAGATTTGAAAATTTTTGTGTCATCAGCATATAGAAGAAAATCTGAAGACACAAATACATTATTTATGTCATTTATAAATATATTGAACAGTAAAGGACCGAGGTGAGAGCCCTGAGGAACACCTGAACTTATCGGTATAAAAGATGACAGATAACCCCTAATAGAGACAGCCTGACTACGGTTGCGAAGATATGAATCCAACCATCTGAGCAGGTCGCCGTGTATACCGAAACCTTCAAGTTTGTAAATAAGTATATTGTGAGACACTTTATCGAAGGCTTTACAGTAATCGGTATACACGACATCCACCTGATGTCCTTGATCCATGGAATTAGAAACCCGGTGCAAAAATTCACATAAGTTTGTTTCCGTCGACCTTTTATTGATGAAACCATGTTGCTCATTTATTAAGTAGGGACGTATAATGGGGAATATTGTGTCATAAATTATTTTCTCAAACAACTTCGCAATGCAGCAAAGTTTGGATATTGGCCTATAATTTTTTATATCATGTTTGTTACCGGATTTTAAAATAGGTACAATGTAAGATTTTTTCCATAAAGTTGGTAAACATCCGGTATGGAGAGACATGTTAAATAATAAAAATATCGGTAACGCTAATGCATTTCGAAATTGTTTAAGAAAACAGGAAGGTAAAGCATCGGGGCCGGTACCCTTACGTGTATCGAGGTTTTTAAGATATTTCTTGACAATTGGTATTGAGAGTTCAATAGAGTGTAGATCCACGAAAGATCGACCCTTTGGCGCCAATGAAACTGAACTTCCATCCGGTTCAAACACAGATTGAAAATAACTATTAAACATGTTGCTTATCTCCCCACCATCAGATGACGATGTGTCTCCAAGAGTCATAATATTTGGTAAATCGTTAGGACCTTCCCTTTTTGATTTTAAGAAGGACCAGAAATATTTGCTGTTACGCCTAATTTGACATTCTGCGCGATCAATGTAAGCATTATAACAGTCTAATTCAACAACTCTCTGTCTATCTCTCAGAAGCAAAAATGTGTCATAATCCTTAAATCTAGAATAAATTTTCCATTTTCTATGATATTTTAATTTTTCATTAATTATTTTTATTAAAGGTTTGGTGTACCAAACAGGATATTTATGTGAGACATTGATTATTCTGGATGGTATATGTTGATCGATAATACTATAAACAATATTATAAAAAGTAGCTGTAGCAGTTTCAATATCAAGATTTGAAAAACGAAATTCCCAATCAATTTCATTAAGAGACTTGTTAATTCCCTCATTATTGGCTTTATGAAAAAGACGGATTGAATGGGGAGAGTAACGCATTAATTTGGTATGTACTTTCAATGAAGTTATTTCTAGAGCCGGGTGGAATTTGTCTTCATCGAGTAGGGGAAATGGACATTTAGAAACATTACAATTTCGATTACAAAAAACTAAGTCTAATAAACGATCAGTACAGTTCCGAGTGACATTATACTGCTTTAAATTTGAAAAAGACAGAAAATTGTGTAATGTTGTTACTAATGAGTCTCCGAGAGAATCGAACAACTCCATATAATCTCCTACCTGTATCCATTGCCCATTGCTTACATTAAAATCGCCCAGGATTAAATAAATATCGTTAGGTTTATCCAAAAGTAATTTAGAGATTAAATCAAAAAAGTAATTTTCGGACTCTACTTGCTGCGGGCAGTGAGGAAAGTAACAACAGTAAATGTTTAGCAAGCGTGATTGTTGAAGACGAATAGTGACAACTATGGCTTCAGCTGCAAATTTATCAAAATTGATCTTTTCAAAACTGTGTACTTCAAATTCACGACGTAATGCAACTAGCACTCCGCCACCCATTTTATCACCACGACCCTCATAGTTGCGGTCGCATCGATATACAATATAACGATAGTCAAAAAGTTCAGAACTGAGCACCGAATCCAATAGCCAGGTTTCACTTAAACAGATAATGTCAAAATCGTTAAGAAGCAAACTTTTATAGAATAAGTTAGTTTTGGTGCGCAAACCACGAACATTTTGATAATAAATTTTTAAATTGTTATGATCCAACACGGTGACCGAAGATTATAAGCATAATTAATATATACAAATATAAAAATAATAATAAACATGTTCATACACTTGTCAAGAAAATAAAGTTTGGTAATCGTCAGTTTGTAAAATAGTCGCAGTATTAAAGCATTTAGGGAAATTGATTTTAAATAAGATAAATTAATTAAGATTGAACATACAAAAATTGAATTGAATTGAAACATAATAACGCCTATTTGATTTTTTTTAAATCATTGACATTCGCAATATGAATAACAGGGCTGGTGTCACCTTTTCTAACCATAATTGAGCAATTTTTTACCCAAACATATTTGAATTTTTGCTCTTTAGATATAGTTTTAGCACGCTGTAGGAGCATTTTATTAAATTTAGTTAAATGGTCGTTAAAATAAATACGAGAGTCATTTTTAGCAAAGCCCAGATCACTACATATTAACTTCAACTTTTTTAGGCAAGCCAAAAAATCGTCTTTTCTATAGCGCGCTTGCAAACGGATAACAATGGGTTTGGGTTTATTGACTTGACTATTAGTTGCGACACGTGTTACAAAATCAATATCCGAGGGCTTCAAGTCGAAACCAGCCTTAACAGCTATTTCCTCTGTGAGGCGAAGAAGGTTCTCGCCCTTCTTTTCAGGAATACCACAGATTTCGATGTTAGAGCGTCTCGCCCACTGATCCTTTGTATTTATATCCATTTCTATTTTTTCGGATACAGATTTCAAGTGTTCAACGCTGGTAACTAAAGCATCAAAGGCCTTAAACTTTGTCTCCATTTGAAATATTTTATCATTAATTTTATTGTGTTCGTCGTTGATAAAACCCATAGCTAATTTGATATCCTGTATTTCTTGTCTCAGTGAGGTAATTTCATTAGAGATGCTGCTCAAATCCAGTTTCATTGCACTAAATTGATATAATATAATATAATATAATATAATATAATATAATATAATATAATATAATATAATATAATATAATATAATATAATATAATATAGTATGAGTACATACATATAATGAAGATTCCAAAAATCAACCATTATTGCTTTGGTTTATGTAGTATTTTTTCAGAGCAATTTTAAAAGTGTTTCGCGAAGGAGATTTCCTTATTTTTTCTGGTAAGCTGTTCCATAGACGAATAGCAGTCACAGTAAACGACTTCGACATAAAGCCTGAATGGTGCGGTGGAAATGACAACAACAGGTTTTCCGTGGAGCGAAGCGATCTGTCATGTGCGTCAGCCCTTAGCACGAATTTGGATACCAAATACTGGGGATAATTTGGGTCATTCAGAATTGAGTATAGCGTGCAAAGAATTCTGCATGACCTACGATCACGTATCGAGAGCCAATTTAATTGCGAGCGGTAGGAAGAAACGTGGTCATACTTCCGCAAATTAAATATAAATCGAATGGCAGTATTAAGGAGTCGCTCGAGTTTATTTACTAAATCTTCATTTGCATCCAGATAACATATGTCACCATAGTCAATTATTGGTAGTAACAGTGTATTGACAAGTTGTATTTTCGTTTTAGTTGGTAACATATGTTTTAAGCGCATCATATTATGCATTGTACAGTAAAACTTTCGCGACACCTCCCCCACCTGGTCAGACCAGCTTAAGTGTTTATCCAAAGTCACTCCAAGATCTTTAACGGAATCGGAAAACGGAATTAGACAATTATTGTAAAATAGTTTATAATTCGAAGTGTCAATTTTAGCGTGCTGTTTACGACTACCAATGATTATAGCCTGACACTTTGCCGGATTCACCGAGATACCATAGCGAGCAGACCACAGAGATATCTGTGATAGGTCCGTATTAAGCGCAGCAATAGCATCAGACAAACAATCAGAAGTAGCGTGTCTATAAAGCTGCAAGTCATCTGCATAAAGATGGTAGCTTGACGAGATACAGGAAGTAACGGAGTTTATAAACAAAGAGAAAAGCAGAGGAGAAAGTATACCGCCTTGAGGAACGCCTGCATTCAAGCAGCACCAGTCAGAATAGTCCTGACCTATGCGGATTGCCTGCTGCTTTAACGCTTTTCGTTTACGTAAACGTAATTGTTTACGTTAAACTTAACTCATACCAACAATCAAAGTCATTGAAACAGATTAAAAAATACAATCTATATTAATATTATAAGTATGAAAGTAAGTCTATATGTTAGTCACTCTTTCACGACCAAGCTTCAGCGAATTTGATGAAATTTGGTATGAAGTAAACATGAGCTCCAAGAAAAGACAAAGGATTTCTTTGCCAAGAACACTAAGAAGCGAGCGAAGTCACGAGCAACAACAAGTAATTTTATACATTATACAAAATTAAATCAATCAAGAGCCGAGATGGCCCAGTGGTTAGAACGCGTGCATTTTAACCGATGATTTCGGGTTCAAACCCAGGCAAGCACCTCTATATATATGTGCTTAATTTGTGTTTATATTCATCTCGTGCTCGGCGGTGAAGGAAAACATCGTGAGGAAACCTGCATGTGTCGAATTTCATTGAAATTCTGCCACATGTGCATTCCACCAACCCGCATTGGAACAGCGTGGTGGAATATGTTCCATGCCCTTTAATGGGAAAGGAGGCCATTAGCCCAGCAGTGGGAAAATTTACAGGCTGTTATTTTACTTTACTTTACAAAATCAAAGTTTGAAATAAAACGTGTTCAAAGATGGGTATAATTTTAATAAAGTCCTTCCATTATCGTTTTCATTACAGCATTCCTTTAAAATTAATTAAATGAATACAGTGAATTACATTAAAAACTCCGGTAGAAAGTTACAACGGCAACATTACATAAAAAAAGTTATGTAATTCCCTTCCCTATGAATAAAATAAAATATTACACAGATGTTTATCGTTATTTCTAGATTTATTTCGATCATACAATGCCATTAGTGGTGACAGATTTATCGATATTAAATATAATGAATTTATCGATATGTTAACGATGTTTTTACAAATGATTTAATTGACCTAATTGTTGTTTTTTTTTTATTTCAGATTAATGTTACCAGACGATGTATCCGGAAGCTTAGATAATTATGTTGCCAGTGTCATTAATATGCTTTCGAGAAATAAAATGTTGATTTTTTTTTAACTATTCATCACAGCCCAAGAATATCGAACATGAACATATCTAAATAAATATATGTGGCACATTTAACTACAGGATTCGACTAAAATGGGCTACTTTTTAACATCGCCATTTTGTTGTTAATATTGCACTCAAAATTAACTACAATATCTATTACATTTGATGTTACATATAATTAATAACATTTAGACACCGATTTTAATATGTGTATAATTTTATAATATTATATTTTTATATATTACGTCTATAATCGCCATAGTTTCGACCTTATTTTTTTGGCTTCATCTATATATCAAAAATGAAATTAGAATTATATAACAAAGGAGTTTTTAGTGTTTTGCCCCCCAACAGACAACCTAACTCATAATGCAGAAATAAAGGGACGGAAAGAGTGAAATGAGCAAATACGTAAAAAAAAAATCAAAATGGCTTCCGAAATTTGATAACCGCGTCTTACATTTTATTTATTATTATAACGGAACACAGCAATAGTGATATAATACATTGATTTCGTACTTAAATATATTATTCATCACAACATGATTGTTTTATTTTAATAAATGCATTTTTAATTTATTTTGTATGTGTTCAGGACGTATGCTTGTGACAGTAACACACACACTCACACACAAACATACACACATGTGTAATTTTTCAGCCGCTTATCACGGCTTACAATTGAATGTGTTAATAAGAAAGTGTAAATAATAATTATGTAAGATCATATACATATATGTGTCCAGTGGGCCGGCGAACAACTGCACACATTCGTTATCATCGTGTATACTTTTCATAGTATACATGTTATACGGATTATATTAATCCTTTACATTATTTTTTACACTTTTCTATTAACTAATTGTATTAATAATGCTATTTACGAGGTATTATGTAAATCCAATAAAAAATTATATGTAATATTTTATTGGAGTGCTGCGTGTCAGGCGTACGCGAACACCCGTTAAAAATTGCCCATGTCAAGATCGAAAGCGATTTAGTTAAACATTATCACTGCTATGAATCTCAATTACAAATTAAAACATACATAATTACTGGCCAAATACAAATTGAACAAAAAAAAATTCTAAAAGTATCATTCAGCTGGTCCCCACGTGTGGTTACGACTTAAGCGCAAGAAACTGTCGCACACAAAATCGTAACAAATTAAAAAAAAAACACAAAAGAGGTTCCTTAACTATTTACAGATAATCTTTTGGGAATCAGCTGATAATAAATTTAGAGAAATCAATGTCAAATGTAATAAAGATGTTTAAAATGATTTTGTCTATAGATAAACAGCGACAGGCGGACCTAACATACTCGGACCTGTCAGAATCCTAATCGCTGAACCTTTGCGGGAATTCTAATTACTAGGTTTAAACTAGTAAAAAGAATCAGAGCACTATGTAAAAATTATAATCATTCAATTTACGAAATGAATAAACAAATATAGAAGGTGATTATTACAATATAAATCTAGAAATATAATTAAGTTTGTGCGTTCCCACTGTTACATACTAGATATTAAATAATGTAAGATTCATAGAGGTGATTCCGTAGATTTTTTCGGCGTAAAATCTATTTTAACTAAGCAACTTCCTTTGTCAACATGAATCATTTTTAACAATTGGTAATTTCAAGGTTCGACCAAATTTAATCTCTTTGTAAGAAAATTTATATTTACAATTATACTAACTTACACTAGAACTTACAACTAATTTGTCATTCTCAACGTTATCCACTGAACATTATCGATTGACAAGCTATGCGAATACTTCGAAAAGATTTTCAAATTATTTAAAATAATAATATAGTAATAAAACAAGCACGTAAGTAATGGTGATGATATGAATATGGTGAAGATGGAGAAGTAAAATGAAAAAGTAAGAGAAAGAGAAAAAAGAAGATAAAGAAAGAGAGATAGAAAAAAAAGAAAAGTAAAAACAAAGACAGAAAGAAGAACAAAAACAAAACGAAAGATAAAATAGATTAAAATCTTTAAAAAGTAAAGCGTAACCCTTGTCAGTCAATACAGCCCGCGTATTACAATCACACCGTGTGCTGGCACTCCTGGTTTCAGTCGAACTTTGGCTCAGGTCAGCTGAGTCTATCGTTTAAGAGTCCACGATAGAAACAGTCAATTTGAGCTAAATTCGAGCAGACTTTCACAGGAGGGTGGTATCTCGCCAGGCAGGCCCCGCGGCCCTACCACCTGTCGGGTTCTGTCGCCTCTTACGACACCCTGGTCTCCCGACGTGGGATTGGGGAATGTATTCTACTCCGCCCCAATACGGAGCGATGGCATAGAAGTTTGAAAATTTCAAAAGTGGATTTATATATATATAATGAAGCCCATTTAAATTGAACAAGTAAACGATAGTTTAATGAAAATTGATCATGGTTTACTCATTTCAACTACCTGATTAATTGTGTCTACCTAATCATAAAAGAAATAACTTAATGCAACATAGGGCTCGACCTCGAACATAGGGACCAAAAACAATATTCGATGTTACAAAAACAATGGAACTTTGTTTAATCTCATTAAAAGAGTGACTTAACTGCTTTTTGAATAATTCTAATATAAATATTTTTAAATATTGTTGGTTGTTGAAAAAATGTCTTCACTGTAGTTCAATCCCAATTGCGAAATATAGATTAGTTAATCTATTCGAACAAAAACTTCATTTAAAATGTTCGTTTGATCTGTAACGAATCTTAAGAGCATACTGGTGTTGCTAATTCAAATGATACTAACTTCGAGACATATTTTGCATTTCGAGATATATTTAGTGCAATTATCTGATTTTCTGACACCATAGACTACAGCAGTTTTAAGAGGTCATCAGCTAATAGCATAACAGATGTTTTTAAACCTATGAGAGCTGCTGGGAATAGGAGCACTAATGACCTAACACAAAGAAATAAAAAAAATAGTATTATTTATAATTAAAAACAATAATATTTCTTATAATATAAAATCAATACTCAGTGATTCTAGAATTGAGTTTGTAAATTTTTTTTAAATATAGTGATCGTAAAATACATAATATTATATAAAACCTTCATGCTGTGATGTTCTTTAAATATATTTAATATTTACAGTGTGACGAATAGTGAGTACAGAGGTGAACATAGATACATAGATAGTCTTAGTAATATAATACTAAAGTATAGTTTACTGTACAGTGAGCGACACAGGTGTGGAGTAGGCTGTATATACATTTTCATCACCTACTTTCACAGTACACGAACTGTAACTTTTTCAGCACAGTAAACGCAACCTCCGACTGTTATTTAAAAAAAAAACAGTCATAATTTGAAAGTGACAAATAAACACTTCGAAACGGATATCAATTCAAAATCTTCACGGGTATGATTTAAAATGTATCATATCTTAAAATCGCTATGATTCATAATTACCCTGTAGATGTTCCGCGGATTGAATTTTTAATTTCGAAGGTAGAACATTATACAATTAAATTATGTGCTGAAAAAGATACAATATTACGCATTCATTACCTACAACTAGTCTACGTTACATGATCATTTTTAGGTTATGTATTTCCCTTAAAACATGCCATAAGACATAATGACACCTATATAACTAGGATCTACAATAATTGTGAACATTATGGACTAAGGACACTAAATATGCTAAGAGAATATGAACTCTATTTCCATATGGTAAAAGTCGAGTTCACATAATACCTACTGTAGTATATTTAACTATTTAAAACTAAGTCATTCATACCTACATTTATTCGTAACTACTGACCAAATCGATTCTGTCACATGTCAAGTGATCCTTATTGTATAAGGCTTATGGTTCATTTTAGCACAATTCAATTTAATACTATCATGAGATATGAATAATCTCATCTTTTACATCTAGACCGTATTTATTATATTACAGTGTCGTCGCCACAGTGACATTTGTTGCGAATAAGTATACTTATTTTTATTTTTTTAATAAATATATTTTTTTGTCTATATTTGACTGGCAGAATATTTTGCGCGCAATTCGAGAAGATACACCAGAAAAAAAAACAAAATTCAAATTAAGAAGGAATATTTGATAAATGAGATTATAAAGTGTGACCAATTAAAAAAATCTTTTTAAAAGATTAAAACAATATTAATATTATTTATCATGATTATTATTTAGAATGAGTAGACTTATCCGCAACTTGTCAAATTCTCCTTAATTTACATGTAAAATTCACACGGTTACCGTTCAGACATATATTTTAAATGTGCGTAGTTCATTAATATCAGTGAATTAAACAGTTACTTGTACTTTTCTATCAGTAAGTAGCCCATCCATTTATATGTGACGCAGTAGAATACTTCGAATAAAATTATCCAAAATTTTTATTGAAAATAATGTTTATTTTACAATGTTTTGAACAAATAATATTATGAAGTTGTCGCTTCCTTAAACTAAATGGTGAAATTAATCTACGCGCTTGAACGCTGCTTTGTGTTAACAGCTCGTCTTCGATTTTGTGTTCGCCCGTTCTTGGTCTTTTTGGCTAAATTATCGATAAATATAAATATATCTTTAGATTGAATAAGTCTGGAAGCAAATAGTTTGTGATTCAGTAATTAAATATTAACATAGGATTCCTGAAGGCAGGTAGATGTGTGACATTGGCAAATTATTATTGGCACAATTGAAAAGTGTCAAATGGAACGAAATTGAGCGGAAGTTAGTGATGAATTGAATGAATGAATGTGTAATAGAAGATTGAATATGAACATTTTGAATATGAACAGTTAAAATGCCAAAATTCAGAACGATGCTAGATCTAAGGCGTTAAGTTTCAGCGATGTACTCATAGAGTCAGGTTTAGTGCTACATGTCCTAAAACGTATTTCTTCCAGTAATTTATTCCATTCCGAATGTTTGTAACGTTGAGAGGTTATTTGGCAAGTCGTGTGTGCTCTACCAATGCTTCGATGAAGTGATGTATTTTACGTGTATATGCCTATCAGAACCTTCGTTTTAAGGTCGAAGTGTGTAAGTAGACTGCGTGATGATGATGTCGATGATCACTCTGTTTGTTTCCATTCTCAATACCGGTGAAAGCCTTCATGACCTAGAAGGAAGTGCGGAGCCAAAAGAAGCGGACTGCGCAAGCGCACCGGCGAAACTGGCGCCACCGCTCGACGGCCCCGGGACCACAGACTTCAGACTCTACGTCCGCTACATAAAACGCTCTCGTATCATAGGTGATCCTTTCAGTTTTTTTGAATTTATACGAATCTTTCGAATTCAGTTCTCAATCGCGTCAAGTTTCAACGATAAAACGGTTTAACCGCCGACGAGGACCGAAACGACTCCGAAAGCGATCACCTACGAGACGAGACGGGACTCAGACGGGCGGAGTCAGAGGTGGCGCGTGCGGGGCGTGCGGGACGTGCGGGGCGCGCGGGGCGGGCGCGGGCGCAGGCACAGCAGGTACACGAGCGCGAACAGCGCGTAGGGCGCGAGCACGGCGGCGGCGAGGCGCGCCCCCTCCACGCCGCCCGACGTAGACACGGAGAATCACTTCTCCTCGTCCTCGTCGCGGAACAGGTACGTCGACCTGCACGGACGCCGCCGTTATCATCTCGTACGCCGCCAGAGAACGATGGGATCCTACTAGTTACTGAAGGGCGGCAGTTTTTTCAGGTGAAACAGACGGTCGCGATCGTATAGCTGTTTAATGATCTCTCGTGCTGATCACAAAGATGTACCAGTGATATCCCCTCTTTGTTATTGTTGAAAGACTGTACTGTATAAAGATTGATCTGACAGCGGCGCAGCAGATTCGTGCACCGTTTTAAAAATGGACCAGAGACTAGGACAGTGAATGAGAAATATTTGTTGGATAAAAAAATATTTAACTTAAATTCACTCGCGTCTGCTGCTAACGTTTATAGGCTTTGACAATCCTAAGATATACATGATTTTTGATTCCCTGTCGCTCTCTGCTGGCGCTATAGAATTACTATTTAGATTTTTTTCTTTTTCCTTTAGAATTGTACGTCCAAATTTATATACTAATAAAGATTTAATCATTACGTTCGTTCATTTTTATTAAAAAAAATGTCTATCAAGTCAAAATGTCAATACTCTCATTAAATTACTGTTTTAGAAACAATTAATGACAAAAATTAGATGCGTTACCAGTAAGCAAGGTTGAAGAGCGCGAAGACAAGCGGGAAGGTGATCCTGGAGATGACATCTATCCGCTTGGAACGCGTCGGAAACTTGGACATCCAGAGTCGGCAGCAGTTCTTCCGTGGGGGCGTCATGTGGATCTCGCACTGCCGCATCTTGGAGTCCACCACACCGCCGCGCATCAGCGGTTTCTGTTAGTTGCAGACCAGTCAGGGAGGACGGACTAATTGCATTTTGGACGACTTTTTGGGAATGCGAGTCACCAGATCGCTTTCATAGACTTTTAATTTTGTAAGTTAAGTTTTTCAAGATACTGCATTTTTTTTACAAAACTTTTTATTTTTATAAAAAAAACAGCAGACAATTTTGCTTTCGATTTGCAGGAATAATCCATTTAGTAAAATCATCTTCAAAATTACTAAAAAACGATGACTATATCTAAGTCAATTTGAATTTCCTTCATTATTATAAAACAAAAATCCATTACTAATGAGGCATGACAATTATTAAGAAGACAACATAAAATTTGAAAAAACGCTTAAACAGATTTTTCGGTAGACTGTTTACTTGTTCATACAATACTAAAATCTACTGAAACAAGCGAAATAAGAAAATAATCTTCTAACCATGCCAAAATTGCCAAACAATCCCATTATCAACTGAGAGAGCCAGATAATATTGAATACATTAATGATTTATGAAAATCAAATAACAAATTTAAAGATATCATATCAAAATAGTCTCCTAGAACTCCTACGTCAAAATATTAAATCAAATCGATCTACGCAAGACCCATAATATCTTAATCAAATGCGATCTCACCATCGCAAACGTGGTATTGCTGTCTGTGTCCAGCAAATCTGACGCTGCATCCATGCTGGCGGCAGCTTCCATCTCCCGTCTCGTTTTCTTCATATTCTCTCTGTGCATGTCGGAGCGAGACGCATAGTTCACTAGAGCGAACTCCAGTAACGCTCCAAACACGAAGGTTAGGCAGACCCCCGTCCATACGTCGATGGCCTTGGTGTATGAGACGGGGGGCAGGGAGGCGTTGATGCCAGACGATTGTGTCGCCATCGTAAGTAGTGTAGTTACTCCTATCGGATACATTTTATAATTAATAAACGGAATAGATTCAATAACTAATAATAAGAAATATTTAAGAATTTGTTTGATCGATGACAACTTTATTTATTTTAAAGGGCGACAAGGGCCCAGTGGTTAGAACGCGTGCGGGTTCAAACCCAGGCAAACATCACTGAATATGAATATAATTAATTTAAGTTGATAATGCATCTTGGCGGTGAAGGAAAACATCGTGAGAAAACCTGCATGTGTCAAATTTCATGTGGGAGAACCACATGTGTATTTCACCAACCATTGGAACAGCATGGTGGAATGTGTTCCAAAACCTTCTCCTCAAAGGGAGAGGAGCCCTTAAAAGAGGCGTCAAATGATCTTAGGTAATTATTAAAAATATCAATCGAGCACTTGAATTGCAATTTTCCCAATCGTTCAGCCTTCTATTAAATTGATCTGCTCGTTAGTTTAATGACTAACGAGACAGACTTGTAAAGCTGCCGATCTCGAGGTATGGATTATATCTCTGATTCGTACCAATTCAAAAGTAGTGTATTTTCTGTCCAAAAATACCAAACAGTGTATATTCTCCCGTGCTTCATAAAACACGTAGGCGTTGTTCTATGCCTGAAGTGTTTTCGATGGTTCCCGATTCGTCATCTGACCGAATTATAAAAATGATAAAGGGTTTGGAAAAAGCACCCATATCCATCAACTCGCATTGGGGCAGCGTAGTGGAATATGCTCCAAACCTTCTCAAAGAGTGAAAAGGCAGACCAGTAATGGGAAATTTACAGCTTGTTAATGTTAAATAAAAATATAATGTTGGAAGAAGCCAATATGCCTAAAATCCGCCGTGCCCGAAATCGGATTATAAAAAGACAAATATTTTATCAAAAATCACCTAGAGACACACGCGCTGGCACAGCCCCCTGGTCCAGCCAGAACGACACCCAGGATACTATGACTAACATACAGCAGGGTATATAGATCTGAATGAGGTAGTAACTGAACTCTCTCTTGAACAACAGATCTACTTTGAGGCAACTGTATTCACCTGAAATAAAAAAAAAAATAACATTATTCTAATTTCAAATAACGTATGACCTCACATACAATACTTGGGCCTTTATTATCCAACAGCCTATATTGTCTGGTAAATGATAAGAGTCAAAAATCTAAGCTACGAAACAATAAGAAAACTGCTTATATCTTATCAGTCATTCTATACACATTATTTTTGCATTACATATGTTTCACATGCTATTGTAATTTTATTGTTATAATTTATACAATCTATTTTAATATTATATATGTCAAAGTAACTCTGTTTGTCTCCGAAAAAGGACATAGGCTACATTTTTTGCCTAATACAGGACAACCAACGCCATCAAACAAGGAATCAGCGGGTTTATATAGCTAATAATAAATTAATTATTTATAATTGCCTTTAACATCATGAAAAGGAAAAAGATAATACGAACAGGACCATGAAAAAGCTTAAACTAACACTTGACAGTTGTTAAACAATGATGAACTATGATTCCAAAAGATATAAAACCATAGCAATGAAGCTCATTACATTCAACCCTTTGTAATAAAGACAAACAATGTGAATCGCGACTAAACAAAGGGGCTGACGCGTTTGTCAGCTGTTTTAATTCGTCAACTGTCTCCAGATTAATATTACAAAAGATTTATATATGAACAGAGTAAAAATTACAGTGATAATAATATAGTTTCCATTTTGAACTTTAATTCTAATAATAACTAACATGGATTTTTAATTAAAGTTATGAAGGTAAGCAATTGGGGCACGTTATCGTATAAACCTTTGGTTATACACATTGTCACTGTGAGAAATATCATCTGCTAATGGTAATCAATCATGGAAACTATGATGTTACGTCCCTTTAACCATTTAAAGTTGAAACATATGCTATTACTGCTGGCGATAAAATGTCGAATGGATATTTATTTCTACACCGGTTTTTCACAAATCTTAGCACTAATACAAAAAGGTCACCTTAGGAATATGTTTAAAATCTAGCAGCTTATTAAGCTATATAGTTTTTAAATTATAGATCATGTACTATACGTATATATAAACATATATGTATATTATGTACTACATACATGCCCCTAAATCAAAGTAATCAACATATCATCAAGACGTAGCATTAAGCAGCTTATAATAATAGGACTAATTTAAAATGTTACCAGTATTAGTCTTGCTGTTGCAATAATCAGTGAGGAACTTCTCGAGCGTAAAGCGAGGCAGGTGTAGGTTCTTCACAACCTGGACTGGATCTCCCTCCTTCCACAGGAACACTAGGTCATCAGTCGTCCAGCCGTCTGAGGGAATGGTTACACGAATGATCTTTTTAGTCTAACTATGCCATTAATGTTTTTACGGCCATTATTAAGTTGATAATTTAACATGTGAATTTTTCAATAAGAGATGCTAAATAATTGCCATTTTTAATTTTTATATTGATAGAAATGTCGTTACGTTTCAAATTAATTTTTGGTCAAAAAAATTTGTATACTTCAAAGCCACGTTGTCCTTTTTAAATATCCTAATATTTTAATGTAAAAATGTTGAAATAAAACTAGTTATAACGGATTTGAATCGCGTATATTAATTATTTTTGACATCCCGACGTTTCGAGCACTTTACAGCGTTCGTGGTCACGGGTAGATGTTTTTTCAAACTAGTTTTATTTCAATGTGTAATAATCGCGAAAATTTAAGACAACATTATGTAAAAATGTGTTATTTTTTTAAAAACAATTTAATAATAACGATATAAATAATTACAATTAATAACACTGTACATGATAATTTGCTGTTAACACTGACATAAATTGCTCCAGTATATTCTGAATATATTAGTCTTTCAAGGCGACCTGTGTTTACACTAACGTGGTTAGAAATGGAACTTTTTCGTAACTAAACGTAAACATTCAAGTATGTGTAATAGAAATATTCGAAAACATACTAACGATTTTATCGAACAGCCACTAACTAATAACTAATATCACATACTATCCAATCACCAACATATACTTTTAAAAATAGGTCAGTGGACAGTATGTTGTCGCCAATGCATCACAAACATTGGCGCCATCATATCATAACCAATATTTACATTGCCAATTCATCACCAATCTTGGTCAGATGTTATGTCTCTTGTGTCTTCAGTAATATTGGCTCACCAATACGGCCATCCAGAATACATACTAAGGGTTGTTTCTTGGTCAAGTAGGCAATTAAAAACAATTATGTTATCATTGAAAGCAAATACTTACAACTGGCCATTCGCAAGGAGCACGTCTGCTTATCCAGGGGGTAGAGCTTGAGGTTCATGGGGCAGGAGAGAGTGAGGGAGATTCGGATGCTGTACAGCACGTTCCCGTTGGGGAAGATCCGGATGTAAACATTCGGCATGATTATGTTGTGGAAGTGACCTTCCTTCTCATTGGAGAAGAAGAGATCCGGCATCCATACTCTGTTCGCTTCCGTCAGGGTCAAGTACTTGAGACGACCTGGGCGAAAAGTAATCAAATATGTAATCCAACTTAAATAACGAAATAAGTTACTATTTAAACACTTCTACTATTTTCCAGCTTCAAATATGTACTTTTATTTTGATGTACGGTTATTGAGGATTACTCGTATGTTTCGGGAAGTCTGCGGTTTCCATCATCACGGGACGGTCGTAATTACGTCATCGAAACGTAACGAAGATTCCTTCGATGAATAACTTTAGTGAAATCGGAACATTATTTTGACAGGAATAAGTTTCTCTTGGTTACTTGTCGACAAATTACGACATTCATTAAAATGACAATTGTGTTATTTATAAGAATGAAAAAATAACTTGGAGCCTATATGTAAATTTCCAATTCATAATGTATTTCTATGCAAGAAATCTCATTGATACGTTACTGATATAAGAACGAACAAATAAACCAGTTACCAATAAAAGTATTTCTAATTCAATGATAATCAGACCAAGATAAAATTGGAACATAACTTTATATTTTCTTAAATATAAAATTACTGTGCCTTATTGAATACTGATGTACATATACATATCTCTTTCTCTTATTATTGATTTGACATTAGAAAGAAGAAGATAGTATCATTGAACCAGTCACTACCTGAACAATATTTATAGAGAAAGCTTTAAGATTTTCACTTACCCCCCAAGTTGTTAAACTTGAGCCTCTCATCTAACCATTGTTCCCTGAACGTCAATTGAACGGAGTATTCCTGAAAGCATATCCAATTATTTGAAGACTGTTCCACGAGGCTGAATGATCCTTTGGGATATAATCAAAGATGATTTCCAAAATAATTTCAATGAATTCTGTGTCGTATTGATTAATCCCACAAGGATTTGGTCTAAAAAAAAACTATGTTTAATTCGTTCAAAACTCGTAATTCTATAGGCATCTTTATCGTCTGAATACTAAGAAGCTGTTTGGGACTGCAGGTGTCAAATGATTTTGTCGCCGAGGAACGAGAAAAGTTGACACGGCGTTTTTGACACAGTGATCACTAGTGGGAAAGTGTATTGAATTCGAATTGGCAAAATTCTGTCGCATCTAAGTTCTTGGCAAGGTTTAATGGTCTTTCAGCCAATGTGCAGTTGGGTCGGCGACAACATCAATTCCTTGACAGATTAAGGCTTATGTCATTGTGTTACGGGGCAGCACAAGTCTACGAACTTGCTCGTTTATCGTACTGTATAATAATTTGTGCCAGCGAATTTAGGTGCATAATTCATTAATTAGCCAATATGATCATACATGTATTCAACGAATAGTCAATTAAAAAATATTTAGAAAATAAAAAATGTTGGTGTCGAAGGGTCCCTCCATTTAATATTATTGTAACATCAAAATATAAAAAAAAATCAGATCCATCGACATCAAAAGAGCAAGTCAAATGAATTATCGTAACATAGAAAGCTTGCTACATTATATTATGTACATAAATAGAACATGCTATAAAAGTTAGCTTTTGTTTTTACTTACAAATTAAACTACCTTCTATAAATGGTCAGATTATAAAAACATTTACAACCTCTTTTAACACAAAAGGAATGAAGAAACTGAACAACTTTGACATTTTAATGACGCATCATAATTAGTTGAAATCTTAAATTATCTGTGGTAATTATAACATCAGTGTCGCTATGAATGTCATAATGTCATTAAACTAAGAATTGAATTGAATGTTAAGAGGAATAGTGTTATATCATAAATGAATAAGAAATGATGTAGTGCATTATATAGCAGATCTATTAGCAAATTTGATATATTATGTAAAACTAAGCTTTGCCGATCTTTACTTCTCCTTATCTTAGAACGGGGTATAGCAAACTATACATTAGCACCCTAATATGTTAGTAATGATAATAATTATATAGATAAAGTATCCGGAGAGGAAGACAGTGATGGATGCCCGAAAAATGATCACAATGAATTACTTAAAATATTGGCTGCGTGCCAGGCAGGGTCGTGACGTATCCTCCATTTATCGTATGCTTTATAGTTTTTGTACGATATCAAAGGGAAGCCAAAGGTATGAACGTAAATATTTACACAGTATGCTTCCCGTTATATGTCAAAGCTGTTAGTAAAACCTCGTTGGAATCCTTCAAATCGGAATTCCAAGAAAATGTGATGTAATTTTTCAAAAGCTAACTTCTATAAAATATATCGATATAAACAGAATTCAGTTGATTTTACGAAGTTTTTATTATATTTATTTTTTTCGTTTGAATCATCATGCAACTGTTATCCCAAAATATAACTACGAAAACGATCAAAATTTACGTGAATCGAAACTATAGACCGTTGAGTGATAGTGATGTGCTGATAGGATTTTATATCGATATAGATGTTTCAAAGGAATCATGCGTCCATTCCTTTAAATTCAAGCACAATTTATAAACCAACTCACCGTTTCGCATTCGTCGATGGAATGCTTGGGTATACCTTCATGCAGACTCAAGGATCAGTTAACTAGAGCTACGGTACGGTATTACTAGCTTCAGGGCGAGGGTCACATATTTCGGTCTGGTGGTCAGCCACCGATCAGAAGCACCGAACCGAGTGCGGACGCGACGTTTGATCTCGATATAATAATAACTTTACACAACACAAATTCACATGAACAAGACAATATCAATTATTTCACAGTCAATGTACACGACCAAAATAGTTTTTATGTCCAATCATTTTCCAAAAAATAATTGCATGACAATAACGTAAAGTGAAGCATGAAAATAATGGAACGAAAATAATAAGTATGAGATGAATGTTTGAAGGTGCGGGCCGCGTCTCGTGTCCCAATCGAATAGAAAGCGAATAGTTAATCGAGTTCATCTAATATATTACAAATCGATTTTATTTTTAATTTCGATACAACGTGCTGATTACCGAAGCGGTTGAATTTTGTGCTAACTACTTGTATGCCAATATCCATCAGGTGTTGATACAAAGAGTACCGGAGTGTGCCCTCTAGTAACAAGGGTGTAAAAATTATAAAAAAAAGAAAAAAAACATAAATACAAAAATAAAAAGGTAAAAAAAACCAACAGGACTCTCGACGGTCACTTCGATTTCGAAAGAAAACTTTTTAGATTTCAGTATAATTTACAGTTTTCGCAGCTCCGCACCGTGATTGTCAATATTCGAATTGTAAAATTATAAAACACTTTTATCTCACTAATGAACATTCAGGGAATAAAAAAGTGCAAAATATACATATATATAAACAAAACTAAATGAAAAGGATAAAGGAACAAAAATATTAAATCAATATAATAAATAATCACAATCATACCCAAGACGATAGCTGATACGATTAGCGCAGTGCATCAATGCCAGATATTCATTTTATCGCTGATTTTATTACAAACAAAGCTTCGGAACGTCGTATGTATTTACAGGAATCTCAGACGGAAACTTTGTTACATAATAAAAGCGACAGTGACTGCTTGGTTATTTGGTCATGTGAAACGACTCACCATTTTGTAATCATCTATTTTGCTGATGGATCGGAGGTACAGGTTGACGCGAACTAACGTTGGCGCTTCGCCTTGGTGACAAAAAAGACATTTATTTAAATAATTTAAACCGCTCTCGCTTATAAAACATTTTAACCCTTGTAATGTAACCAACGGTAGTTTAGAGACGTTTTAATGGAGTAATGTCAGATATTGAAACGGTTAATGAGATGGAGCCGAGACTCACACAGTCCATTCCATTAAGATAAGCCGGTGCCGGCTCGTTAAATTATAAAAAATAATCGATTATTCTAAAATCAACAAAAAAACAAAATCAATTGCAATTTCGATTTAAAATCTAGTAAAAATAAATCGCTGGAAAGTATCGAGTGAATGAAAACCGACCTTCCAATAATTTATTCGATCCGAGATCGCAGGAACTCTTAAAGCAGCTATAATGGGATAAAATAAAAAACTCGCGCTAAAAACGATTTTGGTCGTCAACACCAAAGAGAGGAAGAGAGAAAATAAAATATTATATAAAACTGAACTTTACATTAAATCGGGTAAATCTCTCCACAGAACAGAAGGAGCGAATTGCCCATTCATTTGACTTGTTAGAGAAAATGAAAAACCGATTTAAAGGAATAAAACAATCTCATACATTATCTTAATCTAGATGCATGGCCCGGCCGGTCGTGGACTTACCATTGTGACGTCATCGATTTTTGATATACTTCGGACAAATATATTGACGCTCACAACCGCTGGCCCATCTAAGTACCAAGCAAAATATAACGTTGATATTATGTTACAAGATAGCTAAGCCCTATTGGAGCAAACATTTCATGTCGAGCGGTGCCGTCTCTGAAAACCACACACTTTTCTATGTTACTCACCTTGTGCCCTGTAAATTTATATGTTCATTTCCTATACGGTAGCTATAATGTCAATGAGATACAAAGGTCGGTGAAATAATCATTTAAAAAAGGAATGGCGATGAAAATAAAAACAAAGTATAAAAAAATTATAATATTTACTCACAAATAGAACTTGGCTTGTTTATAGGAATTTGTGTTAGTGTTCAGGCCAGGAGTTTAAAAAGTATAAATCATTATAAATATTTATCATTCACGTTAACAATTATTTGTAAATAATGTTATATATTATAAAATATTTACTGATTAAAATTATATGTAATAAAATTGTGTTAATATCGTCAAATGTGCAACACATGTGTCGGTAAACTAGACTCGAACTGATAGGATGAAAATAAATGTAACATCAAGAGTTAACGTTCCCGCTCAGACTGCAAAACGAAAGGCGGATGGAACGCTCGGAGCATTACAGTGAAGCAACGAAAACGAATACAAATTCAAAAGCGATTGCAAGTTCCCATAAATATTTGTAGTAAGTAACTAAATATGTTAATCAATAATAAATTAATTTTCAGATTGATATATGGGAGAAATTTGTATTCGCTTTTGATTTTGTATTTGCTTTTGCTGCTTCACAATAATGTTCCACACGTTCCAAGTGGCTTCTGTTTCATAGCATGAGCGTTCCTACGTCTAAAATAGATAAAGAATAAACAAAAAAACAGACCAAAACAATTAACAGAACAACTTAATCTATATACGAGAATTTGATGAGCCAAATTTGATATAATTTTTAGCATTCGTAGCGTGATTATTTAGTTTTATAACACGGTCGTTTTAAGAAGATCATTGACCAACATGTATTTATATTTAACTTCGATGATTTATATGTAAAAATCAGAGAAACATGCATATTATAATTTTGAATTAAGAACATGGACGGATTTTTCAAACAAGTTTAAACTCGTTACAAATTATTCTTATTTTATTTATAAATATATAATTAAACTTATTGATATGGTTATATATTTAAATTAAATATATGACAAATTATTTATTTCGTTTAAAATGTATACAGATAATATTTAACACAACAGATAATATAAAAATAATCGAACCACGCCCGCACTCGTGCGGCGTTCGTACTGTAACTAACAGTCCACCGGGCCGTAACATGAGTTAAATACTCATAACAAACGACTTTCTAGACATAATATAATTAACCAACGACACTGCTAAATATATATATAAAAAAATATATCTACAATCGCGTCCTTATGTCTCGGAAGTCGTCGAATAAGACACTCAGAATCACTTTCAGGCAATGGATTGGAATTATTAAAAAAAAGACACAGGATTCGACAGGATACCTACAGGTATTCCCTTACCATAGAGTTAAGAATATTAGTAATTAATCGAAAACATAAACAAAAGAGTTTCTATTACTGGATATCGGTGAACAAAATGTTTTTACTGTAATATGGATTGGATCTATTTTTAATAACAATGGGTTACAGCAATATGACTCTTAATTTTTTTTAAATTTATCATATGTAAATATATTTCATTATCTGTTCTAATTCGATGTGACGTATTAACAGCTATTTAATTTTAAATATATCAAATCACCAGTATTAATAACAATTCCATGGTAAGAGATCAAGCGGTTTCATTGTCCGATATCTCAATCTAGAAATCGTTAAACAATTGTCTATGACAATCATTCGAAAATGGAACTCGGTGTTGCCACTATAATAAATAATTTATATATATAAATAAATATATAAAAAAATATGCAATATGAGATATCGTACAAACGTTTTATTCAAAGCGAACGACCGTTGAAGACTATTTTTTATTTCTTGAAATTTACTAACCATCTTAATGTCGCTTATTGTGGTAATACTTCGGACGAACAGGTTTATATTAACTATTGCTGGTCCATCTGTTAAACATGTTACAGTGTCTTACGTACTGAGTGTTAAATATGATTTATGGATATGACAACATTGGAAGAAAGATCTTTCAAATAATGACAGTTCAAATTTAACGTATATTGTGTGGCCTTACAGGGAGGCTAGCTGTCGAGACACCGCATTAGTTTTCTCTTGTCCGAGGTAAACGATACTTAAATGGAACGTACTTTGTTTATTGATTGATTTTTTAATTATTTTGTTAATTATTTACTATATACATATAGATGGGCAAATAAATGATCTACTAACATTCTTAATGATCTACTAACATTCTTATTGATTACTATTGGTGCTAATTCGACGGTTATTTACCGGATCTGTGATGATTTTTTTTAAGATTGATTAGATTTAAATTTTAGTACTTATACGACATAAGCCGAGATGGCCCAGTGGTTAGAGTACGTGAAACTTAACCGAATAATAGGGGTTCAAATCGGCAAGCACTATTGGGTCTTCATTACCATCAGATCTTGCTCGGCAGTAAAGAAAAACATTGTGAGAAAATCTATAGTGTTACTTGAAAATATTTCACGTGTATCCACAAGGCTGCATTGTTACATCCCAGTGGAGTAATTTCCAACTAGTCCCCTTAAATCAGTAAAAATTAGACAAGTTGTGAGATATTAACTTACATACGTAATATTACTTTTACCACGAAAATATCTTATCTGATCTCCTTATTCCTAAAAAACACAAAAGAAATCTAAACATCTATTATTAAACACAATTTAAAGTAGTTATTTCTTGCAGTATTTTTGGTAATAATAAAAAAATCACAATTAAAACATTTTCGAAAATGTTGAAAAATCTAACCAAAAAGCCAATTCCATAACTCACCAAACGAAATTTCATCGAATTTATATTCTGAATAAATATAATTAACACTAATGAAATGTCAAATGGAATTGTGTAATTTAGTATTCGTTAATTTCGATTACGATAGCGACTGACGTTTTTGCAAACATAAATAGCAACAATATAAATATAAATAATGATATTCCCATTGAACTTTCTAATTGCTTGAAGCTTTTATATGATTTCATGTCTGTAAAATCACTAGATCCATAAACTATTGCGTTAATGATATTTAAATATTATAATACGAAGTTCTTTATGTTGTTACACAGACAAACATTTTGTTTTTGATTACATGTTACTAAATTGGTGACATAAGTTAAAAGACTCATATTAAAAGCTTATATATACCACCACCACTTTTACTATTTATGTATTATAGTAGAGGTATTCTGTAAGAAGAAAACGGTGTTTCACCGTTAAAACATTTCTCATTTTTGAATTATAAGAAGAAGGCTGTTCACTTTTACGACATCAAAGTTACATTAATGTAAACTATTTACCTATATAGTTTATTAAAATGTGTTTTTAATAGCTTACCATGAATCATGGAATTTTTAACTTAAATTGTTTGAAACTCATGATTAGACCCAAATACACTTTTAGGTAAATCACGCAGAAGATTGTATTACACGAAGTCAATTATAGATAACTAGCTGAATCTGTGTCTTCACACAAACTTCTAAATACCGTTTTACCCCCTTAGAGATGGATTTTGGTAAAATCTTAGCGGGTATCTACACCCTAAGGAACCTACATGTCAAATTTGAAGTTAATAAGTATAATAATAAAATACGTGACATTGGCGAAATAATCTGTGCCTTGTCGGCACAACTAAAAGCCATTAAACCAAGAATTGAATAATAATAAAATTAAGACCGATGTATGTATGTCTCATTTGAGTTACAAATACGCTATTGTAATCTTATTGTTTTTGATTATTGTCTATTAATTATATTACATTTGACAGTACGCCAGAAGGCTTCGTTTGTCTACTCTGACAAATAATCTAGACTCTTGTCTATAGCAAATAAACTGTGAGTAGTAGTAAAATAAGACAATAGCTTATACAATAGTTAATTAATATCTCGTAAAGTAAAATTTCTTTCTTCTTAAATATTCCGTCATATAAAAATAAAATTTCTTTATTAATTATTAGAAGTATTACTCTAAAAGGAAATATAACTGGTTTGGAAAAGAAAATACAGAGCTGAATAGAACGGGCGAAATAATGTCAGCTGATTTTCTTTTGTCAATATATAATTGTTTACATATATTCAATATAATATATAATATTCAGGAGGCATCACAGATTAAAAGTTTTTATTCCATTCGTGATAAATAATTGATAATTAATAAGATCATTAAATCAAATTTAAACAATTCAATCAATTTTGCTTGTTATTATGAATAACCTATTAATAGTACCAACATAATAAAATGATTTTATTTATTCGCGTTAATCCAGTTTATCCAACATACAAATACGAATAGGCTACGATTTAAGTGCTACTGTTGGGCAGACGGCACTTAAGTCATTTTTCATCTTACAGACATCATCAATCCACGCTTACATTATCTATTCATATATTTTACTGTGTGGGTGTATACGATTACTAAATAACACTTCCACAATTCAAAGAACAATTTTTCACTTAGATATAATGGTAAGTATTTTAGAAGGATCGTCGCTGTTTCGAATATTCACAGTAACGACTGTGGTTTCTTTCAATAAATTCCTTCTACTAAATTTTGCAACAGAAAATAAAAAAGAATCAATTTCAAAATCTGAACAAAATTATATTAAAACAAAATAGCTGAATAATAAAGCCGGTGTTTCACAAGGACCTAATTTATGTCACACTTTATATTCTGTATCTGTTTTTGATAGCATGACTATATTTAAAATATAAGCTATCGTAAATTATGTGACGTATTACATAAGAAGTATTTATGCAAATTTATCACTGCAATTACATGTAATGATATTTTTCAATTAAATAATGGTAAAGCAGCGGTGTGCCTCATATTATAACTATACTTAAACTATACATTTTGGATTTTTTTAGGATATTCATAAATAATTTAGAGATATTATTTAATAATATATACGGAGATGAGTTACTTACCAGTTCCATTGATTCCTGAGGGTCTGATGCGGGCGTCGTAACGACCTGGACCAAGGATCTGGTCCAGGATCTGTTTCTCTTTCTCCCTGAAGTTTATCTTCGCATTCATACATCTGAACATGAGCAATACAACTTATTTGATTTCTGTGTTTAAACTAAATCTTAATCAATTAATTATATTGATAATAATTGTATCATTAACAATGCAAATATAGCTAAAGCAAAGAAGACGAGACCAGGGGAATTACATGTTACATCATTCTTTACACTGGTTGGTCTGATTTTGTAAGAGATAAAAATTTAGATCCTGTCATCGTCTTGATTATTTACCTTTCCATTATTGAATAAACAGAAAACCTTTTGTACATTTCGAAAGAAAAAATATTCTGAATTCTATAAAAACAAAATTCTATCTAATTTCTAAATACGTAATCGGTACCAATGTCAACATTTCAACGGTCTGACAGCCTCGGTTTCGGTCTGTGCCGTCAGTTATTTTTAACGGCTAGTGATTATTTTATCAGAACATTTGTTAGCTAACATGTTATTTAGAACTTTCGACATTATGTTTTTTTTTATTCAGCGACATTTTCTTCACTTCTTTTATTAAATTTCTGTTGTTAGTCTGTTTGCGTCAAATATATCTGAATTAAAGCTAATTCAAACTGTGCACATACTTTCGTTGCTGACAAAACAATCTGATGTTATAATACCGTTAACTTTATTTATTTTCGTAATTAAATTAAATGAAGATTGTTTTTCAGTTTTGTGCATATCCATTTGTGTGGACTCACTCATGACATGCGGCAGATTATGTACTATGACAGATATATTGTGTTCTAGTTTGAGGAGTAACCACGACAGTGTAATTACAGAGTCTTAACATCTTAGATCCAAAGGTTGGTGGCACATTGATTATGTAAGGGATGGTAATATAACGACACCAATGTTTGTTATGCGTATTGGACACATGTGTAACATCAGCTGTCCTATTTGCCTATTTTATAAAAATAACTCGCTTTTCAACATGATAACTTTTTCATTCTTGAACTTATCATTAGCTAATGACAAAATTCAGATTATCAAACACTTTTAAATATAACGATATTATGCGGCACTTAAAAACTCAATCCACAAGGAAGACCACACATGAAGTTTTTACAGTACAGTTTGCCAATTTATTCTACATTAAAAAAATATACTTTTCAATTGAATGATTCAAATACCAGCATTGTTGAAACGAGTGCGTAGTAACCTTGGATGTCGTAAATAGTTCAAATTCTCGTTGCTATACCATCGTCGCTATTTAAATGTAGCAATTGTTAAAGAGATAAAGAGGCACGTCTGCGAAATATTGCACTTAATAACTGTCAAATTAATTCGTCGCATTTATATTTGAAGACTAGCGCCCGCTCCCGAACGTGGGCAATTTATTTTCGAAGACAATGATATAATATAAATATAATTTATACCCTATTGCAGTAACAGGAATTTCTGTCTGTGAAAATAAAATTATAATTTGATCTTTAATTTCGGAGATTATTACCTACAGTAAAACAAATATTTTTCAAATTTCTATAACATTATTATAGACAAACAAAGAGTGCTTTGATAATAATAAAATAAATAACATTAAAACAGTATGTAAACAAGCGCCGTTTTCTTTTTTTTTATTCTTTATTTTCTGTCATCGTATATTTATTTAGCCTCAGGCTTCCGTGTCCTTGTTGTACCATCGCACTTATTTCAATCTATCAATCATTGAGCTGTAGTCTATAGCAAGGCGAAACGCCATACACATCCAGGTAGATCAGATATATTTTCCAAACCTTTGTTAAACCTAATTCCTATGTATTATTTTTTCGAATGATCACAACAAGGACTATAATTTTCTCTAATCATCGTCAATAGTAAATGCAGATCACTGAAAATTAATTTAAGGTAGTACACTTTTGAATGACTTGCCTTATCTCTTCGAGGCAGCTATTGTTACACAGGTTTGTTATAAAAATTTAATGATCATGAATGATTTTTTTTACGTAAGCGGACGAGCAAATGGGCCATCTGATAGTGAGTACCACTGCCCATATGAATTGGAAAATTTAACGATTCCTTGCATCGCCAATGCTTCCCCGACCTTGAGATCTGAGGTATAGATACCTTGTGCCTGAAACTATACTATCTCATTCCCCTTTAAGCTAGAACACAACAGTACTAGTACTACCGCTTAGCGGTAGATTATGATGGTGGTACCTACCCAGGCTTGCATAAAACACGACCACCAAGTATCCTGCTATTTTTTCTGTAATTTGTCTGTTAAAAAAAACTTTTCTATATCTCTAGTATAATTTTATGCATTATTAAACGCCACAGCTAATAAATGCTATGTTTTATTTCTAAAATCATTTATGAAACAACAATCATACATCATAGTGTTGGATTCGCCGCGTACCGATTAATTTCGACCACATAGTTTTGCGACACACTTGAGTTATCGCTTCACAAATTATATTTTTATGTCAACGAATACCAAACGAAAGTACAGCATTACTTGAATATTATATTCAGATTTTTTTTATTTGCAACTACGTGTCGCTCGCGGCTCGCGATTTAGGTTTTGGTTGTCAAGTGTTAAGCATTAAAAGTAGTCTTTGTAGATCAAACTCGCTTCGTATAAAATTTCATCAAATTTGGTTTAGTGGGTTCATCGTGAAAGAGTACCAAACAGACAGTTTATCTTTTGAATTTATAATATTAGTATAATTGTTATAACAATGTTAATCTCCGTATTGCGTGGACAAAAATTTGTGTCATTGTCATACCTACTTCAATCACATCTATACTAATTTAATATTATATAGTTTAAACTTCGGAAAGGAAAAGCTTTTGGCTTTAAATAGCCCAATCATTGAAAACACTTATAGTCTACGAATCATAGCGCGAGGCGGTAACGTTTAATACTGTTTTAACATTACACGAACTATGTATTTTTTTTTATTTGACTACTCATATATTAAAGATGTGCATATCCCACACGATCTCTCAATTAATATGCAGATAAACATAGTATATACTTACGTTGCGAGGTTTAAAATGTATAGCACTAGTAGAACAAGGAGGGCACATGATGGCCGAGTGACGTCCATCCTCCGTCTGGAAAAAATACAAAAAAACATATTATAGGTCACCATAGGTAAGTAGCTCATAGCACGGTAGCATGCGTAAGCAAGCCCGTGGCGCCCGCCGAAAGATGGAGAGGTTACCGCTTTTTTAGTGGGTAAACCCGGTGGATCCCCGGTGTCACCCCCCCCCCCACTTTCCATCACGTGGGGGAAGCGCGTAAAGCGTTTTTCCAAAAAAAAGGTAAGTAGCTCACGTCACCAATGCGTCAATAAATTTGGGAACTAAGATGTGTCTATATCCTTCATGATTGCTATCGAACTGACTCTCTCATTCTTCCAAATGGAAGCCCTAACCACATAATAACGAATCACAACTACACTGAGCTATCTTAGTCTCTCTACAAACATTATTACTATAAATAACATAGTTATAGTTACATTAGCACTGGATTAGCACTGGAATTTAATACTATAAAGTCAATATTTTAGCGTGTGGCAAAACAATTAAGCTGTTTGAATTTATTATACCTACGTTTTAGAACATTTAATGGCTACATAGATATACATATACTCAATTCTTATATAGGACTAGTTTACTGTATATATTATCCTAATACATAAAGGTTAATAATTGTCTCAGGATCTCGGGATAACTAGTCAGATTCTCTAGTTGATTGCACACCTTGGGAACGAGATCGTCTCCAGGTTGTTTCAAATAACAAAAATCTGTTTCTATTATTATACATGAACATGAAATTAAAAAAAAAAACTTTTCCCCCGAGGTTCCTTCGCCGGTTTTTCTCAGGTCCGAGGTGTTAAATTCCGAACCGGTGGTAGTTTTTTCACTATCAATAAGCAAGTGTAAACACTTCTAAATTGAATAAAGACTATTGACTTTGAGATTGCAACAATAGCCCGTTTATTGATAAAAATTCTATTTATGTCCCATTCTCTTTTTAAATACGTCTTCCGAACACGTGGCAGAATTACATTGAAACTAGACGTGCAAGTTGAATGAATAGATGAATTATTAACACAAATTAAGCACATGAATATTCAGCGGGTGTAGCCTGGGTTTGTCGCAGTCATCGGCTAAGATATACGCTATAGTCCAGGTGTAGTAAGTACTATATGGCTAACCGTGTGTGTAAACTCGTGTGTAATATAACGTCTTTTTTTGTGCCAAAAAGGCACAGATTTCGCCAATGTCACGTGCGATGGAGAAGACACGATGGAGATTGATCGTTACGGATGAGATTACAGGCTAAAATTAATTTTGAAGACACAATAGTAGTAGACGGATTGGAAACCCATAACCTAAAAATATAACTTGCTAGCGTTCATTTATCTTTTTGACGTTAGATGTAGGGTACATATAATAAAAAAACATTTATATTTTACTTGCGACCCAGCTTCGTGTACAATCCTGATACTAAATAAAGAAGAGAATGTTTAATTTATCAGTATTTCTTTACTTTTCAGTGTAACTACAAGCACAAGGGACATAGCATCTTGGTTCCCAAGGTTGGTGGCGCATTGACGATGTAAGGAATAGTTAATATTTCTTACAGCGTCATTGTCTATGGGTGATTTTGACCACTTACCATCAGTTGGCCCATATGCTCGTCCGCCAACCTATACCATAAAAAAAGTATATTGCCCACACATTATATACAAAAAACTTCAACTAGAATCACTCTATTTATTAAAAAAAAAACGCATCAAAATCTGAGCATACATAGGGACAGACAGCGGTAAGCGACTTTATTTATACTATGTTATGATTTTTGCGAGACGGAGTAGAGTTGCCAACAACAACAACAACAACAGCCTGTAAATTCCCACTGCTGGGCTAAAGGCCTCCTCTCCCTTTGAGGAGAGGGTTTGGAACATATTCCACCACACTGTTCCAATGCGGGTTGGTGGAATACACATGTGGCAGAATATCTATGAAATTTGTCACATGCAGGTTTCCTCACGATGTTTTCCTTCACCGCTGAGCACGAGATGAATTATAAAGTCAAATTAAGCACATGAATCAGCGGTGCTTGCCTGGGTTTGAACCCGCAATCATCGATTAAGATGCACGCGTTGTAAAGAGTTGCCAGTTATTTATAAAAAAAAACCTTACCCGTATCAAATACTATATTAACTAAATAGAAATTATTACTTTTAAATAATTTATGAATTATATAAATTTAAATATTTCACGATTTTTCACAAGAAAATAAATGATTTGTGTTTTCCACGGTCGCGTGAATATAGTTTCTGTCATACGAGTTCAATAAAGCAACATGCAACTTTATGTACACAAATATAATTAAAAAGATATCGTTCATTATTAATAATAATAATAATAATATAATAATAATAGCCTTTATTCAGACAAAAAAGAATATTTTTTTTTTTGTTTTTAGTTTACAATTAGTTCACACTGCATCAACTGTCTACATATAGTCTACAATGTCTGTATGTCACTTATTGACAAAGGCCTCCTCCAACTGTCGCCATTTCTCCCTGTTCTTTGCCAATCTTGGCCATGTTCCACCAGCTATGGTCTTGATTTCATCGACCCATCGTCTGAACGGTCTACCCCGTTTTCTTTTCTTGTGTCCGGTATACCAATCCATAACTAATTTTGACCATTTTTCCCTCCCTCTAATTGTGTGACCTGACCACTTCCATTTTAATTTCCTTATTGTTTTTACCACATCTGTTGTTCTCGTTTCTTTCTTTATGGTTGCAATTTGGATTTTGTCAGAGAGTCTCTTTCCCATCATGCTTCTTTCAATGGAATTCTGGCATGTTTGTAGCTTCTTTTCATCCTTTTTTCTGAGTGCCCATGTTTGGCAACCATAAGTAAGTATAGGAAGTATACATTTGTCAAAGAGTTTTCGTTTAATGTTTAGCTTAATTTCACTGTTTTTCATTATTTCTTTTAAACTCCAATATCTCTTCCATGCATTTCCAATACGTCTGTCGATTTCTTTTTTGGTCAAATCTGAGGGGGAGATTATTTGTCCCAGATATATATACTCTTCAACATATTCTATTGTATTGTTATTGATACTAATTGGTGTTTGTTTCCCATTTGTCATGACTTTCGTTTTTTGTGTGTTCATGACTAATCCTACTTTTTGACTTTCTCTATCTAGATCGTTCAGCATTATTTGCAGGCCTTCACTCGTCGCCGAAATTATTATTAGGTCATCCGCGAATCTCAGATGCGATAACTTTTGACCATTAATGGACAACCCACAATTTTCCCAGTTCAGGTGTCTGAAAACTTTCTCCAAAACAGCCGTAAAAAGTTTAGGAGAGAGAGGGTCGCCTTGGCGTACACCTCTGTCTATTTTAATCTCCTTCCCTTCCTTTTCTAGTTTAATTTTAGCTGTGCTGTTCTCATAGATGTTTCTTAGTATCCTTATATATTTGCATTCGACTCCTTGGCTCTTCAGTGCTTGCCAAATCTCTTCATGCTCTATGGTGTCGAAAGCTTTGCTGTAGTCCACGAAGCAGCAATAGAAAGTAAAGTTAAACTCTTTACTTTTTTCAAATAATTGTTTTATTACATACATGTGGTCTAAAGTCGAGTATCCGCTTCTGAATCCTGCCTGTTCTTTTGGCTGGCTTTCATCTAACCTATTATTTATTCTATCCAGTATTATTTTTGCAAAGACTTTGTAGATGTTCGATGACAAACTAATAGGCCTATAGTTATTTATGTTATCTTTGTCCCCTTTTTTATGTAAAAGTATTATAGTCGACGTTGTCCATTGGTTAGGTATATTTTCGGTTTGAAGCACTTCATTGAAAATGTGTTGTAGAATTGATATTAGGTGGTCTTTATTAAGTATGATGAACTCGTTGGTTATACCATCAGACCCTGGAGCTTTATCTTTCTTTTGGGATGTTATAGCTTTATTTATTTCTGCAGGGATTATTTCTGGTATAATGCTTTCTTCATTTAAATCTGTCTTTCGTATGAAATGATTTTTCTTCTCATATAGTTCCTTGAAAAAGCTACTAGCTATAGACAAGATTTCAGGTCTCCGTTTCTCTTGTTTGTGGTTCTTATTTATTAAATTTGGTATCCAGTTTTGTTTCTCTGAAAGTTGTTTTATAGCTTTTTTAGTACCACCAGTTTTTTTAATGCATTCTTCAAGCAGTTCCACCCTGTATTTTTGTCGATCCTTTCTCATTTGTGATTTTATTTTCTTACTCAATCCAGCTATTTCTTTTCTTATACTTTTTGACTTTTGCGGATATGATATAAGTTCTGCTCTGGATCGTAAAAGCTCTTTACTTTTATTTCCAACCCATTTTATTGTTTTATTTTCACCTTTCTGTTCAATCTTACTGTTTCTGTACAAGAGTTCTTGAAATGTATTGTACTTATGTTGTATGTCAAAGCCTTTGGTATTTTGTATGAAGTGTTGTAATTTTTGTTGTAATGTTTCACTACTTTCCAATGCTACGTCGTTTATTTTCTTTACCATAAAGGGTCGACTCTTCTTGGTTCTATCGATATTTAACTTTGCTCTCACCATTCTGTGGTTGCTGTTGAAATTAATTTTGTTTATAACTCTACAATCATGAAATTTTTTATATTTATTTGTTAGGATGTAATCTATTTCGTTTTTGTGGAAGCTGTCTGGATGTATCCATGTCCATCTATTATTTTTACGGTTCTTGTACAGACTGTTTAGTATTGTTAAGTTGTATTCATAAGCTAGTTCTATCATCATGTTACCATTCCTTGTTCTTTTCCCTGAGGAAGTATATGGACCTAGGACAATTTCCTCACCATCTCTTCTATCGCCCGTTCTAGCATTAAAATCGCCCATTACTATTAAATTATTGTGTGTGTGGGTTTTGATAGCCTCTGATAATGTATTATAGAAGTGCTTGATTTCTGATAGATTGGATGTCTCTGTTGGAGAGTAAACTTGGACAATTGACCACATTTCGTTTTGGGGTGGAAGTTTTATATTAAGAATTGCAATACGTTCTGATATACCGATAAATTCATGAATGTATGGTTTAAATTTTTTCTTAATTAAAAATCCCGTTCCATGCAGGCCTGGTGTTTCTCCTTTGTAGTATAATAAAAAGTCTCCATGATCATCTATGCTTTCTCCTAGACGTCTTACTTCGCATAGTCCTATTATAGACCAACGTATATCTTTGAGAGCCAGGATTAATTCTGCTAGGCTTTCATTTGTTCTCAGCGAGAGAGTATTATATGTTGCAATGTGCATTATATCTTCTTTTTGATTGGCTTTTGTGGAAAGGGTACATTTTTGACTTTGGATTGAGGTAGTTGGAGGGTAGCGGTCTTCTTCCCCCACGGTGACCAACCGGATTGGGGTGTCTTTGTATAAAGTTGGTTTCGATTGTGTTGTTATGTATTGGTTACCGGTGTCGATGTAGCTTACGAGTTTTTTGGGATTTCTGATAGTGACGCAGATCTTCCCCTTTCAATATAGGAGAGTATGTTGGGTCTTGTACTATCTTTTCCTGGGGGTTTGCTTGAGGAAGTGTTCTGTCTGTGCGAAATGATTGTTGTGTTCTTTTTCTGGTTTTGATTTGATGAGTTCGGAGAAGCAGACTCTTCTCTTTTTCTTTTTTCTGGGATGTTGTCTTTTTTCTTCACTATTAATTTATTTTGTTTGATATAAGCTACATTTCCTTTCTTTTTTTCCTCTTCAACTTGTATTTGAAGCTGCTTTCTTTTTTCTAACATTTCCTTGGAATAGTCTTCTTTGATATATATTCCTTGGGGAAGTTTTGACTTGTTTCTTAGAATGATATGTTTTTTCCATACAGTCGTAAACGAAACAACGACTGGACGGTTTTTGTTGTTATTTCTTTTCCCAATTCTGTATATATTGTTTATTTCACTACTTTCCAAGTGTGTTCCTGTCTTAATTACTGCATCTTTTATGTAGTCAATGAGTTCGCTCTCAGTTTTTCCAACCTCTTCAACTCCGAAAAAGACAAGGTTATTCTTTCTTTTTTCCTCTTTTAAGAATTTTACTTCCTGTTGCAGCTGAGATATTTGTAATTTAAGATTATTATTTTCTTCTTTGATGCATCTCAATTTTTCATCTAACATTTCCGTTAGGTTTTGGGTGACTGAATTTGTAATGTGAAGAGTTTGTCTATTTAGTTTCTCATCTATCATGTTTATAAACCATTCCATATCTTTTTTCTCCATTTTGGTAGGATTTTGTATTTATGGCAACACTGGGAGTGGCAGAGATGACACTGAAGTTGATAGATGTCAATCCAGCCGTCCAAGTCACTCGACTACTGCACTTGACGGTTGATTTGTTATGATGTCGATGTTGGTGACACTTTACTTGCGAACTTCACTAAAATCTTCGATTTCCAATTTTTTTTTTTCTTAGTTAAATATATATATTTATTTTTTAATATTAATATTATTCTTTATATATATATTTTTTTTTTTTTTTTACTACTTTTATTTGAAGCAAAAACCAAACGTTTTTTCTGCGTGGAACGAAACGTAGTATTCTTCAGTTGGTAGCACTGCGGAAGTCAGCGACTAACTTCGCTCTTGTTTACGTTTATTTGATAGTATGAAAAAAATGAAGTTTTTCTAACCGTCAATTTCTTATGCGTAATTTCCAAATTATGATTGATCTTCGATGTTTCTTCGATGTTTATGTTCAGTCCAACTTCCTTTTTCTCTTGTGCACGGGATCTGATGTATTAAGGTATGGTTTGTAAGGTTTTATACTTCTTTTCCAATTAAAATTGTGGAGCACTTTTACAACACAGTTACTGCTTTGACAACCGGAACCGGATCTCCGTTCATTATTAAATAGCAATAAAATTTATGGCTTTTTAAACTATTTAATGTTCCTGCTTTCGTTTGTATAGATTTTAATAAAAACAGATTTTCATTTCGAATTCGATCGTACCATATCGTAGTACATCGTATTAGATTCTCTGCGCCAAAATTTACACAAAATTAAAATTTATTTTACTGTTCAATTGTGAGAAGAAAAATTTTATAATAACAAAAAGTAGTAAAATTATCAATACTGATAAATTACGCCAGAAGGCTATATATGAGTAGGAAATTTATATCGGTTAACTCTGTAATAATGACGTATATATTAAATTAGTAGTTCAACAATACTAATACAACAACCACAGACCATATTTCCCATTACTGAGCTAAAACCTCTTCACTTATTGAGAAGAAGGTTTGAAACATATTCCATGCTGTTCCAATGCGGGTTGGTGGAATACACATGTTGCTGAATTTCTATGATATTAGACACATGTATGTTTCCTCACGTTTTCCTTCACCGCCGAGCGTGAGCCTTAAGACTAATAACTACATGATAATATACACTTTTACCCACTTATTAAAATATCAACAAAAAAAACGATATGAAATTTCTATATATAGCACTGCTAATTACTAAACAAATTACTAATTTTAATTGCATGACTTTAATCATAGTTCCGTCTAGCTTTATCAAATACTCAACACCATAGCATTCCCTATAATTATCCTGAGAACTATTCCAACTGGCACAAAGGATTCTTAAAAGCCCTGCTACGAAGGTGTTATTATGCTATAATTTAACTTATGCTACGCGTGAAATGAAAGTGTGAAAAAAAAGCCTGGAATTAATACTTGTTGACTTCCAGGCAGAATATATTACAACAACAACAACAATAATAACAACAACAGCCTGTAAATTCCCACTGCTGGGCTAAAGGCGTCTTCTCCCTTTGAGGAGAAGGTTTGGAAACATATTCCACCACGCTGTTCCAATGCGGGTTGGTTGGTGTATTCCACACATGTGGCAGAATTTCTATGAAATTTGTCACATGCAGGTTTCCTCACGATGTTTTCCTTCACCGCTGAGCACGAGATGAATTATAAGGACAAATTAAGCACATGAAACAGCGGTGCTGAGATGCACGCGTTCTAACCACTGGGCCATCTCGACTTTAATATATTACACACATATATAATTGGATTTAACTAACACTGTATTTTCAAATGTTGAAGTGAGTATTTAGTTTATGAGTATTTCAAATGTTGAAGTGAGTATTTGGTAGAATGAATCTACTTTCCGAAACGGTGGTAGCTTCACTTAATATAGTTGTTAAATGAATATATAAAAGTGCTTGTAAAAGCATACTTAAATAAAGTATAATTTGATTTGATATGCTGTGCCTTATTTTTTATTAATGTTTATATTTTGCTCAAAGTTATGGCCAGTATTATTAATTTTTAAGCTAGATTCTGTAGAAAAGTATTTTTTTAAATCGATAAAATTACAGGTAATTAAAATGTAAATAACGACGCTATTTTAAGGTCAACTATAATTATATATAAAGGCTACATTTTTAATTAAAAAACCTTTTTAGTGTCATTTTTATTTCTTATCTATATTAATATTATTGTATAAATTTATTATAAATATGAAAAATGCATGAATATTTGCAATCGGCTTAAGAATAAACATTTTACTTTGTTCTCATACAGTTAAGTTTTTTTTTAATTTTACAGATAAATTTTACAAATAGACTGTTTGGCGGTAAAATATCTGATCATTGGGTGGTCTGATCCTTTCCAGACGTGAAAAATGTCTTACCACCAAGCAATATAAATAATACTGGCAATAAAAACGTTTAAAAAAAGTCAACTAGCAGACAAAATCAATTTCACCTTAACTAACGCTGGTAACTTCCGCACCTAAAACATATTTACATTCGACGCTCCCTCCCTAAATAAGTTACTAACGAAAATTGTATCAGCTCCCGACCGCCATTTTGAAAAGGGCGGATGTAAATAAATTAGTGTGAGGGAAATAGCGTATGACACTAACGAAGTTTGCGTCGCTATCGACTATCGATAAATAATGCACTACATTACGATTCTAGCGTCACATTAATTCTGTATTCGTCTAAACAATTTTCAAACTAAATACACCCCTCTCATCTAATTTTGTCCACCCCTACTGTCCCACTAATTTCTATTATTTAGATCTTTAGCTCCGACAGCTCTTCCAATTGTCAATCTTTTCCTGCTCCACCACTAATAACTTTTTATATTATTCGTTTAATTTTTTAAATTAAACGTTCTATTTAAAAAAAAAAATATATTTTTTAAAATTAGTGTCAATAAAATTTTATAACGACCAAAAGTGATAAAAATTTAATTTATCTTGGAAATGTATCTATTTCATTTGGCATCAAGTCGATCAAATAAAATCCAACTATTTTTATTCAAATAGACTTTGATACAAACTTTTCAATCAATCAATCAATGCTAATGCTGTTTCCTGCTCTAAATGATTGTTGTGTTATAAATATTAGGTTTTTATCTCCAATGTTTTTTGAATAGCAACATTGAAACATGTAATGTAGGGCTATATAAAAGAACTCGCGACCGTTTAGACTGTCTTTACATTCGATACTGACTATTTAGATAATTTTTAGAGAATACTGAAGCGTTAATGAAACGCGAATATTATCAGCTCCCAAGATGATTACATTTCATCATAAATTATTTTGTAAAACAAGATGGTATGTTTGATTCAAATTAAACGTTTAAAATGATGACAAACTAACGACTACAATAAAAATACATGTTATTTACAATTAGTGTTTTTTTTAATTTATACAACTCTTAATTTTTTTTCACACGGTTATTTCAAATTCGTAATACAATCAAGATCAATGTGAGTTGACATTTATATTGTGACAATAAAATAAATATTAATTTAAATTCGTTATAATACACCACAGATTAAAATAATCCCGAATATAAATCGAGTTGTTTATATATTATGTCAGACGTGAAAAATGTTACACATGTACATAAAAAAATTCAACACAAAAAATATTTAATCATTCGTAATCTGTCAAATTTTCCCACGTAAAAAGTGACAGCAAAACTAACATCAAATAGATATTGGAATATCGCCAACTATTCAGAAAAGTTACCGGAATACGCAAATAAAGGTAAGCTGTATAAAAATAACTATAATTAGGTGCTACTTACACTCACCCTACATTATATGATTTTACTTTACGTTTAATAGTTTTTTTTTTAATTAGTTAAATGCACATCGCACCTTTATCATACGACACTGTCATTATAAAAAAAATGTATTTATATAACATAAAGTATTATCCACTATTTATATATAAAATTAATATTCTAATAAGGATATTTATTTTAAATTATTTGTCCTACCTTTATTTGAATCTAAATAGGAATGCGGGCGCGTATTTTCAAAACACAAAGTATGTCCCTTTATAAATAACCACAGCGTGCGTTTGCCAATTGCACTTCTAAATGTCACACTATTAAAATTTAATACTAAATAAACTGTCTAATAATTTACATGTTAATATCTCACTAATATACTAAATATTGTTCACGTCCGTCCATGAAGAAAGCTCGTTACTAACTGTCGGTGTTACCGTAATCTGTCAAATATAATCAGCTAACGGAGACGTCTACCTAGATGCAGTGCATCTGCGCAGAAGCCATGGCCCCGTGGCTGTATATCTACAACCTTTGAACTACGACAGAAAAAAAAATGTAAATGTCACCATGACAGGTCAATTTGCGACTTTGGCGGTTTCTTTTTATTCGATGTTAATATGTTTATCGAACGTCGGCTACTTGACATGATATGACATGATAATATTATGTCATAATTATATTTAAGTACATTAATAATACGACATAACTAACTTTTGGTTTAATTATATGGACTCTATAAAATCAAAATCGAATACAAAAATAAACTTCATACAAATTTATAATATTTACAGAAAACCTTTAAAAGGCAATTCTAATTGTACACAGTTAACAAACCCTTACTTGGAAATCAACCACTACAGAAAAGATTTTTTTTTTATGGTATAGGTTGGCGGATGAGCATATGGGCCACCTGATGGTAAGTGGTCACCATCGCCCATAAACAATGACGCTGTAAGAAATATAACTATTCCTACATCATCAATGTGCCACCAACCTTGGGAACTAAGATGGTATGTCCCTTGTGCCCGCGGTTACACTGGCTCACTCACCCTTCAGACCGGAACACAACTGAATACTGTTATTTAGCGGTAGAATAATTGATGAGTGGGTGGTACCTACAAGAAAAAAAATGACAAGAAATAAATTTATTTCTTAATTCAATTACAATTTAATTATATGCAACATAATTATATATGTATTTATGAGTTATATTTATAGGTATAAGTATTTGAAATGCTATCCGAAATTCTGTAATAAATCATATCTGATTCGCTAACTTCCTCGTCCATCAGCTGGCGAGTAAATCTGCTGATCCATTATATTGAGCTACGACGGTGTCTGCCAAGAAAACGCTTTCCGGTTTTTCTGTCAAGTAATAATTTTCGGTAACAGCTTGGAGCGCATCCCATTAGATTAAGATTAAAGAAGTAAATCTGTGTTTGCGCCCACACTTGTTTATGTACTATTAGCTGTGTGTGTAACTTATGTACGCGACCTTGTACGCGTTTGAATTTAACAAAATAGAAATACGATTGTAGCCTAAGTTACTGCTTATTCTATATATATATCAGTTATCTGCCAATGAAAGTCCAGTCAAAATCGGTCCAGCCGTTCCAGATTTCAGCCGGTATGAACAGACAGACTGACAGACATAAATTGTAAAAAATGTTGTTTTGGTGAGATGGCCCAGTGGTTAGAACGCGTGCATCTTAACCGATGATTGCGGGTTTAAACCCAGGCAAGCACCGCGGATTCATGTGCTTAATTTGTCTTTATAATTCATCTCGTGCTCAGCGGTGAAGGAAAACATCGTGAGGAAACCTGCATGCGACAAATTTCATAGAAATTCTGCCACATGTGTATTCCACCAACCCGCATTGGAACAGCGTGGTGGAATATGTTCCAAACCTTCTCCTCAAAGGGAGAGGAGGCCTTTAGCCCAGCAGTGGGAATTTACAGGCTGTTGTTGTTGTTGTAGTTTTGGTGTATGTACCGTGTATACATACATATGCATTGAGTAAAATGGGCTATTTAAATATTACAAACAAACACTCCAATTTTATTATATGTATAGATTATATCTACTGCGCAGTTGGCTTACCAAAACAGGACCGCCATGACTGAAGTCCTTTTTAAAGACTTTGTGATTTATGATGGACAAATGTGCCACCTGATTATATAAAGTCGCCATCGTCCAGACACGTTGACAGTAAGTAATATTCTAGTAATCGCCCGCGGCTTTGCTTTTAGGGTGTTGATTGCCAAGTGTAAGTTTTAGTGTTAGGCAAAAAAAGTAGCCGATGTCCTATCTTGGAGTTCGTGTTTGTTTCATAATTAATTTCATGAAATTCGGTTCAGCGGTTTGGTCATCAAAGAGCGACAGATAAACAGACTTCAGTTATATATTATATATATAGATATATATAGATAGACAGTTTCAGAGTTAATTTCACATTTATAATATTAATATAAACATCATTAGTGCATAAAAGTAAAACTTATTTTCTAGGCAATACGATGTTATATGCGTCGTATATGTAGTTAGTTCCTGGCTTACTCACGAATTACTAGAATAGCCAGAAGAGAGAGAGAATAATCTAACCAGATAATCATGGCATCTGATATTATTAATCCGTGAAAATTGAAACATACTAAATGGTTGCACGTACTTCTGACATTTATGCTTTAATTAAAAAACCACAGATACAAATAAATTTACGGTAACTTCTTTACTTCCTAGAATTTGCGTATTGTAGTAAATAAAATCAGAACTTTACTTTTATTTTAATAGTTAGGATGCGTTAGCCGAATTACAGTTTATCTAGATTAAACGAAGTCCTTTTGGCTGATAGAACAGTTACCTTTGCCAAGATGCGACATAATAATGAATATAACAAATTTATAACAATTGATACTCAAAACAGATTAACTAGAAGGTAATGCTTTGTCCAAGCCTGTGTGGGTCTCATTCTTCCGCCAATCAGCTTTACTTGTTGGGTTTCGGTCTCGTTTGGAAGTGTTGCCATGTCACAACCACAAGAGATATAACATCTTTGTTCCCACGATTTCAGGAATATTTAAAGTTGCTTAATTATTACAGAATACCCCAACAAAGTTGCTTCGTACAAGTGAAATAAGGGCTTATAATATACATTGCTAATCATTGGTGTATATAATCCGAAAATTTCAACGATCAATATCATGTTGCTATATTAGTAAATTTATTAATATTCACATACATTACTCTGATCCCAATGTAAGTAGCTAATGCACTTGTGTTATGGAAATCAGAAGTAACGACCGTACTACAAACACCCAGACCCAAGACAACATAGAAAAATAATGAACTTTTTCTACATCGACTCAGTCGGGAATCATGAAAACCGGTGTACACACAACTGGATTCGAGGTTCAGACAATTTATACATAATCCTAATTTCTTTTCACCTAAACCTCAGGTTTTTTTTTATTTATTTATTTATTTTTTCTAATATATTAATATTACACTGTATTTATTTTTTATGTTTATATCTGCTCTGTACACCCCTACCTTTTTCTATATCTGTTTTCCTCTACCTTAAGGTTGCCTGGAAGAGATGGCTGTGTTAGCGATAAGGCCGCCTCTTGTACATATTTCATCTAACCGTGTATATGTGTTTTTTTTTACTGGTGTACAATAAAGAGTATTTTGATTTGATTTTGTTTTGTTTTCTAGTTTTCACTGCCCATAATGAGATGAATTATCAAATAATATAAAGACAAATTAAACGCATGAAAATTCAGCGGAGCCCGATTGAATCCGATGAGATGCACACGTTCTAACCACTGAACCATGTCGGCTTGATAAAAACTTTATTACCTATTTATTTATAGATGTCGTATATAAGCAACATATAGTTTTTATAAAAAAATTAAACTTAAAATAATACTCTTAGAATAAAAATACCTTGCATATTTTTTCTAATTCGAATAATTTTCCCTCATATTTAAATATGACCAAACCGGAAATAAATCGCCCAAATAAAGCAATAATTATGCAAAGCGGATCATAAATTACGTAGTGTGAGGTGACAGACAAAAAATACAGCCGAAATAAGCCTTTCTATTTTTGAATTCGCTTAAAAAGTGCCCAATTATTGAATTAATGGAAAACGTATCTATGCCGAAGATCGCGAGTTTAAATCGAAACAACACTGTTCAATTCAGTTCAATTTTTGGTATAATGGCTTTTAGTTGTGCCAACAGGGCACAGATTATTTCGCCAATGTCACGTAGGATGGAGAAGAAACGAAAGAAATTGCTGTTGAATGTTCGTCTGTCTATAATTCTTGACGTGCTTGGCAGTAAACAAATGACAGGCGTTTTCAGTGTTAGTATTGAAATACTTATGCAGATATAGAAATGTCCAACGGAACAAATTAATATAACAAATAGAAGTTAATGTGATCAATTTTGTTGTACCATACGGTGCCACGCAACTGAAAAAAGTAAAATATAACTTCAAATCTGATAAACGCCACGCCACACGTAACATTAATTTTATGCTAAATGCTATTTAACTAATTGGGATTAAATATTAAAATAGCATTTAATCCCAAATGTATGAAATGTTGAGCAATGCTTCAAAAATAAAAAAAATGACATATTGTTAATACATATGGCACGTGTTCGGAAGAGCATACTTTTGTTTCTTAAAGATTTATAGAACAAAGAAATTACTCTTAAAATGTCATAGTAAGTAACTATGATAGTTAACCACGATATATATGTACCTAAGTTATATTTGCTGTTGCTATGAGACTTCCAACAAAAACGTACAAGGTCAGGATCGAAGGTAAAACTTTAGTATCTCTAAGCAGGTCGTATATCTTTAGGCTGTTTACTTATTTTAGCGTTTTCAGCGCTACCATCCCATACAGGGCAGACAGCGCCCAAGGCTCACTCACGTACATCATACTTACTCAAGGTATGTTTGTTTGCTGGTGGATTAACTAATAACACTTAACTCATATGGTCTTAGCTATAACAATAGTAATTCAAAGTTAAAAAACGCCACTTAAGTACTGGCATAAATAATTTTGACCTTTGACAATTTAGTATTTAAAAATAAATCTTGATGCAGTCGATTATTATAAATAAAATGTAAAACAAGGTATATTATTTATATCATAGATAAAAATATTAACGACCCAAATTAATATGACTTAAATAAAGATTAAATATAATCGTTAATATATTGGAAACTTCTCGGTAGCCATTACAAATATGGCCGCTATTTGCAATCTGTCAAATATTTCTGAATTAATAATGGCGTCTGAGCTCGTTTTAACGGGATATAAATTGTTCGCAGAAGCATTCGATTTGGAACATTAAATATAAATTGCGACGCGACGCTTTATTTTCATTGTAGATACTTTAATTATTAACAGCGCCATTATTACATTGTATTTCAGACAAAATATGGGCGAGGTCACAATGTTTTCCACCAACAGATGGCGTTGCACTTGACGTCACAATTAAAATTTTGATTTATTGAAGTAAACTAGATAATAATACTTTTGCTATTGATTTACATTTAATTATAAACTTACAAGGTTAAATTTTAGCCTGAAAATAAATGAAATATCATGTTTTTTTTTTTAAATAAATAACGGATATTTTTATTATATATAAAAAATATGACGTTATTGATAAAAAAATCTTTCTAGGAAATTACCTGAATATTTTTCAGAAAATAGGTTTAATATCTATTTTTGTTTATGCTGGAAAAAAAAATTGGTGGCCAGTTTAAAAAAAAAAAGCAATACTCACCTTTAGCTACGTCCCATCTCCAGAAAACTCCGGAGCGCGCACTATCGAAAAGGGACTCTAGAAAAGGGTTTTAAAAAACCACTGCTAAATGTTAAAAAATAATAAAAAAACGCTCTTAGAAAAAGGTTTGCGGCGGCGTCCGGGCGCAGACTGGCCCGGGATGGGCGGTGCAGTACATCTTTATTGATCGGGGCGCCGCGCAGCCTCCGGACCAGACGTGGGAGGTGAGCGTTGTTACGTGCAACGTGTTCATTACCTGGCTAACGAGCGTGTTGCAGACGAAATTATTGTTCGCATAATTTATACAATAACAGACATATCCATAAAAACAAAAAAAAACCTTATGAATACCCATATAAAGCCTAAATTTAAATCTCAATCTAAATAAATAACAAATCAAATTTAACACATCTTCGATAAATTATGCAAGTGATTTTAACACTTAAATGTTTACGAATTAGAGTTAAAATTGCGTATATATCTAATATAGGGAATTGAATATATATTTGATGTATGTAAAAACAGTAATGTACAGGTTGTAATAAATTTCATACAATGGATGCGCGTCACGCCAGGGGTGCTTGCATCCGGGCTCTCACCAATAAAACCATAGAACGTAAGCAACTCACACTTAACTATTCACCTTTCCAGAACCAACGTCACACCTGAACAATACATCTATCTGGAAAGCCTCCATAGTTACAGGAATAACTATCTATTTAGTACGCCCAGCACGTACTGGAATATTCTGTAAATATAAGACAAAAACAAACTCAAATTATTCTTTATACAATTAGGATCATAAAAATACTTTTGAATCATAATTTAAAAACTATTAAGTGAAGCTATCACCAGTTCGAAAAGTAGATTCTATCGAGAAACGGCAAAAAAGTCAGTAGTTACTCTTACCCAACATATTAATTACATAATATGTTATTAAAGTACAATTCTATTTTATGACATACATATAGCTCAGAAATCTAATAAGTCCACTCTTTTGTACCTGTAATGAGATGGCCCAGTGGTTCGAACGTGTGCATCCTAACCGATGATTGTTGATTCAAACCCAAGTAAGCACCACTACATATATATATGTGCTTACTTTGTGTTTCTAATTCATCTCGTGCTCGGCAGTGAAGGAAAACATCGTGAGGAAACCTGCATGTGTCTAATTTCATCGAAATTCTGCCACATGTGCATTCCACCCACTCGCATTGGAACAGCGTGGTGGAATATGTTCCAAACTCTCTCCTTAATGGAAGAGTAGGCCTTATCCTCACAGTGGGGAATTTACAGGCTGTTACCATATTTATCAATAGTTTATTTAATATTAAATTCAAAAAAATTTAATAGGCCAAAAACAGTTATCTACCCTTCTAATCTGTTTGTTAAGCCATTCTCTTCTTTGTTTGGTTAAATAGTCACACTTTTAGATTTATCAATAAAAAATAAGGTTAGAAAGAAATCACAATATGAATAATAATGGTTTTTCATAGTCGAATCACAGGACGAAAGCAGTATTCTTAAAGACATGTACAAGTAGATATTTACGGTTAACTTTTATTGTACATCAGCTAATGGTGAAATGGAACTATCATCTGAAACGACTCCCTCCTCACCTATTGTGTCTACGTTGATGGTTTTGCGGAACCTTCTCTTTATAAATAAATATATAAAATTCAGACACATGTGCATTCCACTAACCTGCATTGGAACAGCGTGGTGGAATATGTTCCAAACCCTCTCCTTAATGGGAGAGGAGGCCTGAGCCCAGCAGTGGATAATGTATAGGCTGTTACTTTACTTTACTTTACCTCATTCAGTTTTTAAATCCTATAATCTATTAGCAATCCGTCCGGCTTCGCACGCGTACTTGATATGTATGGTTACCGATATCGTTACATTACGAATTACATAAAATTATTATACATTGTATGTACTCTTCTGATGTATAAGCTATATTATTGTAAAATTTCATCCAAATCCGTTCAGTTTTTCGTGAAAGAGTAACAAACACACAATCCATCCTCACAATCTTTCACATTTATTTATATATTTCAATTAAATTCGACATTTGATTTTTGGTCAAAAATTATTGTTGAAAGGAGTTCGAATATAAGTCAACCTACGATACACACAACTCTTATTGATCAACGACATGATTTCCCAAAATAAGACGATCATCTAGCATATAGCCAGCTATATGATTAAGCTCTTACCTTCCAGGGCAATTCCACTATCACATAACCTGATATATTCCTGATCTTATTTCGATACAACTTCGACTATTCCTTACAAAAATAAACCTCAACTTTGTATTAACGGTGGGATACAACAACAACAACAACAACAGCTTGTTAATTCCCACTACTGGGCTAAAAGCCTCCTCTCCCTTTGAGGAGAAGGTTTGGAACATATTCCACCACGCTGTTCCAATGCGGGTTGGTGGAATACACATGTGGCAGGATTTCTATGAAATTTGTCACATGCAGGTTTCTTCACGATGTTTTCCTTCACCGCTGAGCATGAGATGAATTATAAAGACAAATTAAGCACATGAATCAGCGGTGTCTGGGTTTGAACCCGCAATCATCGGTTAAGATGCACGCGTTCTAAACACTGGGCCATCTCGACTCTCTCTTGAACGGTGGGATACTTCTATTTATTTATCGAACTCAACTCAAATTCAAATTACTTAATAAATATAGAAGTATTACACTTTTTTTTGATGGCCAATTGAAACAGTACCAGCGATTCGGAAAAAAAAAATACCTTGACCTGAGAAGAAACGGCGAAAGAAACTCAGCGGGTTTTTTTGTCTCTTATATTATATAAACAAACATATCAGTATATTTTGACAATCCCCCCTTAAATTCCGATGCAACTTAGACCAACGGGGTTGTTGTATTTGAGGAAAGGGAAATCTTTATTATCTATATAAATGTGAAAGTATCTCTGTCTGTCTGTGTGTCGCTCTTTCAAAACCAAACCTCTGCACCGAATTTGATGAAATTTGGTACGAAGCTAACTTGTTCCCCAAGAATGGGCTTCTTTTTAGCCTGACACATGACAACCAACAGCCTATAAAGCTAGCGAAGCCGCGGGCGTACACTAGTTGATAATATTTCGATTGTGTTTTTTTTTATAATGTGTCAACTTGTTAGTAGAATTAGCGCCGAGATCATAGCCAATTAGCCTCCGCTATCTCAGAAGTGCCCGAGAGGGAGGCTTCATGTAAGAGGCCTTAAGGGATTGAACCCTTAACCAGATTAGCTGCGGCTTTATAAAAAGATTCGCGTGTACGACTACATTCTATAAATACTTATAACAAATTTTAATATTGCTATTCTATGTAGTGTACAAGCACAAAGGACATACCATCTTAGTTCCCAAGGTTGGTGGCACATTGACGATGTAAGGAATAGTTAATATTTTTTACAGCGTCATTGCCAATGGGTGATGGTGACCACTTACTATCAGGTGTCCTTTATTCTCGTCCGCAAACTTATACCATAAAAACAATGTTTTACATGTATGTATATTATACTATATGTCATGTCTTCCAGCACACAAGATATTTTTTTACACGCAGTGGAAACCTTTCGTCAGACTTTTACCTACTGAAACCATTTTTTTGGCTGTAGTACGGATCAGTGTAACTGCGAGGTCGGGTCGACATAACGCATCTGCATGCTGTGCTGTGCTCCCAGGTAAGCTCCTCAGGGATCCAGCATAGACAATAATCTGACTAAGCCTTCTGGCCCTTTAATATTCGTAAATATATATACAATGTCAATTTTACAAATTTTACCCAAATATCATATTTCTAATATTCACTTTCTTAAAATATACACATCAACACCGTCTAGGGATATTTTGTATAAAATTCTTAAACTCAAAAAATCATATCCGGTTTTAAAATCTTTTGATGAAAGACTATTTTGTAAACCTTCTTGGACGATTCTAAATTTGAATTTGAAAAAAATAAATAAAAATAAAAATTTTACGCGACATAATGGTAGCGATGGCCGAAGGTTTCGTTTACCTACCGTCATATTAAGATTTTTTTTGGGTCCAATTTAAATTTTATAACAAGTTATCGATTAATTTCGAGTTAAACCTATTGTGTTTATCATGCAGCGGTGCCATTTAACGAGAGAAGAAATGCTAAGGGCAGGAGGCATGCTCCAAGCTGGGGCTACTCAACAGAGAATTGCTGAGGAGATTGGAACAAGACAAAACGTCATATCTAGGTTATGGTCACGCTACCGTGCTACTAGTGAAGTGACTGAAAGATATCCAGGTGGGAAGCGCATAACCAATCAACGACAAGACCGATATTTGCAAGTTGCCGCGAAAAGAGAACCAAATGTTACGGCACTTCAATTGGTTCAGAGGCTCCAGCCAGAGGACCAGTTGCTTGTGAGTGACCAAACTGTAAGGAGAAGGCTGCATGAAGCTAACCTTCATACTCGCAGACCGTTTCGTACTCCAGCACTACGCCGAGGAAATCGTGGACGACGACTAGAGTGGGTTCGTGTAAATTTGCTCTCGGATGATAACCAGTGGTCTGTAGTGCTGTTTACCGATGAGTCCCGGTTCTGTTTCCATCCCGATACACGTAGAGTACGTGTTTGGCGATTCCCTGGTCATGATAGCCGTCTGCAACATCTTCAGAAAGTCCATTCATACCACGGCGGCATAATTATGGTTTGGGCGAGAATTTATCTTGGTGGAAGAACAGACCTCGTTTGGATCAGAAACACCATGGCGGCCAAAAAATGCCGTAACGAGATGCTTGTGCCAATAATTTAGCCCCATAGACTAAAAATGGGCCAAGAATTCACGCTCATGCACGATTGCACCCGTCCGCACACAGCGGGAGTGGTGACGAGATGGTTGTAGGAACAAGACGTATCGGTCTTAGGCTGTCCCGCTCAATCACCTGACCTAAACCCCATAGAGCACGCGTGGGCCATACTCCAAAGAAGGGCTTCGAGGAATTTTCCTGCAAATATTGCGACGGATGAGCCACTTTTTTGCATCTTAGTCGGACCTGGGACAATGTACCGCAGCAAGACTTGGATAACTTAATCCAAAGTATGAAAAATTGTTGCAGGACGTTATAAATGTCTTGGATGGTTTTACAGACTACTGATTTTTCATATGACTGTTAAAAACAATAACTTTTCTACATTTTTCACATTTTCTCAAGACAAACATTAATTTTTAGTTTTACCATTATTTTACGGTTTTCTTTATTTAAGGATAAAATTGTTTACGCAAAATAATATGGTTTATTTTTTATTCTGGAGTATAGTCAGATAAATGGGCTTTATAAAAATATAAACATGTTGCATATTATCTTTAATAAATTTTGAAATAATTGAGTAAATTCAAAATATCCCTAGACAATGTTGATGTGTGTATTTATCAACGTTCATTCTTCATCGTGTCTGCTCCATCGCACGTGACTTTGTTGAAATAATCTATATCACTACATAGTATAAAACAAAGTCGCTTTCTCTGTCCCTATGTCCTTATGTATGCTTAAATTTTTAAAACTACGCAACGGATTTTGATGAGTTTTTTTTTTAATAAATAGAGTGATTCGAGAAGGATTTTATATATAATACATGAACAATTTAGTAAAAAGACACTGATTATTTTTGAAGTTTCCACTGTGATGTCATATTATTAGACCCATGCAAAGCCAGGGTGAGTCGTTAGTAATATCTATACATAATAATTTGTGCCCTTTAGAAAGAAAAAAATATATATTTTATCGGAAGGAATATATTCCCATCAACGAATGTATTATCTTATACTTTCCCACTAAGATCGAAGATGATGATTATATTTTATCATTTATATTTTTTGCGGTTCAGATTTCCGGATTTCCTGAGTTGAGATCGCGCGCACTTCCGCACTTGGATAGCAACACTGTATCTGCAAAGATTACATATTTTATATTTAAAAGAGGTTCTTAGCTTGTTATTCTACTAAACCAAGTGATAAGCACATTAATTATAGTCTTTATTAACATACAAATTAATAACATTAAATGTTTAAATATATTGACGACCTCCGTGGTCGAGTGTGTACACCCGATTTCATGGGTGCGCCACTCCTAGGTCTCGGGTTCGATTCCCGGCCAAGTCGATGTAGATTATCATTAGTTTTCTATGTTATCTTGTGTCTGGGTGTTTGTGGTACCGTCGTTACTTCTGTTTTTCCATAACACAAGTGCTTAAGCAATTACATTGGGATCAGAATAATGTATGTGATGTTCAATATTTATATATTTATTACCATATATTTAAAAGCATGCACATAACCCAACTACGCTTAGGTCTTTCGTCTTTAATATACCATCATTTTTCTATAAAACACAGGCGACCGGTACCGGCTTCGCACGGGTTCAATACTGATACTAAATATACTATAGAATTAGTTTATTACATTACATTACAAACTTCTAAAATTATCAATATTTCTTTAATATATTGTTCATGTATTATATACAAAAACCTTCCTCTTGAATCACTCTATCTATTAAAAAAAACCGCATCAAAATCCGTTGCGTAGTTTTAAAGTATTTAAGCATACAAAGGGACATACGGACAGAGAAAGCGTTTTATACTATGTAGTGATTTTGTAAATTAAAATTATTAAATTCAAAGGCAAACTATATTAAGAACTAAAGTACACATGTGTAGTAATCGCGCTGAGAGTTGATTTATGAATGTTCACGCTATGAAATATTTATACACGATTATAAATGATATATACGTAGAAACAGCTACTTAAAATATTTTCTGTTTGATCGACAACTCAATATGATACTAATTATCTCATCGTAATTCAATTCAATTTGAATCAAAAATCTGTTGAATAATTTTACGGTCAAATGAACAAAAATATTTAAAAAAAATGCATAAAAGTGAGATTATTACATTTCGTATGTTCTTCGATGTTGTAAATGTCAATGGGAGATACTCGTAACTTCCAATAAAGTAAGCTCCTTGCACTTTCGGTCATTATATAATTGAACCAAAAAAGCAGCCCATGTTCTTTTTTGGAGTTCAAGTTTGCTTCATACCAAATTTCATCAAATTCGGTTCAGAAGTTTGGTCGTGAAAGAGCGACAGACAGACAGACAGTTATTTTCACATTTATAATATTAATATATATTAAATTAAATACTAGCACCGGTTTGGAAAAAAGTCCACGATTTGAGAAGAAAAGGCGAAAACTCAGAAGTTTTTCTATATTTCATATTATTTGGATACGTTTATGTATATATTAGCTATATTTATTATTATATTTGTAGATTTATATTATATATACATTTTAACACAATCAGTGGATCGAATGTAAATAAAAATATTTATTCTCTATAACTCGTGTTCATAAAAAGATACATTTTTCATGTATAAATATTATCACATGTATATATATAATATATAGTCAAAAATATCTTCGGACTTGGCTTTGTAGACTTGACTATTTCATGTTAATAAAATTCTCAATTCTATGTAACAACAACAACAACAGCCTGTAAATTCCCACTGCTGGGCTAAAGTCTCCTCTCCCTTTGATGAAAGGTTTTTTGGAACATATTCCACCACGCTGTTCCAATGCGGGTTGGTGGAATACACATGTGGCAGAATTTCGATGAAATTTGTCACATGCAGGTTTCCTCACGATGTTTTCCTTCACCGCTGAGCACGAGATGAATTATAAAGACAAATTAAAAGCACATGAATCAGCGGTGCTTGCCTGGGTTTGAACCCGCAATCATCGGTTAAGATGCACGCGTTCTAACCACTGGGTCATTTCGACTCCACAATTTAAAAATTAAAAAAAAAACTGACAACTAACCTAATTTCTAACAAAGCAAAACCTATTTATAATTAGATAAACAAGTCTAAAAATACGAATCTATTTTTAAAACTCGATACAACGAAGCCGATAGCGAGCTTTTGATCGGAAACGAACGAGTGCACTTGCGGCCTGTCAGGTTGTCTGCCGGCGCATCACGGCAAGACGAATGCGATCGATAATATCATTAACTCACTACAGTACGACACAACTCAGATGTAGCATCGGCAAATTCAATAAAACTGATTACTCCGACTTATACAACCAATAGTAACAGCTCCCTATCGCGCAGTCGACGCTATTCGTTACTATAGATTCTCGCGTCAGTTCACAGCAAACAAGTGCATGTAAATCGACCTGTCAAATTGACGAATATAATTAGGTCAGTAGAGAAGAGTAGATTAGTGGTGCAAGAAGCTTCATCAAAAGTATAACCTCGCCTCATTGCCTCCACAGGATGGCTGGTTCGTTTTTTGCCCAGAGGATCGGAATTGCGATTCAACGGGGAAATGCTGCTAGCATTCTTGCCACCATTCCACGCGGTCAAGATTTATACAGTAACTAGTTTTAGTTCATATTTGTGTATATTTAAGCATTTAATGTTATTAATTCATTTGTGTAAAGATCATATCCACGTAAGGAATAAATATTGATAATTTGGGATAGCGTACCTAATTCGGATGTGATCGGTTTTACGAATTTTGTCGATGCTACATCACAGTTGTGTCGTATACGTTTAAAGTTTTGAAAACACGGTGACTTAGGAGATTGAAACACTTCAAAATTGTTATGTATCGTAATCAATGGCAGCAAGAGCAATTTTTTGTGGGTTAAATTATATTTTATGAGTACCTCTCGTTTGCACAAGAGACGACTACAAATTTTCGTTACAATTTGTACTACGCCAAAAAGGCGACTTCCACAAAAGGTTAGCTGAATGTTGTAAGAATAATAATTTATTGATATATATGCAATGAAATTAATGAAATGGATAACTAATAAAATGGAAATAATATATAATTTAATATAATTGGAATATTGTGAGCATGTTTTGTGGTAGAATAAAGGCTATTTTTATTTTATTTTATTTATTTTTATTTATAGGTACTAACGCATATATCTTCACTTCACTATATACACACAGACACACACACGGGTATTTTAGACTGTAAATATTATCAGCTTTATTTTTTTTCACAGTTTATCTGAACCCAAATATGCCAAATTTAAATATGAAATCTATACGTGTAATAACATTGAGTCTGTTTGTAATATTAAAATAACTGCTTTTTACGAAACACATATGTCAGAGCATGAGATAATTAAATACTTTGATTGAAATCTCTTAGTTTAGAGATTTGATTCTGGCCAGTGAGAAACATGTTAGAAAAACAAAAAATGTCAGCTGGCAGAAAAAAATAATGACGGATGGTGTCATGGGTTATAAAAAAGATTGTAACAAACCAATACACCAGCTATAGTTTTGTTGTATTATTCCCTGAATGTGTATGTAGAAGATGATCCTTAACCAAACAATCTTGCCGGCTCACCGTTATATATATCAGGGTACATATATCAAAATAATATCATTTTTAATTTTTGTCTGTCTGTCTATTTGTTCCGGCTAATCTCCGGAAGGGCTAGATCGATTTTGAAAGGAGTTTTAAGGGAAGAAAGCTGATTAAGTTATGTCAACCCTTGTAGATTTTTGTTGTTGTATTTAAATTTTATTTTATGTTTTGTTTAATTATCTATAATTTATTTATCTTTTTTTTATTTTTAGTAAAGATATAATTAGGTTAGTATAGTCTTATCTTAAGGTCAATGTTGTTTACACCTGTAATGATTTATTTACCTAGATTTAATACCCTGTATCTACTGCTAAGTGAATGTGTTAGTGATAAGTCGATGGTGTAACTATTTCCAATAAATAAATGTGATACGAAGTAACATTGGTTATAATATGTTTTTTGATAAATTCAAACGCTTACGAATTCGCACGCACAGCTAGTATCTACATATGATTCGATTGGCAACAAAATTGGAACAGTTACCACTTTACTTCCTTGGTTTCCCACCAACGCTATTAATAACACACGTAGCCTTGACTCCATCGGAATATAAGACTTTTTATGTATCAAAGAACCGAGATGGCCCAGTGATTGACCGATGATTGCGGGTTCAAACCCAGGCAAGCACCACTGAATAATCATGTGCTTAATTTGTGTTTATAGTTCATCTTGTTCTCGGCGTTGTTGTTGTTGTATTAGGTATTAAAACTATATAACTATATAAACTATATAAAGTATGCATAGAAATCAACAATTTTTTAAAATTAAATTTAAGTAAAGTGATTTTATCACTTCTCTACATTATGTTTTGCGTAAAATTAATATTTCTGCCTTACAACGTGTGTTTATTTAGAATTAATTGTCACTCGCATCTTCGTCTACGTTTTAGGTTAACGATGACGATTCAAAAGTGTTTGTAAAATCCTACTTGAATGAAATATATTTCTGTACCTTATAATTATAAGTTAATATTTAATTATTGTTAATACCCCTTAAAATCTGTATGGTTATATACGCGCTTGGTCACAAAAAATATAAATCAAAATAAATTAATGACACACTCAGCGTCGTTTCTTTAATTTTATTTTATTTGTCTAAAGAAAGGTCGGGAAGTGTATACGCCGATTTTCATGGGTACGACACACCGAGGTCCCGGGTTTACTTCCCGACTAACTTGACGTAAAAAAGGTCCTTAGTTTTCTACGTTGTCTTGGGTCTGGGTGTTTGTGGTAGCGTCGTTACTTCTGATTTTCCATAACACAAGTGCTTTAGCTACTCACATTAGAATCAATGTATGTGATGTTGTGTTTGTATATATAATATCATAAACAGTAACAGCCTGTAAATTTCCCATTGCTGGGCTAAGGCCTCTTCTCTCTTTGAGAAGAAGGTTTGGAACATATTCCACCACGCTGTTCCTATGCCGGTTGGTGAAATACACATGTGGCACAATTTCTATGAGACTTATGCAGGTTTCCTCACGATGTTATCCTTCACCGCCGAGCACGAGATGAATTATAAACACAAATTAAGCACATGAATATATAATATCATAACATATATGTATGTATATCATTCGCAATAATATTTAAAACCAGTAACTCAAATATCATTTCACTAAAATGGATCGCTCCAACACAATAGCTACACATAAAACAGTATTTTAAGTCGTCTTGATATTTTTTTCCATTGTAGCGCCACTGGAAACGGGGACGCGGCTCCGTGACAAGTTTGACAGCGCGAGGAGTGGTGAGCTGGGTGGTACAATTGTGTAGCGGACACGGTTTGCTTATATCTACCACTTAGGCATAAAAGTGTGTCAAATCACTCATATTTTCAGTTTAGTTTGACGGCCGTGGCGAAATCGGTCATCAACGTTAAATATTTTAAGCAAAATCAAAATAAACTTTATTCAAGTAGGCTTTTACAAGCATTTTTGAACCGTCAGTTTACTACTAAGTTAAGCTACCACCACCGGTTCGGAAAGTAGATTCTACCAAGAATAACCGGCAAGAAAATCAGTAGTTACTCTTTTTCAACATTTAAGAAATACAAAGTCAACAGGCATTAACTCCACGCTTTTATATCATCTATAAAATCTTGTATCGAATAATATGCCTTTTCTATCAATGTGTTTTTATAAACGATTTGAAGTTAAAATAGTCTACGGAATTTTATCTTGAATTAAAATGCTTGAGGTTATATGAGTACAAAATCTAGCAACACCTGTTCATATAATTTTGGAAATTAGACTAGAAGTGTTGTATGTTTCATTTTGAATATCGAAGACGATTTATTTCATAAAAACAAAAGAACAAAAGGGCCACAACAACATTTTAAACTACGCGATACGTTCTCTTCTAATTGCCTCTTCTAATTAAAAGTGAATGTTTCGCGTTCTGCCCAAATATTCTTCTTATTCTTCTAGAAACTTTTTTATGGTTTACGTTGGCGGACGAGCTTACGGGCCTCCTGATGTTAAGTGGTCATCATCACCCATAGACAATTAAGCTGTAAAAATTTTAACTGTTCCTTACATTGTCAATGTGCCACCAACCTTGGGAACTAAGATGTTATGTCCCTTGTGCCTGTAGTTACACTGGCTCACTCACCCTTCAAACTGGAAAACAACAATACTCAGTACTGTTATTTGGCGGTAGAATAACTGATGAGTGGGTGATACCTACCTAGACGGGCTTGCACAAAGCCCTACCACCAAATAAAAAAAACATACAAGTATAAAACTTTCCGCTTTGTTCCCTATGGAATTTGTTCAATAAGTTAACACGCCATAAATAATAATATATAACACCTAATAAAACAGATAATAAAAAAAAAAGTTATAAGAGATTTAAGTTAAGACACTTGTCTTTATTCAATTATAAATTATGTAAGTCATGTAATAATACTTGCTTTTAAAAGTATTTTGTTTTCATTATTATTTTTTATTGTAAATTGTCAAATGCTGAAAATGAGTCCAAAGAAATGATTATAAACTAATTCAACCCTTGAAGATGATATTTTCCAGCATTCAAGTAAGCTAAATATAATAACAATAAATTTGGACATCATACAAAATCTACATTTCAATGAACATTGTATATGGGATTGATCATCAACCTGGCACAGGGTGCAAAACAATGGAGCGAACCTCTCTAAAAGGTTTCTTAAAAAAAAAATATTTTAAGGGAATCGAAGCTTGTTGTGCTGAAGAAGGATCTGAAAACCGGTGTACGCACTCGACAACGGAGTAAATAAGATTCTTAACCCGCTATCAACTTACAAATAGCACGTAGTCTTGATAGCGTCCTAGTTGTAGACCACGCGTCGCTTTCGACCGCGCTGAGCCCAATTCAAATCAAATGCTCTATTTTGATCTGATTATCGTACATCGACCTCAAACAAAATCTTTATAATCACTCCATAGAATAAAACAAAGTCGCTTTAACTGACTCTATGTCCCTTTGTATGCTTAAATCTTTAAAACTACGTAACGGCTTTTGATGCGGTTTTATTAATAGATATACGGAAAAATTAGTAAAGAAACACTGACAATTTTAGAAGTTTCTACTGTGATGTCATATTATTACACCCGTGCGAAGTCAGGGCAGGTCGCTAGCATGTTATAAATTAAAATCGATGCACGCTAGCTGTCAAATCAATATCGATCGAATCGATAAAGTTATATGATCACAATAACGTGCAGTCTCATTTTTCCGCTTAAATAGTTGTAAAGAAAACTCTTTGCGACTTCACGTTTAGTGCTAAATAAATGCATCTCTACATAAAAGAGTGTTTGGTCATTTATACGTCACCGTATTATTCTTACTAACATTATAAATTCCAAAGTTAAAATCGAAATGAAATTTTCCACAAAGTTTGTCCCAGAAATATGTACTGAACAACTGTAAGTCACAAAGATAGGTAAGGATCTACAAATAAATTTACAGTAACGTATAAAATTTTAATTAACCGTTATTAGGATAATATGCGTTAAATATGCTTTTATGATGCCCTGAGAATACGGAATGAGTATTGCTGGTTTTTTAAGATGATGGATTTGATACCGGTCGGAACTACCGTTGTTCCGACATATTCCTGCCGATGCGCTGAGAAGAAGGTTAAACTAGACTAGCTGACTAATTGAACTAGCCCCTTTATATTAAACACAAGCAACAACAACAACGGGTACAGCCTGTAAATTTCCCACTGCTGAGCCTTCTCACCCTTTGAGGTCAAGAGCATATTCCACTCTACCACTACCACACATATTCCACTATTCAAGTTGAAATGTTTAGTGGATTCATAGAATTTCGTTGAACTTAGACACTAGCAGATTTCCTCACGATGTTATCGTTCAACACTGAGCACGAGATGAATTAAAAACACATGAAATTCAATGTTTGAACCAGCAATCATCAGTTAAAACATACGCGTTCTAACCACTGAGCCATCTCGATTTCCCCGCTGACAAGACCCACATGTTCATAATTTTGTTGACTGTTTATAATCCAACAATATTTATCATAAAGTAACGGGCAGTTTTATCCGGTATTATCCGGTAATATAGTATAAATAAAACTAGACACAAATTTTATTGATAGCGTGACTCAGACAAATTACATAGCACGTAAAATTACACGTTAATACAATTTCAACAATGTGGTTCTAAATTTCCCTTTTAAGTTATTCATTAAACTTTTTTTTTCTTTTTTTATAGTATATTAGTTCAAGGGCAAGTGGTCCACCTGATGGTAAGTGATCACCCACAGACATTGGTGCTGAAAAAAATATAAACAATTCTTTAGATCACCAACATTGTACCAACATAGTGCCAACATTGGGAGCTAAGACCTTATAACGTATTTCATTCTTTAAACCGGAATAGAACAATACTAAATATTGTACAAACAATATAATATTGTTGTTTCGATGTAGAAGATACCATACTAGATGTTACCAAATGAACTTGCACAAAGCCCTACCACCCACTCAAGTATATTTTGTTTCATTGTAAATTGTCAAATGTCATTTAAAAACTGTTTGTATTATATATGTGTTATTATGCTTTTAGTTATTTAAGCACACTATATTTATATTATTATACATATAGCTTTTTATTTTTAAAAGTATTAATATTAACATCAATTTAGAGTCTGTTGCGTTAATTGTTAAAAAGGCTGTTGAGTTAATTGTTTAAGTGTGTATATCATTTAAACGATTAACTCAACAGCCTTTTGACTAAATGTTTAGCGAAGTTAAAGTTAAGACAATGATAAATTTCTTTAAATAAATTCCCTTTAAATTTATTTAAAATATATGAAAAATAATAATTGAATAAAACAATGTTGAAATATCAGTGGTTGTGAGGCGATATTTTCCGCATTGCAGTCGTATGAAAATTAAGTTGATCACAGTACTCTATGAAAATAAGAATACTTTATAAAAATGCACAAGATTAATTTGAAATAATTCAAATATATTGAAGCAAATGGTTATTTTTTGGTAAATAATCAATATAAATATAATAAATGCGGTTATAACTCTGTTTGTGATATCTTCACGCTTAAAACGCTAAACCGATTGAGATGAAATTTCGTACAGAGATAATTTGTATCCCGGAGTAGGACATGAGTTAATTTTTAAATTCATTCACGAGGTAGTAAAAAGAAGAAGTGAAGGTTTGTGGAAAGTAAAGTAAGGCTCAGCTTTATAAATTTCATTTTGTATTGCCCCAGGTGAATCGTAACCGATCGCTTGCAGGTTCAAACTCGTGCGTTCCCAATCACTAAACTTTTATTTATATTTATGTTTATAACAAAGATCTAGACGAAACCTTTACCTACAGATGAAAGTCTGTCTCATTTGCGTCTGTTACAGCTTGATGGAATTATCTACGAACCGGGTCAGATCAGATCAAATAGAAGCCCTATTACTATACTGTAATAATAAGACTTATATTCACTAATACAATAAGATAATTTTAGTATTCATATAAACGAGAACTATTCTGAAAGGTGAAAAGAAGCGAACGCAGGTGGAATACTAAGTTGAAACGCCTTCATAAAAGATAAAACGCTAAACGGCGTATTGCTCGCAAAACGCGGCAGGCGCAACGCGAACCGGGTATAAATTACTTTACCAAACAAATGTACGAGAAAAAATAAATTAAGAGAATAGATACAACTTAAACCGAAGGCGAAATGTTGGTAAAAAAACGCATAGTTATTTTGGCTAGGCAAGCAGCCAGTTTGTGTAGGAGAGATATATCTATCTGACTGCGCTGGAGTGACGTGTACCATAAGCGCAATTCGTATTAATAGTAATAACTGCCTGTAACAACACCAACAACAAGAGCCTGTAAATTTCCCACTGTTGATGAATGAGCTAAGGCCTCCTCACCCTTTGGGGAGAAGGTTTAGAACATATCCCGTAAACACTGCGGGTTGGTGGATTTACATGTGGCAGACACACGCAGATTTCCTCACTGTCTGTAAATAGTATCTTAATGATGCACAAAATTAATGAGAGGTCCGTTAATGCAGAAATATTCTTAGCAATCTATCACAGGTGCCAAGTTGAAACTGGAGTTACATTAATACATTACTTTGATGTATTCAACATTAAATGTTATAATTACTAAGAATAGTCCACGTCGCTTACAACTTTTTGACATTCCACGTTTTTTATGGTGAGTTTTGATTTAATTCAGCATACTGGTCGAAGAGTATCTCATTTAAGTGACAATGGCTAATATATTCAATACTTTCTAAGAATCGGTTGTGGTAAATTTCTAATTAGCGCTATACTATAAACGAGTATTTATAAAAACTGATCACGATGTAGACAATGCACTACGAGAGATATGCGCGCTCTTTATATTATTTACTAGAAGACGATGGCGGCTTAACTCGCGTTTTGGGGTATTGGTTGTCATGTGTCAGGCAAAAAAGTAGCCTATGCCCTTTCTTAGAGTTCAAGGTTGCTTCATACCAATTTTCATCAAATTCGGTTCAGCGGTTTGGTCCTGAAAGAGTGACTGACAGGTAGAGTTACTTTCACATTTATAATATAATGATAACAATATTGATTTTTACTCTATGAGTATGTACTTCTTTCCATAAAATTTCATGAGTGTTTATTTTTTCATTAACAAATATTAAAAAAAATTAATATATTTTTAAAAAATATAATTTATTCATAGTGTTACATAGTAGTGGGGCTTTGTGCTACCCATATGGGGAGGTACGACACTCATGAAATATTATACCGCGAAATAGTTATAACAACAAAAAAACAATAACAGCCAGTAAATTTCCTACGTATTCCACCACGCTGTTCCAATGCGGGTTGGTAGAATACACCTGTGTCAGAATTTCTATGTAATTACACACATGCAGGTTTCCTCACGATGTTTTCCTTCACCGAGCACGAGATGAATTATAAACACAAATTAAGCACATTAATATTCAGTGGTGCTTTGGGTTTGAACCCTCAATCATCGGTTAAGATGCACGCGTTCTAATCACTGGGCCATCTTCAGTAAGTTCTTAGTATAATTGTGTTCCCATTGGAAAACTGAGTGAGTCGGTGTAGCTAATTTGTGTCTACATGCACCGTTAAATAAATAATTATGTTGTATGAAATGTTTGGAAGTGGCATCGGTTTTAAGCTATGTTTAAACTGACTGTCATTGTATGTTTTTATTTATTACAACATCCACAGGCTCGCAGATGCCCGTGCCTTTTTTACATTGTATTTATAAAACATTTTGGCGTTTTTTATTTTATACTAAATTGTACTGGACATCAGCAGATCTTCACTGGATTTCATTCGTCTTCTTGAGAGACGTGGCCCACACTCACTTTATTTTTTAAATATTTAAAAATAATATATACATAATCTATATTAAATAATAAAAATATGTGGTAGTATATGCGTAATTCTTATTACTTGTAATTGTATGTTATGCGGAGGAATTAATGAGGAATAATTGACAAGGAAAGTCTTGGATATAGAGGAAAGCGACGATCAAGGAAACGATGAATGGATTGTATGAAAGATGATATGACTGGATAATATTACTTGTGAGATGACGTCAGACAGAGAAGTATGAAAGGAGACATAATGCGCCGACCCTGAATAAAATTCTACGACCTCCGTGGTTGAGTAGTGTGTACTCTTTTCATGTTTTGTATGTACGGAAAAATATTAATGTTTTTATGAGAAGATGTGATTATCATAACATTGGTACAAGGAACAAACACAATCTTGTTACTCCTGTTACTCGACTGCATAGAGTCAGTAACTCTTTTGTGGGGCAATGTATACGCTTCTACAACAGGATCCCAGAAAGCGTTCAAAATGCTTCTGTTGCCAAATTAAAAAAAATTGTTAAGGAACGCTTGTGTGCAAAAGGTTACTATACAATTAGCGAGTTTATGTTTGATAGCACACCTTGGGAATGAAACGATCGCCTCCTGGCTATTTCTAATCATATACTACTACGTACCTTATAAATTTGACAAAAAAAAAAATAACAGAAAAAAAAGACCCGCTGAGTTTCTTTCGCCGGTTCTTCTCAGGTCAGGGTGTTCCTTTTTCCGAACCGGTGGTAGTGTTTATTTGACAATCAATAAGTAAGTGTAATGCTTTTATATTGAATAAAGGAATTTGAGTTTGAGTTTGGTACGCCACTCCGAAGTCCCGGGTTTGATTCCCGGCCGATGTAGAAAATGTCTGGGTGTTTGCGGTGCCGTCGTTAGTTCTGATTTTCCAAATCACAAGTGATTTAGCTACTCACATTGGGATCAGAGTAATGTATGTGATGTTAAATTTACAAAAATTGGGATAAGGGAAGGAGGATGATGATTTTATGTGTAACATATATAAACATATTTGTAAAGAGTTATGTATATAAGTGTGCCACATACTCAGTTTCTATTTTAAAGTTTCTCTTTCGAATGTGTTGTTAGAAAGAAATGGCCAATTAACCATAGGACCGCCCCTTGTACACACTACACATTCATTAGTACTAAGCATTTTCTGTACTATTTTCTAGTGGTGTACAATAAAATAAATAATGAAAGAAAAACGAGATCGCGGTATGCATTTAATTATAATATTTGCAAACTAGTATTAAATTTATGATACTGTCTGTATTTAAATATTTAACTTAAACTAAAAATAGTTTTGTACTACCTAGTTAACAAATTTCCCGCTAAATTGAAACGTTTTTTTTTAATTTATAAACTAGGCAGATGTCAAAAAAACATGTTATACAGATTACAAATAATAAAATTCATAGAGTATTTAATATATGATGTTCGTTCCAATGTAATTCAATCAAGTTCGATTTTTAAACAATATTTTATCATCCATAAACAAAAGGTATTTTATTAAATTGAAAAGGAGGTTTTATATGATAATATATTTATCCCTCATTCAGATTCGCGCGCGAAAGTCAGTTTTTAATAAAAATAGGTTACGGTTCTATACAGGTGATTCCTGACAATGGCCCTCCAACTGAATACGGGAATAAGAGGGATGGGGGTTCCGCGTCCGCGATATGAATTACACCTTTATTCAAATTGAAACTCATACATTCTATTATATATTCTATTCTATGTATATATTAGGTATACGTTACACAATAGAGGTGAGTAAGTTATTTGTTTATTGTAACACAATGTTGAAAAGTGAGCTTGACATTTCAAACAAAAATATTTAAACTAATATTATAAAATTGAAAAGTTTTACGTTTGGTCACGATTGTCTCATCGAACAGAGGATTTGGAAATCTTTTGAATTGAATAGTCCATTTATTAAGACAGATTATATAACTTTGTAGCATCACGCTTTGATTGAAGAAGTGTTAAAAGTGTTCGGATAATCGGCTAGAATAAATTTATATTTCACTAGTTACTTGTCCTTACCTCGTACGGATGTTCAATATAATCACGGCCCCAAATCTAGTTACAGGCTATACTACATCTTCTATACATATAATAAAATCGAAGTGTCTGTTAGTAATATTAAAATAGCCCTTTTTTAATCAATGCATATGTATGTATACACGGTACATATACCAAAATAACATTTTTTACTATTCTTGTCTATCTGTCTGTTTGTTCGGGCTAATCTCTGGTACGGCTGGACCAATTTTGACGGGACTTTCACGGGTAGATAACTGATATAATAAGGAGTAATATAGGCTACAATAATATTTTTTTGTTAAATACAAACGCATACAAGGGCGCAAGCACAGCTAGTTGTGACTATTTTACGTTCCTGATTTTATTCACAAGCAAAAAGAAACTTCTAGGCCAATTCTACTTATCCTATCCAACTTTAACAGAACCACAACTGTACCTATTCTACAGATACGGTTCAGGTCGGTCAAAGTTGGATCAGAACATGTAAACCTATCATTACAGTTAAAAGTTGGTAGATTTGCCCCTACCGAACCAAACGTTTAATCTGGCAAGATGCATTGCATTAGATGTATTCGCCGTGCTCTGCGAACTAGTCATTGCAGGAACGTGATTACATTTTCAACTTATTAAATCTGTTGGATGTGTGTATCATGTATTGAGTATTATGTCGTTAATTTATTTAATCATTGATTACCTTTTTTTGTTTTATTTTATTTGGAAAACAAACAGTAACATAATACACAAATATATGATTGAAAAAGATAATACAGATACCAATTAAGTTTCCACTTACAAATAATACAGAATTAGAGTAATTTGAATACAATGATATGAATTTTATTAACTATATTAAATTAACTAATCTAACCTAATATAAAATCTGAAGAGAAAAGCATTTCATTAAAATAAAATAATGTTTGTGTGATTATTTTTGATGTGATTATTTTTAATTTATATGATTTCAGTAATTTATTATTGTTGAGTATTATCTTAAATTACTGTAACCATTGCTTGTTTGTATGTCTGTAATTTTAATTTACGTTTGGATAGTATTTGTGTATTTATGAAGAAATAAATACGTAAAAAAATCCCAGTAAAACTCATCGATACAAAAGTTAAATAAGCATGATTATATGTTACTCGGGACGGAGAAAGTTGTAAAACATATAATAACTAAGTAAGACTGATACAACATTTTAAATGTTTCTAAAAAAATTAAATGTTTTTGAAATTATTTAAATTTTTCAGTGGAATTGTTATATGTATTTGTTTTCACTTAAAAATATTTTATAAAATATGTGTATTGTAACGTTATAAGTGCATGCCGAGACTACCTGTAATTAGTAGAACATTTTCCTTGATTCAAGTTGTTATATTGTATAGTTCGACACAACTTAGATGTCGCATCGGCAAAATTCGTAAAACCGATCACATCCGAATTGAGTACGCTATCCCAAATTATCAAAATTTATTTCTCATGCGAATATGATCTTTACACAAACGTAAAAACTTGTAATATCATATGACCTAATATATTCGTCAATTTGACGCGTCGATTTACATACACTTGCTTTGTCTGAAGCGCGAATCTATAGCGACGAATAGCGACGAATGGCGCGATAGGGAGCTATTTCTATTGGTCGTGTAAATCGGCAGTAATCGGTTTTATTTTCATTCCATTGCATTTTCCGATGCTACATCTAATTTGTGTCGTACTATACGTATTCAATGTGTTATTGTATCTACTGTTGGTTGTCCTAAGTAAATAAAATAAAATAAAAAGTATCAAAATTAATGCAAATGCAACTGAAACATGCACAACCACGCTAGCGAGGTTCGGAAACGCTGCCTGATTGGTTTAGATGTTTCATAGAGAACTAGCTACATAGATCGGCTTCACACGGATACAATAATGTATATACAACTTTTTGATTAAATAATAAAACATAAATTATTGTCTTTTCGGCAAGGAAAGTTGAAGTTTTGTCTTTTCTTTGATATAATATGGATGTTATATGCATAGCATAGCTCTATTGAGAAAAACGTTAAATCAGAATCGATTATTCATTGACATCTGTCATTTAAAAAACCTGTCCTACAAAACCTTGCTACTGAATTACTGTGAAAATCGCATTAAAATCCGCTGTGTAGTTTAAAGATCTAAGAATATAGAAGTACTACTAGAGTACTTTTTTAATCATGGGGAAACAGATAACAAAATTTAAATATTTAAAGATTATATCTTAAAACCAAGTATAAATAAAAGGCATATTACTCAATACAAGACTATATTCAAAATAAATAAATAGTGGACTTATAGTCCGTTTAGAGTTATTATACCTCTGACATTTATCAAAGAGGCTGTCGTTAGATCGGCATTACTGACTGTCTAATGGTTCAAAGCTTCTCGATTTTTATGAGAAATTCAATGTTTAAATATATTTAATCATTACTTGGTGGTAGGGCTTTGTGCAAGCCCGTCTTAGTAGGTACCACCCACTCATCAGTTATTCTACCGCCAAACAACAGTACTCAGTATTGTTGTGTTCCGTTTTGAAGGATGAGTGAGCCAGTATAAATACATACATAATATCTCAGTTCCCGAGGTTAGTGGCGCATTGACGATTTAAGGAATAGTTAATATTTCTTACAGCGTCATTATCAAGTGGCCTATATGCTCGTCCGCCAACCTATACCATAAAAAAATAAGAAGAATTCAGAGTAGTGGGAGAAAGATAGTGCGTAAATCTTGTAAGAAGGAAGAGCTAGTAAAATTCAATTCAATTCTTGGTTTAATGGCATAGTAAAGGTCTTGTAATTCCATTTGATTCATAATAAGTATTTGTCATTTCTAAGCAGATTATGAATTTACCTTTTTGACATACTCTATAATTAAAATGGCAGATAAGAGTAACTACTGAATTTCTTGCCGATTCTTCTAGGTTCTACTTTTCCAACGGACAGTAACTTTCAATTTAATTCAACGATGTAACATCACGATTCAAAAGTTCTTTTATGGGCCTACTTGAATAGAGAATGTTTTGATTTTGCTTTATTGAATAGGCTATTTGACTGGTTTTTAAAATCCATTTTATATTAATAAGTAGAAGTTAAGGAACGCAGTAAAAGTTGATTTTTTTATTTCTAGTTTGCCGAAAAATACCATATTTAAATAGCGCGCAAAAACGCTACTTGGACAATATGGCGCTGCAATGGAGTCGGTGACGTCACTTTCTTGTATTTTTATCTGTGGTATATATAGTAGAAAAGCAAGGTTAACAAGAAAGTGACTTCATCATAAGCCCGGCCAATCTGGAGCGTTTTGTGTCACGTGACAAACTTATGAAAAAATTCATTTTTATTGATGGATTTTTGAATAAGTTAAGTATTATTTTCAAGTTTTGTTAGTAAATAACCATTTTTAAACTCATAATATATCGGTTTTCAACAACTTATATGTATCCGTCTAAATTATTTTATTTCTATAAACAAAAAGCATTGTTTAACAACTTTTTAACTATTAATAGGTAAAATTTAGTTTGGTAATGTTTCTATAGTAGTGATGAAGAAAAAATATTTTTTTTTAATGATATAAGTAAATAAATGTAGACATTGGGTCACCTGGTGATATGTAGTCACCACCACAGACAATGGCCTTGCAAGGAATATTAACCATTCCTTAAATCGCGAATGCACAAGCAACCTCGGGTACTAAAGAGTTATGTAGCTTCTGCTTGTTACACTGGCTCACTCACACTTCAAACGGGAACATTAAAATACAAAGTATTGTCATTTGCTGTTGTTTTGATGGTAGAATATTTTGATGAAGGAGTGGTACGAGCACAAAACACTACTACAAAACATCTTCTAATTCTTGATTAATATTTTAATATGATAATGTAAGCCTTTTTACACGTACAAAAATAATAACAATTTAAACTAAGATAAACTATTTTTAAGTACTTAAAAGGATTATCCTGCGGGAAGACAGAAACCGTCGCGATCGAAAACACTTCAGACGCCGAACCATGGGCTTACCTGCTTTCCATAGCACGGGATACATTTCCACCTTTCTAACTTCTGACTCTATTGGGCAAATCCTGGATTCAAACTCCGGGTCGAACCGATAAAAATTAGACCTTATATCTACAAGATGTACGATGCATTGAATTTGATATTGTTGCCTCAAACGATGTCTTTTTCATATGTAATACGACAGTGTATATTAAAATGCCTCATATACATGTTACCCGATAAGCATATTACCTTGACCCGTTCCATTAGCTTTAGGGAAAACAAATATTAAATATTATTCATAAAGTAGCCTTCGTTAACGTAAAAACCCGATTACTTAATACAACCCATTTCTAGAAACATTACAACAGCATGTTACATAAGAGAAATTGTATACCATCGGTTTCCTTTGCCTTGTGAGTCTTATTTATTATCTGTATTCATAATTATATATTCTGTTTAGTCTGTGACATCGTCCAGATAGTTCTTGATTTACTTGAATTTTAGATTTAATAATAAAAACTATTTTTGATCGTTGTGAAAAACTTCATCACTTACAATAAATTGATATTTTTGAACTAATGTAGATTTTAAAGTAGTAAAGTAAAGTAACAGCCTGTAAATTTACCACTGCTGGGATAAGGCCTCCTCTTCCATTAAGGAGAGGGTTCGGAACATATTCCACCACGCTGTTCCAATGCGGGTTGGTGGAATGCAAATGTGGCAGAATTTCGCTGAAATTAGACACATGCAGGTTTCCTCACGATGTTTTCCTTCACCGCCGAGCACGAGATGAATTATAAACACAAATTAAGCACATATATATATAGTGGTGCTTGCCTGGGTTTGAACCCGTAATCATCGGTTAAGATGCGCGCGTAGATTTTAAAATTATTTTTTCTTTGAAACTATAATATTCTTCATAACACAATATCAGTCTAAAAATAAAAATAATTAATCTACTGAGAAAAATTGCCGTATATAAATAAATTAAAAAAAAAAAAAAAAATAAATTATTCCATAGAAAATACCATTGCGATGGTCTTTAAAAAAGAAAGTAACTTGTTATCGAAGCCGTCGTGACAATCATTGATATTATATTAGTCAAAAACAATAGAACTTATTTAAATAATTGCCATTGGAGAGGATACATTATAGATACATAATAGAACCATAGACTACGCATTGTTCATAATAAATAAATACACGATACAGGATGCTTTTGGTATTCAACAGATACGATATCTCTAATTTTGATCAAAAACAAAATCAAAATATTCTTTATTCAAATAATCGTAAAATTAATTTTTAATCGTCATATATTAGTCAAAAACAATCTATATTCATAAATGAGGTGACGTTTTTTGTAATTCATTACTGAAAAATAATATTTAAGATACAAATGTAAAATTTATACAAGAAAATGCGGTGACTTTCCAAGAAGGTTCCAATTTAATAGTATTTAATATATATTCAAGCAGCCTACCGAAAGTTTTGCTTGTATGTAATATTAGTAAAACCAAATGTACATTAGTTCGCAATAGCTTATAACTAAATAAATCTATCAAGAAATGATAATAATTAATAATGTTTTATTGATGTTTGAACACGACCAGAAGGTATCTTAGTAAACAAATATGTGCGCAAAACTCAGGTGATCTATAAATATAACTTTTTGAGACGACTAGCATTCCGTGATGATCAGAGGCGGTATATGCTTTTCGTGGCACAGAAGCCAGAAAGTTAACTCTAGTAACTTGCTATCTGGGTTCTTAATTTATATCATTGATTTCTGGACAAAGTAACAAACCAATTTTAAAAAATGGGTGTTGGAAAAATTCCGTAATGAACATAAACCAGTATTTTCTAGTTGACTAGAATTTGGTCAACTTTGGTTATTGTAATGCCAAAAGCATTTTCATAGTGTGGTAAGTCTTTTCCATAATATTTCTGTACAATAACCAGTGTAAACTTTTGTACAAACGGTATTTCATTTCGCGGTAATTGTTTGAATACCTGCAATATTTCTAGAGTAAATAAAATTTATAAGTGGAATGACTACCACATCGTTTAATATCCAGTTGAGACGCATGAGCTGAAGGCGTTACCCAAAACAAAGATTAAAATGCCAACATATTTATGGCGATTTAATTGTATACAGAGATAATATCACTGTTTTTTTTTTATTCTTAATTATTTCAAACAATGTCGCTTATCACCCTCGCATGGGACGATGATCACGACAGATCCGCATAATTCTGATGAGCCCCCCACTGTTTTTCGTGGAAAGTAAAAGCACGCGGCAAAACGTGCGCGCCTCACTGCCCGCCAAGAAAGTGAGCGCGCGACACGCGTTTTTTTTTTTTAAATATCTCGCGCCAAAAAAACCCGATTTGACGTTGACGTACCGACTTGCGTCCAAAAATCGAAGAAGTTTTTATTTTATTTTTTATTTTTATTTTGAGTTTTACGTCGGTGCGTTGAACTTATTGAGTGCAGCGTCCTCTGGTTTCATAAGTGATTATGTTACGCGTAGTGAAAGTGCAGTGACGTAAGAGTTACATTAGATCAGACATAATGGCGTGTCCTATTGGGTTAGGGAAGTGCAGCACTGTTGATATCGTTATCGGTAAGTATTTTTTTTTATAAAACATTTTATTAATTGATAACAATAAATATTGTTGATTATAAATGTCTATTAAAGATGAAAATGAAAGTTTATGTTAAATATATGTTTTTATGGAGGTATAACAAATTTAATTCGAAAAAAAAGAGAACAGGCATTAATGACGCGTGTTAACATAAATAAAACTTATAAGCGAACCATTAAAACATAGCCAGATTTCTTTCTCTCTGAACTCTTTAACGTAAAACACTTACATCCAAATACATACCACTAAACGCTATATTTTAAAATTAAATTAGTGTTTTAGTCTAATCTTTTTTAACAACATATTACTAAAACTATTAACAAATATTACAGATATGCGGTAATAATTATATAACTACACATAACAATAGTTAACTAGAAATAATAAATTAATTAAGTCACAAGTATATCACGCATGCTATTTTTTTTCTAAAGTAGGTAGTTAAATTAATAAAATATTATATATCGTAATAGCATATATAGATAATACAATATATTTGTATGTGAGTGTGTGTTTAAAATATCGCGTAGTTGTACAATGTATATATAGGTAATATTTTAATATAGGTAATATTCTTATTATCTTTCTTGTGACAACAATTTACATGCATTTTATATCAATCTACTAATGTATTTATATATATAATTTGTCTATACGTGTGTATGTCATTGGACTTAAATAAATAAATAAGCTTAGTCTTTTGTGTGTTTGAGTCACTGAATTGTTTACACTGTAAAAAACATAAACGGCCATTTTTTAACTTCATTTATTAATGAACCCTATATAAGACACTGTACACGTTCAATAAAAGAAACCCTATCACATATTTACCAAAGTAGTCGTTTTGTTCCAATATTTCTAATTTATTACTACAGCAACAATCGTTGAATTGATTATTTTATTATTTTCTGAATTAAAGTCTTATTCAGGATACATGCATGCATATACTATATGTAAATATACATACATATATGAGACAAATTGAAGACTGCCTGAATGAAATTTGAAGGGTAGTTTTTTTTTAATGCATAATATCAAGATTTTGACTTTACAACTCTACTCTATCTCCACTTTATTAAAAAAATCTACGGTGTCATTAATTAATACACAAATATAAATAAATGTCGGTCGCCTGGAAGAGATCGCTATGTAGCGATAAGGTCGCCAAAGTTATTCGCCTCTTTTATTAAGGCTGAATCTTTGTTGTATTTTTTTTTCTCTGCGTAAGTGATATGATCATATTATACGTACAGGATATACAGAGTCGATGATCTGTGTTCTTAGCCTGTCTGATCTGTATATTTTAATAGGGCTTTGTGCAAGCCCGTCTGGGTAGGTACCACCAACTCATCAGTTATTCTACCGCCAAACAACAGTACTCAGTATTGTTGTGTCCCGGTTTGAAGGGTGAGTGAGCCAGTGTAACTACTGGCCCAAGGGACATAGCATCTTAGTTCCCAAGGTTGGTGGGGCATTGAAGATGTAAGGAATTGTTAATATTTCTTACAGCGTTATTGTCTATGGGTGATGGTGACCACTAACCATCAGGTGGCCCATATGCTCGTCCGCCAACCTATACCATAAAAAAGCCAATAATTGTATTAGCATATATAATTTGAATTTCATCCTTTTTTTGTTTTAAACCGTAACTACTGTTATTACGTCCTTTTCGATAAAGAAAAAGGTTGAGTCTACCCTTATTAAAACAGTGTTGTTAAACATGTTCCAAAACATTAAATCAATCAATTGTAAATAAATTAATTACTGAACTATTTTATTGCACTTACTATCCGTACCGGCGACTTACTGCACATTTGAATTAAAAAGAAAAAAGTTATTTTTGTAATCTATTTTACATCAACTAAATGCCAGTGAAAGCCCCGTCAAAATCGATTCAGTCGTTCCAGAGATTAAACGGAACAGACAGACAGACAATAATGGTAAAAACTTTTACTTTGGCATATGTACTACATATACATAAATATACATTTAGTAAAAAACAAATCTTTTAATATTACAAACAGACACTCCAATTTTATTATTTGTATAAATTACATGCAATTTACGTAACTACTGTTTTAAAATAAATATAATATATTATAAACAATCAAACAACTGCCTTATTTATTTGTTTACTCAGATATCCAACAGAAGTATAATAATTGTTATTATCTCAAAGCACACATACATACATATTAATTATTTTTTTTAATTATAAGATTAATAAAATGATAATAACAACATCATATAAATAGTTTGCAACAGCTAGTCAGCGGTATTGTAGTGTATTTGAAATTAAGTTTAAAGTAACGTTCAATATTTAAGCTCAAAATAAAAATGAATTATCTAACTATAGCACAATATTTTTTATTTCTTATTAAATAATAACAAAAATTTGACCGAAATCAAAGTCATTGATAACATGAATTGGGCTTATGGAATTCTTAATATTCTAGTTGTCTCTGGAATGCTAACAACTTTAGAAAAAACTAGTCTTCGACTAAATTAACCGTTTTATTGTTTTATTTATCTAATGAAACGCACAGACTATAAGTGGGTGCCGCTTTCACTCGTAATGCCTTGCTTTTGAAACGAAAATAACTGTGTGCAGATAAAAAATGCTTTTACGTAATATTAAATATACGGTCTGTTTGCTGTAGTGGTAATCTTATTTGGCTGAATATGAAACGATCTTGGCCAATTCCTTTGGAAAAAGAAATAAAAATGTGTTGAACTCTTACCGGAATACTTTATGCTTACATTAAAAACACGGGTGTTTCAGAAAAAAACGATTACTCTACTGCAGCCCAAAGAGTCTGTCTGTCTATAAGATGTCCAAAACAAATAGAGACTACACAAAGAATTGCACACCATAATGTGTGTATAGTATCCATAATAAATCTTACGTAGTTATTCTTGAGAATGTCATTTATATTATTTATAATCTGTCCCCTCAGCTGTAAAAGAAACATAAATAATAAAAAGTAAATATTTTCAATTTCTTCCAATATAAAAAACACAAGTAATAAATTGTCTATACTAACAAGTAAATCATTTAAACGTTAAATAAACAATTAGAATGAAACGATGCCGCGAAAAATACATAAACAAAGGTGTGCTTCCGTCATCATACACACATTATACAAGTTTAGGTAACAATATGTAAAAGACACGGTTATTTATGCAGTAACTTTGACGGACTGACGGACTAAGTGAAACTCCTTTAAATCAGAAACGTCACGCAAATATGTCACTCTTAAATTCTACCCTGAAGTTTAACAATAATTAAAATTCGGATAATCTAATTTAAGTCGAATTAAGTAGACCACACTAGTCGCTATATTATAAAATATATTAATTTTTGAGCTTCGAAATAATAAAATATATTTATCTTCCATTCCATAATCCATAAAGAACCGTTAATATTATTCGTAGTTCAAGAAAAATATAATATATCGATATATTTTGCCAACACTATTTCATTTTTATGATTTATTCAAATATATTCGAAACTCATAAAAATCTGTGAAAACATACGTCCACTAATGTTCGTTTGTTTCTTTGGCTTTCTCGCCATAACTACTCAACCGATCGTCATAAAATTTTGCATACAATTTGTCAGGAGTACAAAAAACCACACAGAGGATCTAACACCTGTCTCCTTTGAGACAAATACCCTTCAAGGGACTGGTAGTGCTCACTGGGTATACAATCCCACTCACCACCAGTAAAGAACTTTGGAAAGGGCAACTGATTCACTGGGCACAATAGAGATTCTAATGAATTTACAATATTAATGTAATATATGTTTCGATATCTATGCTTAAGCAAATTATAATAGTTACTGTTAAGTTAATGTTCTAATTAATTTGTTAAATAATAACTAAGTGCCTTAAATCCTTTGTGGAATACAGGACTTAGAACCGGTTCTGCTCATCATATAACAACAATACTAATTGTTGTGTTCTGGTGAGAACGGTGAGTGAGTTTAACTGCAGTTTAACATAACTCCTTAATTTCCAAAGATGGCGGTGTACTAACGATTTTACTTTTTTTCTTTTTCTGAGCAGGAGGCTCACCTACCCAACCTACCCACCTACTAACTACTCAATACCAGAGGACAGCAGATGCATTGCCTTTAAGAAAGGTCATTAGAGATTGTTTATATTTCTCAATACACCTCTGAGAAATGTACTCATGGAACTAGGTACTCCCAGTGGAATATTAACAGTCTGTTACGGTTTAAATAAATACTACTTACATAATAAACAGAGTCGAGATGGCCCAGTGGTTAGAACGCGTGCATCTTAACCGATGATTGCGGGTTCAAACCCAGGCAAGCACCGCTGATTCATGTGCTTAATTTGTCTTTATAATTCATCTCGTGCTCAGCGGTGAAGGAAAACATCGTGAGGAAACCTGCATGTGACAAATTTCATAGAAATTCTGCCACATGTGTATTCCACCAACCCGCATTGGAACAGCGTGGTGGAATATGTTCCAAACCTTCTCCTCAAAAGGAGAGGAGGCCTTTAGCCCAGCTGTGGGAATTTACAGGCTGTTGTTGTACATATTAAACAGCAAACGAAAGTAGTTTCAAGGTTGATCTATGCGCTAAATATTATTTAGTCTAACAACGTACGTAAATTTGCGTCATAACCACGTAATGTTGGAGTTGTTTTATAACGTATAGTGTAATACTTTATATCAATCAAACAAACGGCTTATCGAAACATAAATCTTTATGAGTGAAAATAAAGTGTCTGTCTGTGATTTCTAAATAACTGCTTTTTATAACCGAAGCAAACTTTATTCATTATCTGTTTGACTGTCGGAAGTTATATTTAAAACGCAATGTTGAATCAATGAATAATTTGATTATTATATATACATAACAATGAAATAAAGACAAAATCAAAATAAACTTTATTCAAGTGGGCTTTTACAAGCACTTTTGATTCGTCATTATACAATTAAGTGAAGCTCGGTTCGGAAATTAGATTCTACCAAGAAGAACTGGCAGGAAACTCAGTGGTTACTCCTTTTCAACATTTAAATAATACAAATTCAAGTTAGTTAAATACAATAATTTAAATTAATACAGAGTCCTTATACCAATCAATAGGCACTAAGTAACAATACAAGATAACAATTAAATTATGATTTTTCTTTATAAATTTTTTTGGTTCTATTAATTTGTATCAATGGTGGTCACGACCCTCAGTAATGAGGAAACGACTAGGAAGAAGAATTTGTATCAACCTCTACTAGGGGTAGTTTTATTGTTTATTCCCGAATTGCAAAAAGTTAGTATTTTATATTAAGTGAGTACAAAAGCTTGCTATATAAAATTATATTCTACCTAAGCTACACAATAAATTTTTAAATGTTTTTCGGTTTGGATACGATTTCGTATAAATTTAATCGTCAAGTATTTGCGTACAAAACATATAAAGTCTTGGACTCCTTATTTTAAATCATTGTGCTTCAACCAATGAAATCGTAGTTCTTTAATTTCATAGTTTTTTTTTTAATATTTAGTTTTCATAAATCATCCATAACATCTGAACTCAACTTAGTTGCCAGTACCTTTTTTGCATTTCAGAGTATCCATTCAAATTATTTTGTAAATCGAAGATGAATGGGACCAGCAATGTCAATAGACCCCATTTCCCACTTTCTATCAATTGATATCTAATTTACTATCTTGTTTTCGATTTCAATGGCTTTAAACGAACGGTCTTGCCATGTTTTGCTTAAAAAATATGGCCGTCCTACTCCCACCCGTAAATTTCTATAAATACATTTGAACTTAGTAAGAGCAGATCTCAAAGTTGTATTGAATGGCAAATTTCTCCTTTTCGATAGTAATAAAAAGACACGATTCATTTTCTTGTTAAAATCACAGATAATAAAATTGGTCGCGTAATTATAATTTGCTACCTTCGGCAGTATATAAAAAAGATAGCCTCTAAAAAAAAGTTTAAGTCCCTCCAAAAACTACTTGACAGTTTTGACTTACTTTTGACAGACTTTGAAAGAATGTTTTCGAAATTCAAAATATTTTCGAATTAATTTTTTTTTTTTTGATAGCACGAAATTGAGCATTATTTTACGTAAATCTCGAAAGATGCTTCCGTTCATTCCGTATGCGGTCACTCAACAGTTAACGTGTCATTATTCGCAATTTCGAAATTACCCCAACCTTAATGCTTAACTCATTCATCTGTGTCGAATTACTTTAAAAATAGCGGTAAAATATCCCAAATTTACCATCCATAAATAATTCATAATCTTTTTTAATCATTATCGAGAATTTAATGAGACATAAATAAACCTCCTTGGTTTTAAAGTGTACATATAATTAAATGCTATCAATGTTAGACTGTACAAAACGCAGATATAACTTTAGCATTGAATAAAATAATTATTTCATGAAAGAAGTAAAATAAAAATAATAAATATGAGACAACATCACATACCTTACTCTGATCCCAATGTAAGTAGCTAAAACACTTCTGTTATGGAATATCAGAAGTAACGACGGTACCACAAACACCGAGACCTAAGACAACATAGAAAACTAATGATAATCGACATTGACTCGGCCGGGAATCGAACCCGGGACCTCGGAGTGGAGTACCTATGAAAACCGGTGTACACACCACTCGACCACGGAGGTCGTCTAGTAAGCATATGTATATCATTCCTTATAATATTTCCTATTAGTTTCAACCAATGTGGTAAACAAATAAAGACGCAAACTTTAGCCTTTTCCAACCACAAGACGACATAAGCCTACATACAACATTTGATAACGATTTGACGCGTTATCATTGATCGAGAGCTTGAATAATCTATGGTATTCATTATGGATTTGAAATAAATTCGTTTTGACGATTATCGAAACTTTCGAGGTAAAATTATAAGCGATGTAAGTTAACTGGAATAATTTTGTATATAAATAAAGATGTATTTATCAATACTGTTTGCATGGAATATCAATCAAAGATTTTTATTTATTTTCTTACTTCGATTGGTGTAGGCTATGATTTTATGCTCCTCGGCCCTGAGATAACACAGTGCTGCGTTGGAAATTATCCTTTTAAATTATCACAACATAATTTACCTAAATTAGCGATTGCTACATACATACAAGTAACTACTCATTTTGTCTGCGAGGCGTTATCCAAAAGCCTTAGATACGGAAATATAAAGAGGCCTGTAATTTTGAAGCTTAAAAATTAAAAAACTTTATTAAGTGTAAAAACACTAACGGTTTCGTCAGTATATAATTCCGACATATACATATCTGTAATAATTTTGATTACTATAATAGAAACATTGAGAAACGTCGCGTAAACACGATAAGTGACGATAAATATGTAACATCAAGTTTCCGACTTCGCAATGACAATAAATCCTTCCTAGGACAATGCATTCGTTTCGATAATTCAACCTGAATAATTCAACCGGCATTTAAACAAGTACCGTTAACAAATATTATATTAATAAAAAACACATTAATAAATAAATTTTATTCAACACCATAAATCTATAGTAATATTGTAAATATGAAAGTATGTAGACAGACAGAGGTCAGTCCCTCTTTTATGACCAAACCACAGAACCGAATTTAATAAAATTTCGTGTGAAGCGAACATAAACTACAAGAAAGGAGATAGGCTACTTTTCTGTCTGACAAATGATTTTTTTATGGTATAGGTTGGCGGACGAGCAAATGGGCCACCTGATGGTAAGTGGTCACCATCACCCATATACAATGACGCAGTAAGAAATATTAATTATTCTTTACATCGTCAACGTGCCACCAACCTTGGGAACTAAGATGTTATGTCCCTTGTGCCTTTAGTTACACTGGCTCACTCACCCTTCAAACCGGAACACAACAATACTGAGTACTATTATTTGGCGATAGAATAACTGATGAGTGGGTGGTAACTACGGGCTTGCACAAAGCCCTACCACCAAGTAAACAATGACCAACACCTTGAAACGCGAGGGAAACCGCGGGCGAAAACTAGTATGATATAACAATGGAGTGATTGGTCGTTGATTTTCATCCAATTAACCTATACAATTGATTTCTATTTAGTTGATTTTGCATGAGGTAACAACCATCAACACCGGCCATACAAAACTTGCAGAACCACTCTTAACTTCTTCTACACGCTGATGTACAACAACAACAACAACAGCCTGTAAATTCCCACTGCTGGACTAAAAGCCTCCTCTCCCTTTGAGGGGAAGGTTTGGAACATATTCCACCGCGCTGTTCCAATGCGATTTGGTGGAATACACATGTGGCAGAACTTCTATGAAATTTGTCACGTGCAGGTTTCCTCACGATGTTTTCCTTGACCGCTGAGCACGAGATGAATTATAAAGACAAATTAAGCACATTAATAAGCGTTGCTTGCCTGGGTTTGAACCCGCAATCATAGGTTAAGATGCGCGCCTTCTCACCACTGGGCCATCTCGACTCGTTGATGTACTAATATTTGTAGTAGCATCATTTGTACATCGGCGTGTAGTAGTAGTACCTAGTAGAGCTTTGGCTCTTAGTAATCTTGCTAGTCACATAACCGATACAATATAAATTGAAGAAACAAACAAACTCTTAACTATACATTTAATGCATATTTTAATACATTAGCATATATTTATATACATTAAGTTTATTTAAAATTGCAGCAGTTTAAACATTGTTCTTAATTGTAGAAGTGGTTGTCTTAAAGAAGAAGCTGTTCGAAGAGCTGATGAAGGTGCAAGGGTGCGAATTGTTATTCTATTTTCCAATTCCAAAGCATCGCTGACGTGGAATTCTCGTCTGTATATACCCATCCACTTATTTCTCAGTTTTCAAGCTAATACGAATTATTAATAAAAAAAATATGAATGTATAAGTTATAAATTATTAAGGTACAAATTACAAGCAACATACCTTATATATTAAAAAAAAAAAACTACCTGACGTAAACATAAACAGAATTATTAAGTACTGGCTGAATATAAATGAAATATTATTTCTTAATTTAAAAAAAAAAAAAACTTTATTACCGATTTTTAGTCTGTGATTCCCGATAGCATCCACATTCGAACAGTTAAGCTGTCAAATTCGAAGGTAAATTTAAATAAAAACATTTAGATCTCATTGCCCTACTAAAAACATCAACGGCCTCGACTCGATCTTGAGAAACCGCTTCGTAGTATTCGTCTACACTACACCGAGATGCGTTACAGATAATAAAACCAGTAATGTAACGTTCAGTCATCGATTGCAACGGTCACGCTCCAACCGGACGTTACGGCTTACGAGCTGTAACACATCGGATCCGGTTAGCTTGACCGAGATACAATGGCGAATGTGCAAATACTTATATAACACAAATGACAGCATATTATGACAGTACTTTTCTTCGTATCGTCTTTTGTTTATGATTCATTATATATTATTTGCGACAATTATATAAAAACTTTTTGCACCAGACCTTTGTGCTGTGTAGAGCAATTAAGGACAATCCTGTTACATACAATTAAGTTTGTATATATCTTGATTTAAATAATAGTGCAATTAACTAAAAGTAGCAAATTCTAGATCGTGCAACGACCTTTCTCCCTTTTGAGTTATCTCTATAAACCCGTTTCTAAATGTTAAAATTGCAACGTCATAATCAACCAATGATATAGTCACAGAGAAAGACTCCTTCAAAGATTCGCTGTAACTCCCGATTTCTTCTCACATCATATCAATCAGCTTGAAAGACGCTATCTGTCTCAACTGTAAACCCCAATCCCATCAGTTATCGTCACAATGTGACAGATGCAACAAACCTACTGTCACTTTTGTTGACCAACTTTGTAAGCTGTGTCCAGTAGCCATAATCCTCCTCCATGTCATAAAGGTACTCTGAGTATATCAAATCAAATCAAAATAAAGTTTATTCAAGTAGGCTTTTACAAGCACTTTTGAATCGTCATTTTACAATAAAGTTAAGCTACCACCGGTTCGGAAAGTAGATTCTACCGAGAAGAACCGGCAAGAAACTCAGTAGTTACTCTTTTTTAACATTTAAAAAATACAAAGTATTAATAGTTAAATAAAATTATTTAAATTAATATATCCTGCTTGGAAGTCAACAGGTATTAACTCCACGCTCTTCATCTATGAAATCTTGTATCGAATAATATGCTTTTTCTACCTTTAACTAGTTCCATAGCACGTCACGTCAAAGGTCACGTCCTTGGTGGTAGGGCTTTGTACAAGCCCATCTGGGTACGTACCACCCACTCATCAGATATTCTACCTCCAAACAATAGTACTTAGTATCGTTGTATTCCGGTTTGAAGGGTGAGTGAGTAGTATAACTACAGGAACAAGGGACATAACATCTTAATTCTCAAAGTTGGTGGCGCATTGGCGATGTAAGGAATGGTTATTTTTCTTACAGCTACACTTTCTATCGTAAACCCATAACATAGAAGAAAAAAAAAAGAAAAAGAGGCTAAAGCTTGCAATTAAAAAAAAAGTTGTATAAATTTAAAAAAAAATGTAAGCCTATTAATATTTAACTCTCGCTAACAAGATTTAATAGATTGTATCAAGTCATTTCACGTGGATATACAAAGTGAAAATAAGATTACACCATAACGGAATCCGATAACAATAATTTTACATAACACAATTCATCTCCGCAACAATGCCTTATCGCTTTAATACATATTTAAGAGTTCCGTTCACGAATAAGGGTGTGAACACACAGTTACTTCTTAAACGTAGTAACTATAAATGGTCAGGAGAAAATTAAGTCTTTCTCAGATAATGGAATATTATATAACAAAAAAATATATAATTATAACGGTTAGAAGCAGAAGTACGCAAATCTTCTGAAAGCTTCTGACTTCACAAATATTATTATTTAAAAAGAGTCGAGATAACCCAGTGGTTAGAACGTGTGCATCTTAACCGATGATTGCGGGTTCAAACCCAGGCAAGCACCGCTGATTCATGTGCTTGATTTGTCTTTATAGTTCATCTCGTGCTCAGCGGTGAAGGAAAACATCGTTAGGAAACCTGCATGTGACAAATTTCATAGAAATTCTGCCACATTTGTATTCCACCAAATCGCATTAGAACAGCGTAGTGGAATATGATCCAAAACTTCTCCTCAAAGGGAGAGGAGGCCTTTAGCCCAATATTGTCCATGTTTTCGATACCCCTATTAAAAGCCCCCCTGTTATATCTATCTTTTGTACAATTATTATTATTAATATTATTATTAATTATGTTACGTCTTCGTGTATAAGCGCCTTTAGTCTTCCAACGAAGTACGATTCCGCAAGATGACATCACTAGCTTTCACTGACGAATGACGGTCAGTGAGTCAGAGCGGATTAAAGACATTTCCAAATGTAATTTACTAGTTTTAGCTTATTTCACTTTCGGATTTATTTTTATCGTTAAATACTTTTTTATGTATTCTTTTTTTTTATTTGAGGATCGTTAAGCAGAATGCAATTGAGCCACCGTTTGGTAAATGGCTAATAACACCATATATATATTTATGATATTGCACAAAATATTGCTGTTTTCGTAAAATTTTAAAGGAGTGGGCCCCTACTCATATGGCACAAAGCCAACAACAAATAAACCGGAAACATACAAAATAAACGTAGCTAAGTATAAGTACGTAAAATAAATTTATAATCAACTAGCTGCCGCCTGCGGCTTCGCTCATATTTGAGGGATTCGTTTTCAGGTGTTCAATAAAAAAGGAGCCATTTAAATCCTCGAGGCTCAAGCTTCAAATTTCATCAAATTTGTTCCAGCAGTTTAGCCCTGGAGAATAAAGACAGTCAGACTTAGTAAATATCGCATTTATACTTAATATAAAATAAAATAAATAAAATAAAAAAGCCATTTATTCTACTACTCAATTTTGCAGTTGATTCTACAATACAATACACTTTCATTTATCAATAATCTAATTTGTGGTATTAAATTTAAAACTTAACATTTACATTTTTGCTCAATTTAAAATTCATATAAATTCAATAGATAAATAATTAAAAATAAATAAATAATTATTTACATATTTTAATATATAGTGGTATAAAAAAAAATGTAAATACTTAACATATTATTAAAAACCAAAAACAAAACCAACGCATAAATAAAACTCATATACAGCATTGTGCAACAAATGCAATATTCTAAAAATGTTTTAGGCCAGTTATTCGTAAAACGCATCGATTACATAACATGTGAATTGTTCGCGTTGGAAAATACGTCTCATGAATATTCCATGCACGTTTTAAAATAATTCATAACCTACTTTCGTTGCGTAGTACTTTGAAGAGATACTGGTTTTATCTCTTGTTTTGAGACCTAACGATACTCGACCATCCTTATGACCGCAGGGAAACCATTCTTTAAATAGGAACTCAGAGGAACTCAGTGACTCCCAATCTGTTGCGAACACTGGTTCCGCAATGCAACACTTAAGTGCAGAATTAAAAACTTTTTCGAAAGAATGTGTTGCATTTTTTAATAATGATTCATAAAACAAATATAAAGTATTACCTAATGATACGATCTATACTTATATATACATAAGTTTGTATTTTCTTTTTTCGTTTGAACGCGCTCTGTAACTGCTAGTTTGATTTCAATAATTTGTTTGCTTTTAATAAAATTATTTAGATAAGTTTTACACTTTTGACAACGTCCTTGAAATTACGAAGAGTAGAGCAGGAAAGAGGATTCGATTTTTAAAAGCCTTTCGTTCTTATTTGATTGACTTAAGAGAACAATGTCCTTTTTATTCCATCTTAAAGATATATTCAATAACATCGAACTTTAGTGTTCCCCGATATCAAATACTTTGAGAACCACTGGCGTACGTAACTAAATCGCATCCCAGCACGTTGTTATTGGACCTTGTTATTGTTAATTACAATGGCCGGTCATCCGTTATCCTGCAATATTACATCGGAAAATACAGCTATTTCATGTACTTGTGACCTAAAACCCGTTATATGGCCTATTAATAATAAATTCCTAAACGAAATTCGCAACTATTTCAAATTATTATTCGTAAAAGAAAACGCCAAGTACTTATTAATCGTAATTTTAAGGATTAGTGTATAAGCAACTTCGCAAAGTTAAGCTTAGTAATTTAAAAGTCGCAGTTTTAGCTCTGGTCTCTTGGGATTTCGTTGTCTTGTCTCACTCCAAGCCATGATTTACATTCTTTTTTTTTTATGAGACAACATCACATACATTACTCTGATCCCAATGTAAGTAGCTAGAGCACTTGTGTTATGGAAATCAGAAGTAACGACGGTACTACAAACACCCAGACCCAAGACAACATAGAAAACTAATGGTAATCTACATCGACTCGGCCGGGATTCGAACCCTGGACCAAGGCGTACCCATGAAAACCAGTGTACACACCACTCGACCATGGAAGTCGTCAATTCATATACATTCGACTGAAGAGTAAATAGGCATTTAAGTATATCTTTTTTTATTCTATTCAATCTCTTACAGTCTTTTATATCTTTGCCCTCTCTACTGTCTAGTTGCCGTCGTCTCTGAGTGAGAGGTTATCTGTGTGTGCACACACATTTTTAAGATAAAATATCTATTATAAATTTGGCTAATTTCTGTTGAGATTTATTTATTTTATTTAGTTTTTTATTTCTGTTGAGACTTAATCTGCAAAGGCTGACAACGTACATACACCCCTGGTACAGATATCTTTGGTCATTGTAGAAACTTTTCATCAGCCGAACCTCCTATATCTTTTATCACTGTTCGGGAAATCATTTATTATAATTATATGTCTAAATAGTTAAAGCCTATATTCGATTTGTCAGGGAGTCCCAGACCGAAAAAGCATTCACCGTATATGTAGTACATAATCACATAGTAAACCGAACTGAAAAATAAATAAAACATTCGATAGTGACAATTTTGACTACCAGACTGTAACATGACGCAGTCTTCCCACGAGCACTCAACACCAAAACAAAACAACGTGACGGCGAGCGTTACGAAATATTACTTTCTAATGAGCATTTAGAGGAATTTTACGAAACGAGAGTTCACGATCACAAGAACCAATGCCACATAAGGTTTGCATAACATATTTTCTAACTTGTAATGTTATATTTCGTTTACTTTCACAGTACAATTTCTTAGAGCATTACTTCGGTGGCGAGTATCAGCTGTCTATACGATAAATACGGATTTCGCGCAAACTTTATTCCTGCCTCGTTAGACTAGCGGAAAGCATTATGGCACAGATCTCCAGGTTCTAGGTTTAAATCCCGGATTGGGACATTGAATGATTATTAGCTCTGTATTAAATTCTCAGTTGTTTGAAGTTTGATTAGCTGCATTTATGCTCCCATGGTTTAGTAATCAAGTGTAGGTCTGGGTCCTGTGCCTGAATTGGATTTGCCGCCCCATTGGTTTTGAGAGCCAGAAAATAGAGAGTGCATCTATGTGTGCGGCAAGTGTGTCTTGAGACAGACCGCCATATCTAAAATCATTCGAAAGATCAACCATCCAAGGCAATTCGTAATAACTGACATAACACATCCTCAATAATACTCTGAGCAAATAAATTGTATATAAAAGTCAATCCCACAAAAATTAATCATCTTTTATAAAAAGGGATCAAACAGGTAATATACAATGCCAAAGAAATAAAGAATTTTTCCAAATTGAAGAAATTTCAAATAAAAGGTCAAATTCTGAATAACAACAAACAAATAATCAACGGGATCGAGAACATCATTTTTTCTTTGAAGTCGGTTACAGATTCAATGTTAGACAAATCTTCCATTATCATGAAGGCTTCGTACAGCCGTGACGAAGAAACACGCTACATTTTGTCATGAACGATACACCCATGCATAGCTTAGTGTTCAAGTAGTAATAAGCATTCTTATTCGTTGATTTCCATGCAAAAACATACGTATAAATGTAATTACATAATTATATATTAAATTTAAAAAAAGAATTATTACTGAGCTTAAATGGAACTTAAAATGAAATACTACTTTAGAAGAAATCGTTCCTAAAAATGATGACCTATCGAAATATTTTAAAGGAAATGGTTACCGATTAAAATGAAAATAGAACGTGCGATACAGTAGTCGCATATTGCATTGTTTTAATATTTAAGGTTGCACCTCATTTTGCTAATAATTAACATTGACGTTACATCCTCTTGGAAAATATTTTGGTACACTCTGACTGACGAATTCTAACACCGCGTGCGATCACCGGTCAACTAAAATAGTTCTTCACTTCCTCGGCCTCCGTTATATACTTCCGTCCAAAATCAAAAATCAAAATAAACTTTATTCAAGTGGACTTTTACAAGCACTCTTTAATCATCATTTAACAATTAAGTGAAGCTACCACCGGTTCGCAAAGTAGATTCTCCCGAGAAGGACCGACAAGAAACTAAGTAGTTACACTTTTTCAACATTTAAAAAATACAATCATATTAGTTAAATATAATTATATATGTATGTAATGTATCCTGCCTGGAAGTCAACAGGTAAAGGTCCCTTTTCACTAAATCACTATGTTGCAGAAAAGCGAGAAGAAAGATGTAACAATTTTTTTTTTCAACAGAAATTAATTTGGTATAGGGTTGCCAGGCGTCGGGATACATATGTACATAATAGTTAAGATTATTGGGTGCGTGTAAAATTAAACGATAATATAAATTTCTACATATGTAGAAATGACTGATGACATATGATAAACACTATAGCCAAGATATTGGTGTAGAATTTAATTTAAAACATTTGACATTTGTATTTTACGTTTAAATTTGAAAGAATTTTATTTTAAAGAGTTTTATAAAAGAAAAATGGTCGTATTATTACTACGACAGAAATCCCTAATAATATGGAGTATGTGGCCTTATTACCCACATGTCTAGCTAGGTTTTAGCAATCCTAATTAGGTTTGCTGTACATGTTTTAAAATTGAAACCCACCTTATAAAATGCTGACATTAAATACTATATAATTTCATTGCTTGTAAACCATGTTAACGCGGTTATAAATCAAATCAATTTTATTCAAGTAAACTTCACAATGAAGCGTTTTTGAATCGTCAACAATTAAATAATACCACCGTTTCGGAAAGCAGCTTCTAGTGAGAAGAAACGGTAAGAAACTCGCATAGTTGCTCTTTTCATATAAACAAATTTACAATGCTTTTATTCACAGTTATTTTTGTCCTATCATGGAACCCGAGCCTAACTCCAAGGGTTTCTTTCCAAAAAGTATTTTTTTTATGTATTTATAAATACCATTTTTACAACAATGTTTATAGTTAAATACGTAAAAATATAAATATCGAGAGATACACATGTGGCAGTCTTTCATACAGGAAACCTGACGATATTTTCTTTCACAGGCGAACACGAAATAGATTATGAAAAGAAACGCGTGTTCTTACCTCATCTAAGTCTAGTTTTAAATGTCTTGCAAATAAAACATGACGTTTACAATTAAAACAACTATTTTCAAAATTGAAACCATTTTCTAAAACCCAATTCAGTTATTACAATTACCACTTATATGCAGACTTGCAATATTTATATTTTACAAAACAATAACAGCCGCATTCCATTTTGCATACGTAAAAAGGAATTAAGGCTTTTTTTCCAATTTGAGAACAATATACCATGGGTTTTATGCAACCGGTTCCTTAAGACCTCCTCGTGTATACATACGCGTTCCTTAACCCCACAAAAGAGGTTATAATATAAGGCTCAGATTGTATTCAAACTTAAAAGCGTTGCTACTATGTTGCGAAGATTTTTTAATTTTATTTTATACTAGTTGTTGTCCTTGTTTTTGTTCGTGTTTTAGGTGTTTGGTTGTCACGTGTTAGGCCAAAAAAAATAACCCTTGTCCGTCCTTGGAGTTCAAATTTTCTACATAATTACCAAATTTTATTAAGTTCGGTTTAGCGGTTTGGTAGTGAAAGAGCGACAGTCAGACAGACAGAGTTACTTTCACATTTGTAATATTACTATAGACTTAAATGTATTCTTAAGTCTAACTTTATTTTCAACAAGGTTCACCAAACATATTTTGCTTCCCAAGACTGATGGAACGTTAAAGATGTGAGCGAAAAGTTTTCAATTTAGTTTCTGATTTTGCGTTACAAATTATTTTAAACTATAAAATAAATTATTTATAATAAATTTAGCATGAATCATGACGTCATTTCTTTTTTTAATCCTTAGTTTATTAGAAAAATTTCTAAGTGTGAATGTTTATTAAAAAATCGGTAATTGAAGTGGTTGCCCTATCATCTCGCTTCACAGTTTTCGCTTCACATGATTTGACATGTTACGGAAAACCAGATGAACCAACCTGAGATGGCCCAGTGAGCTGAGATGGCCCAGTTGTTAAAACGCGCGCATCTTAACCGATATATATATGTGCTTAATTTGTGTTTATAAATTCATCTCGTGCTCGGCGGTGAAGGAAAACATCGTGAGGAAACCTGTATGTGTCTAATTTCAGCGAAATTCTGCCACATGTGCATTCCACCAATCCGCATTGGAACAGCGTGGTGGAATATGTTCCAAACTCTCTCCTTAATGGAAGAGGAGGCCTTATCCCAGCAGTGGGAAATTTACAGGCTTTTACTTTACTTTTACTTTACTTTACGGAAAACCGAATATTTTTTCATTCAAGGTCGTATCGATATAAGTTAAAAAATGAAAACTGTTTCAAATCCTAATGTGGTTTTAAATTATATCAAATCAAAGCTAAAAGAATAAAATTCAGTGGACCTACGGCTTTAAATCAAGTTTAAATGCATTTGGGATGCTACAATTTAATCCAGTGTAAGCGTAGGCTCTTATCGGTTATGTAAATTTAAAGCTATTTTGTATTCACTAAAACATTTTATCTTTAATTGGTTCACGTATTACTTTCAAAAGTGGATTCAGCTCTATTGATATCTGTTACACTTTATTGGCCATTAATGTTTCAAGTATTGTTATCATAATCACTTTTATAGCCTCCTATATATATTATTACTTAAAAAAGACATTCTTAAGGACCGTGGGACTATTCAGAGCAGACCATACTTATACATAAGTCCGCTGAGAGCAACAGTTAGTTGATATCTACTAAATAAGTAAAATATTCTGTTTGCAAAGACCTTCTGAGGACCTTCTAAAGCTGCTCATTCTCCGCATTCTGCATCCAATCAGGTCTCACCACCTTCATAAGGGGCTGGCCCAAGTCGCCTCCACTCCAGGGCATCTTGTTTTCTTCCACAGTCATTAGACCTGCGTAATATGAGGCCACCCTCTGCCGCTTCAGTCTATTATATTAGTCCGGTTCTTCTCCGAAAAATATCAATTTACATATACCTAGTAGTTTCCACAGAGAAAATATTATATTGCAAAAATGACTGCCACGTCCATACATATACATAATATATTAATATTAGTTGGTTACTTAAGAAAAAGGCCGTTTTTTTTTAAATCAAAAAATATTTGGTACGTAATGTGTTCTCCGATTTTGTTTCTAGACGATATGGTGTTTAGCTTTCAATGTAAATATATTGTAATATAACAAATTCGCGTGTTATTTTTAATGATTTCTACATTCACGGACTTTCACGTTGCCTTATTTGTGTACCGTTTTTATTTGTCATATTTTATGGCGCTATTAATTTCTTGAATCAATGTATGTCCTTTTCCGTTTGAATCTTAAAATATCGATCGCGTTGTTACTACCAAATAGGAATTAAACTTGTGTAAAATCAAATCAATAAAAAATAATTCCAGATTCATTTAAAATGGCATCATCAGACGCAGCTTATAACCCGCTGAAACTCCACTTTCAATTAGTCATTTGTTTTATTATTCAATTAGTCATCTCGTAATCGACATTATAGTAAAAAATCTCGAGGAGCCTGCATGAGGCGAATGAAATTCTGTATTATATATTCACCTAACATTGGAGCAGCGTAATAGACAATCTTTTAAAATATCCTCAAGAAAGGAGGGGGCTTTTAGTGCCTGTTACTTTAAGACAATATGACACAGAATAAATTGCATCAAACTATACAGAAGAATCAAATCTAGGAGACATTATATTGCGACCAAACTATCCAGGAGTAATGGATTAAATCCTTTCAATTTCAAATTTTGAGATGGCGCAGCGGTTAGAAAGCGTGCATCTTAACCGATGATTGCGGGTTCAAAACCATTCAAGCACCACTATATATATATGTGCTTAATTTGTGTTTATAATTCATCTCGTACTCAGCGGTGAAGCAAAACGTCGTGAGGAAACCCGCATGTGTCTAATTTCATCGAAATTCTGCCACATGTGCATTCCACCAATCCGCATTGGAACAGCGTGGTGGAATATGTGCCAAACCCTCTCCTTAATAGACGAGGAGACCTTATCTCAGCAGTGGGAAGTGTACAGGCTGTTAAGTAACAGCCTGTACACTTCCTGTACATTTACTTTACTCAAATTATTAGTTCAGGAATAGACTGCTGGATAGTCCACAGTGTGTGCATACCGTTGTGCATGACAATGGGGTCTGCGTGATAAAGCAAGTCACCCTGGAGACTGGTCGTTGAGGACGTAATCATCATATGTATATAGGTATTCGCTCACGTTATTTATAGAGGACCGCTATACATGGTGTTTAACTTTTTTTCAATGTCAGGTTTTATTTCAAGTGGGTAGGCACCTGCCAATAAAAGTAGGCCACGAATGTTCTTTAAAACTATCTCTTCGCACTTAAAGTCTACTCTTTCTTTCGCTTATTCTTTTTTATCATTAATTATTGTAACATCTAAACGCCGGATTTCGTTCGGTAAAAATAAAACAAAAACAAGTATAACGCCATTTGTTTTCACTTCGAAGCAAAACCTTTTTTGTAATTCGAAAGAAATTAATGATTTCACCGTATTTACTCACTTTTACTTTTAAAACAAAAGTTATCGTACAAGACTTTTTTGTTTATTTAGCAAAAGCAACGTTATGTAATGATTCATTTATCTAAATACAATGATGTTCTAGTAAACAGATATGTCATTAACGCGCAAAAAGTGGAGACTAGAAAACGTCCTAATTGGACCGTTTGCCTTTAGTCGTTTTCATCATAATTATGCCAGTAATACGTTATAATACATCATAATTAGTAATACGTTATACGTAATTAAAACATCTAGTTATCCCTTTTACTTATTGTTTTTATCATTTTTACTTGTAACGAAATGTAAAATAAACGGTCCCCGTCGCGGCACACTTTTTTCTGTTGTTTAGTATGGGTATAAAATATCTGTTTATTAGAATATCATTGTCTAAATATATATAACTCAAAGGTGACTGACTGACTGACAGTGATCTACTAACGCATAGCCCAAACCATTGAACGGATAGGGCTGAAATTTGTTTGTTTATATAATACATGAGACAAAAAAGAACCCGCTAAGAGGATAAAATAGGGGATGAACGCGAGCAAAACCGCGGCGAGGAAGTTAGCGGCGTTATTTTTTTTTATTTAGATTAAAAAAAATAGTCTACGAGAAGATCGTACACGAGAAAATGATCAAACACGGTTGGTTGAATGAGAACTTCGTTAATTAATAAGATATTTTTAACGTAAATTGGCAAAACTTCAATTTCCTTGTACAAAACTCTTCCTTAACACGACAATCTAGCTTACTTTTAATTGGCATCACAGTTGAAAAGATAAATAAAATCGAGCATTTCTAATTCTATAACTTTAATATCATCATCTTTATCATTACATGTATAAGACAAAGTCGCTTACAGCTATCTGTCCCTATGCGCAGATCCTTAAAATTACACAACGGATTTTGATTCGTTTTTTTTAATAGATAGAGTGATTCAAGTGGAAAGTTTTTGTATATAATACATGGACAATACAGTAAAGAAACACCGATTATTTTAGAAGTTTCTAAATTGATGACGTAAATAATCAAAGTCTGTAGTATATTTAGTATCAGCATTGCACCCTTGCGAAGCCGGGATCGGTCACTAATTTAAAATAAAATCAATGATCAAAAACATCTTTAAAATATTGTCATACGCTATCATTAAAAAGTGGCTAAAAAATTAATGTGTTTAATTTGTAAAAAAATCTAATTTTCTATTTATAATTTATGGTTCAAAACACAGCTACGGAAATAGCCTAGTTCTGTACCTTTATTGTCGCGAAGACAGCGAAGACTACAAAGGGAACTAACTAGTGTCGGAAAGTGCTCGGTAAACAATAAACATGCTACGACGCTTAAAGTCCATTGTAATAATAATAAGGTCGCTCATGTAGCTTGTGCAAAGCAGCAACAATGAGTAGAAACGTCTCTAAAGAACACACATTCTTCTATAAATTGTGTATTCTTGAAACAACTTAGGGCTGCCCTGCACTAGGAACCTGTATTGTAATAATTCGAGCATGACAATGCGGAATCTGTAATTATACAATTTGTCTTACAAAATCGAATCTAAGATTGCAGTCAAATGATCATATATCAATGAACAGTACTGTAACGTAATTTAAAATCCAATTACATTACAGGCGAATGACAAATGTTCTAAGGGCCGCCCTTATACATTACATTGTTCATACAAAATTATTATGTTGGCTTTTATTAATTTGTAAGTCGGATACCCTTATATTATAGGAGTTTGGTAATGGCACCTCGTTACCTTGTTGCTTTAATTGCCTAATTTATTTGTAGCTGGTCCCGAGTTCAAACTTGGATTGTGACATTAATTATGGCTAAGACATTAATTAAGCTATGGAATGTTATACAATCGCTCAGAAATCACGTAAAGATATACACCTGTTCTCTCTTTCCTAATATTCAAGGTCCTATCAAACGCAATAAAGATTACATTTAATAATAAATATAACGAATTTAGGTGTCATCGTTTCATCTTATTATTCGACACAAAAGCTCTTGTGGTCAATTAATGGATGCTAAGCAAAAGTTTTTGAGCGACGACTTAAAACAGGGTAGTTCTATTCTATTATACTGAAACTTGATTAGATATGTTAAAAGAATATAATATTTTTTTCTTAAAAAGTAAATCTGTTATCGAAATTTTAATTATATGAATATTCGAAGAATATTGCCCATCAGGACTGGATCGTTCCACCAGTTGATTATTAATTTTATTATTATATGTACGTACCTACATTTATACATCCATCCTCTGAAATAAATTTCACAATTTTATTCAGCACTTTGGATTTCAATTTATTTAGTGTCCAAGTATTAAGTTATTACTGCTTATGAATTACGATAGTAAAACACACAACATGGTTATAATTTTTTGTTTTTAATTATCTTAAAGACTGTGGCTCAGTATTCACTATATTCATTTTAGAATATTAACAATTTATCCTATTACATGTTAATTAATTTTGTTATTGTTTTCAGGTATTTTATTCCTGACATCACAAGCACGATGCCAGTATCAAGCTGTCCACCAGGGTAGGTATGCATCAATAACTTTACCCAACGTATCTAATTCGTAATTAAGACTCAGTAATTAATTAATCACACCCTTATATTTCAGTGTCCTACATGCAATCTCCGGGACCTCCGATGAGCTCATATCTTCAATCCGGTCATCCGCCTTGGCATCAGTTTTCCTCACCAAGGAAAAGATCACCTGACATCCAAACTTATTACAATGGGCCCTACAATCAACCACATGCGTATAACCAGAACCCGTTCCAAATGCAAGGATCACAAAACTTCCAAGATTTTCCCCAAACATATAATAGCCAATCATCATCAGCTGATCAAATAGACTCGGAGACAAGAGGTAACGCCAATGATGGCAGACTTCTGTCTGAATCAGCATTCACCAGAATATCAGAAACTCTTGGAGCAATCAATACAGTAGGACATTACCTCATAGATATGGTTAATGAGAATGAAAGAAATGAAACCGACCCTAACTTGAAACAACTCCCACAGGCTCTTTATACAATCAGCAAGAACGTTCTCGGGAGAAATGTTACTGATAAAATCGCCCCAATAGTTAAAAAAGCGTTACCCAAAGTTTTACCAGATGCCCCAATAACAAGGATAGCAACAGCAGACGTTAAACCTAATGACAGTAAAGGATGTACAACCCCTGAAGGAGAACAGGGTGTCTGCGAAGATCTGAGTAACTGTCCACAGTTACTTTTAAATCTTGTAAGCCTTCGTGAATCATTATGTTTTAAAGATCTCTTTGTTCCTGGCGTGTGTTGTCCAAAAGACGCTGTTGTTGCTTCAACACAAGCAATAGAAAAACCAGTAGTAAGCACAACAAGTAAACCTACGTACTTAGTACCAGTGACAACTCAGCGACCGACGCAAAAGCCTACAACTACTAAGAAACCTTCGGCTATACTTGTTTTGACGACTAAGAAACCGAGACCGCAAACAACTAGTACTGCTAGACCAACAACAACTTCTACTACTAGAGCCCCGTCAACAACCAGCTATTACACTGTCACTTCTCCAATCATTGCCAATTATTCGAACATTGTGGACATTAACGGTAACTATCACTTGTTATCGCTATTTAAAATAAAAATTAGATTGATTAAATTTAAATTCGAGAACCAAAAATTACATACGATCTAAACATGAAATCACAATCTTCTAAAGTGGAACATATTACTATAATATTATTTTATTAAAATTTCAGATTGTGGTCAGAGGGAAGACGAAGGCGGTCGCATAGTCGGCGGCACGGAGGCCAAGCCGGGCGCTTGGCCGTGGATGGCTGCCATATACCTGCATGGAAATAAACGCCGAGAATTCTGGTGTGGTGGCACCCTGGTCGGACCGAAGCACGTGCTGACCGCTGCGCATTGTACGAGAGATTCCAAACAGAGACCGTAAGTCAAATAACGTGTTCGTCAAATCACGTCAAAATCAAAATCAAAATCAAAGTATACTTTATTCAAGTGGGCTTTTACAAGCACTTTTGAATTATTTATTATTATTATTTTTTAAATTTGTTATTATTTTCTTCGTCTCGGTAAGGAATCACATACAACTATCACATATGTGTATAACCAGCTTAACCAACACAGCTTGGTAGATTGAAAATTGTATAATTTTTTATACATAATTGTATTTCACTAACATGACTGTATTTTTAAATGTTGAAGAGTAACTACTGAATTTCAACTTGTACTTTATTCAAGTGGGCTTTTACAAGCACTTTTGAATCATCATTTAACAATTAAGTGAAGCTACCACCGGTTCGGAAAGTAGATTCTACCGAGAAGAACCGGCAAGAAACTCAGTAGTTACTCTTTTTCAACATTTAAAAAAATACAGTCATGTTAGTTAATACAATTATTTAAATTATTTAAATTAATATATCCTGCCTGGAAGTCAACAGGTACTAATTCCACGCTTTTTTATAATAAATATTTTTTTTAATAATAATAACACGCCTTTTTCACCAATGTATTTTTTATAAACGATTTCAAATTTTGATGTCATCTAGATTCTATGTATACTAATATTATAAATGTGAAAGTAACTCTGTCTGTCTGTCTGTCCGTCGCTCTTTCACAACCAAACCACTAAACCGAATTTTATTTTTCAAATTTGGTATGAAGCAAATTTGAAGGACATGGGCTACTTTTTTATCTAACACATGATAACCAAACATCTAAAGCACAAATGAAGCTAGTCTATAATATTTAACAAATTATATCAAAATTCAACAAAATACAACACTGATCAGTTGAATATATCTTTATTCCCAGTTTCCCAGCCCGCCAGTTCAGTGTGCGTCTGGGTGATGTGGATCTGTCGCGTGACGATGAACCCTCTCGGCCAGTGACGCTGCGCGTGACGGCGGTGCGGGCGCACGAACAGTTCTCGAGGGTCGGCTACTACAACGACATCGCTGTGCTTGTGCTGGGTGGTAAGTTGACGCAACAGCTTAGCTTAGCAAACCCAACTCATATCCTATAACTAGACAAAGTGATCAGCTACAAATACCAATGGCATTTTTCAAGATTACAATTTTTAGTCAGGCAAACACTTACCATTGGTAATAGTAACAACATCAGCCTGTAAATTCCCATTGCTGGGCCAAAGGCCTCCTCTCCCTTTGAGGAGAAGGTTTGGAACATATTCCACCACGCTGTTCCAATGCGAGTTGGTGGAATACACATGTGGCAGAATTTCTATAAAATTTGTCACATGCAACCTGCATCACTCACCTCCTCACGATATTTTCTTTCACCGCGGAGCACGATATGAATTATAAAGACAAATTAAGCACATGAATCAGCGATGCTTGCCTGAGTTTGAACCCGCAATCATCGTTTAAGATGCACGCGTTCTAACCACTGGGCTATCTCGACTCGTTGGTAATAGTAAGATTAGGACTAATTGATGCCTTGATCTTTTTTCTGTAAGCATTTTAATGTTCTTATTATATATTCAATTCTTTATCTCCATTTGTCACGTAACACATACCGCTAAGATTCAGAGAATTACCAAAGAAAATTTCCATCTATAGAAGATGAAAAGAGATACATATATATGATACAGATAGAGTATGTAAAAGAGGGTAGAGTCGCTGACTATTTATTTGGATTATGTGCGTAGTGTTAATGCCTCATAGGTTTCTGGTACACATTATTTCGTTAATTATTGCAGAGAACGTTCAAAAATCGAAGTACGTGATACCCATCTGCCTGCCACGTGGTGATCTCGCCCGCGAACAGTTCGCGCGCTCAGTGGCCACGGTGGTCGGCTGGGGCACCACGCGCTACGGCGGCTCGGAGAGCTCGCGCCAGCTGGAAGCGCGGCTGCCTGTCTGGAAGAACGAAGACTGCGACCGAGCTTACTTCCAGCCCATCACGGACACCTTCCTGTGCGCCGGCTACCCGCGGGGCGGGGTTGACGCGTGTCAGGTAATCGCGACTGTCGTTAATTATAGACTATTCTAGCTGCGCCCGATTCCCTTGTACACATTAAAATTTAACAAAAAAAATGTATAGCCTAAGTTAATCCTCATTATATCAGTTATCTATTAGTGAATTCCCGTTAAAATCGCTCCAGCCGTTCTAGAGATTAGCCGGAACAAACAGACAGACAGACAAAAATTGTAAAATATGTTATTTTGGTATAAGTACCGTGTACACGTACATATGCATTGAGTAAAAAAAGGGCTATTTTAATATTACAAACAGACACTCCCATTTTATATGTATAGATATTGAGTAATCTAAATTTCATGGATTCTTATCAGCTGTCAGAGCAGTTAATAGACACATATCTATATTCTTCATTCTATTCTCAAAAGGACTAGATGGTATAATAATATACTGTATAATTGGTCAGTGACTAAATTCCTACTTGAAAATAATGGCATAATGTTTATCATTATAGATATGCAAACTCATTTCCTTGTCGTGTAATATTTATTAATATTCTACAATTAATATTTGTCTATTTTCCAGGGTGATTCTGGAGGTCCACTCATGCTTCAAGCTAATGGCCATTGGACCCAAATCGGTGTGGTGTCCTTCGGTAACAAGTGTGGTGAACCTGGCTATCCCGGCGTCTACACCAGAGTCACGCACTACTTGAACTGGCTGCAACAGAACCTAATATAACTGGCCAGCATCACAAATTTTGTATCGATATAATCCGCAAAATACTTTGTTCCAAAAATATCAAGACTTATTACTCTCGATCTAGTCTGCTCAATTGCGATGAAGCTATTTAATTTAATTATAATATAAATTAAATATTATATGCAAAGCAAATATGTAACATGTATTATTAAATCAAAAGTATAATGAGTTTTGCAGATATTATTAAAAAAAAACTAATTTAAAAACTCTAGTTGCAAGCTGTCATTTGTCAAAATATGTCATTTGACATGACACTGTCTTCAATTCAAAAAAAAAGATTTAAAAAAATATCTGCCTTGAATATAATTAAATTATAAGTTACGGTTTTTATTTGTGCCAACCAAGCACAGATTGAACACTGGCTTGAAAGAAACATTCACTAATTTTAAAATATATACCATTTTTGGGATTATATCGATTCGACTAACTACTATGCGAACGCAGCCTTAATATTTAATTTTCGAAAGAAAACTACAGCTTACTAATTTAAACATATTGGTATTGTTCCAATTTTCGTATCATGACAATCATGAAACTATTTTAAGTATTTAACTTTACATGTATTTAAATATAATGTTACTTTTAATTATTGTTGCGAACGAAATAAATACATTTCTTATTCATAGATAAAATTATTTCGTGTTTCATTTTCTCATGGCATGAACAACAACAACAACAACAACAACAGCCTGTAAATTCCCACTGCTGCGCTAAAGGCCTCCTCTCCCTTTGAGGAGAAGGTTTGGAACATATTCCACCTCGCTGTTCCAATGCGGGTTGGTGGAATGCACATGTGGCAGAAATTCTATGAAATTTGTCACATACAGGTTTCCTCACGATGTTTTCCTTCACCGCCGAGCACGAGATGAATTATAAACACAAATTAAGCACATGAATCAGCGGTGCTTGCCCGGGTTTGAACCCGCAATCATCGGTTAAGATGCACGCGTTCTAACCACTGGGCCATCTCTGCTCTCATGGCATGATACTCAAAACAAAACATAGACAATGTAAATTAAAAGCTTGAACATTAACTACAAAATGACGTTTGTGTCATTATTAATGATAGAAAATTAGAAATAGTCGTTCTGATGTGTACATCGTACATCGTGATTTACTAACAAGTCATTTACAGGTCCAGACAAAAACTTGAACTCAAATTAAGCAAATATACATAAAGTGGCTTTTTTCGATTACTAAAACCTTATGTCTCGATAATCTTTAACAAAAATATATATATAGTCAAGTCAAAAAAATATACGTAGTAAAAATATATATAAAATACATAGTCCCTAATAACTTATTTATTCGATATTCTTTCTGAGTAATCTATCACCAAAAATTGCTATTGATATCGGCAACATAAATAACACTTTCAACTCATTTTTGCAATATAGTTTTACAATATGCCAAAGGATTATTTAACGTGTCGTAAACGTCATCCCTACTGCTGATGGTCAAAATGACAATGCATCGACGTTGATTGAAGCTATTGTAATTAATAAATGCAACTTCACTGGACTTCATGTAAATAACGTGCACGTTCGAAATTTAAATACGCATTACGAGATTTTTTACAATTATAAAAATAAGCAATTAAATAATGTTTTTGTAACAATAACTGTAAGATTCAATTAATTAGTCCTTATACTCAATTCATCATAATCATTTGAATAAGAGAGTTAATTGAATTGCAGATAATATAATCAGTTAGTTTTACAAATAAAGAAGTATTAAATTGTTCTTAACTAGTTTCATTATTATTCTTAGGTGTGTTTAAAGTATTTTTTCTTCTACAAAAAAAAATAATAATATTTTGCGGAGCTGGAGATCTCTTTCAAGGGGATACCTTTAACCTTATGGAAATTATGAATCTTAAGTGAGTCCTAAAAATTCTATAGTATCAATTAAATTTAGAACGCTATTGTGTAAAGTTTACTTGAATTAAATAAACAGTATACATTTTGTGATTTTAGCATTTAGAACAAATATATTTTTTTGTAAACTTATTTTGTATCACTGATAATTGTTTACTTCGTCATAATTAAGTTATTTCCCATTAACTTTATAAAGTATAGAGTATTAGCAAAAATTACAATTTTACATATACGTTCAGGATAAAACAGTAAGATCATTTACAACAAAACTAAAAAGATCCAAAATTGAACCTTGTGGAACGCCTATTCTTAGTACATTATGTGTTTATTTTAAAAAACTCCATATAGGATAGATCACAAGTATATTAAAAATCTAAAATATTGTAATTTACTGCAAAAATGCCGTTTCAAAATGTCAATTTAAATTTTCGCACGAAAACGGATCTATATTTGGTATGACGTCACTTCTGTCTGTCACTGGCCCACTGATTGTACTTTTCCTCACTGGTTTTCATACTTGTGCGTTTTTTCTCAATCTTTGAAATACTTTTTTGTAAAAATTTAAAACGGACGGATCGAAACTCAGAATAAAAGCTTTATTCACGTATGTTTCGTGACAATGTGTTCATCTACTTCAACAAAGTTTTCAACTACATGGTTTTTAAATGAACCTTCCGGCACAATGCTGAGATAAAAGTGGTTTCAAGCGGAAAAGAGGAATCTAGAGTCTGCCTTGACAAACCTAACTTCCATTTTAAATCGAAGAATTAATTTTCGTTTCAATGTTCACTTTTTAAAACTATAACCTCAAAGTAACAGGAGTGACGTCACTGAACGATAATCAATATTTTAAAATACGTTCCGTTTCACGTCACTTTTATTCGTAATTATTATTAAAAAACAAAATTACACAATATAAACCTTGCGGTGGCATTTTAATAGCAAAAGATTATATTTGCATGTTCCTCCCTATTACGGAATTTTTCAATACCCTGTTAAAAAAATATATTTGATTTAAATATAAGCACTAAGATCAAGAGCTTCACAATTAACACTGTACTTTTTTAGCTCATACGAAAGTGTTTCGTTCTCTGCCCTATCGAATATCTTGGAGAAATTACAGAACACGCCAGCTTTCTGTTATTTTTCCCATGCATCGTACATATTCATTCCAGAATCAGACGTTGAGCGACCCCAAGTAATGCTGCATTGTTCAACATATTATGTTATGCTGTAAAACAGAAGATGATTTAACAGGATTTTTTCAAATACTTTGCCCAATAAGTATAAAAATATACCTATTTATCGGATAGCTTTTGTTTCCACTTTTACAAATTTGTAATACAACATTTTATTAAATCATAATTTTCGTATCCAGAAATTTCTTAAAAATTAAAACTATATTCATGTCGTTAATAAATCTATTGATTTGTTTTTATAGTACGACACAACTTAGATGTAGCATCGGCAAAATTCGTAAAACCGATCGCATCCGAATTAAGTACGCTCAAATTATCCTATATCCGTATCCCAAATTATTAATATTTATTTCTCATGTGAATCTGATCTTTACACAAAGGTAATAACGTGTAATATCATATGACGTAATATATTCGTCGTCGAATTGGGAGATATGGAGCTATTTCTATAATATATATTAGTTGTGTAATCGGTTTTATAGAATTTGCCGAAGCTACATCTAAGTTGTGTCGTACTATACATACTATGCATAGCAGCAACGAAATGTAAACGTTTGTAAACTTATTTCTATTTCTCTCTGAAGAGATTTGTAACAGTGATTCCATGATTTATTAATAATTATATTTTTTATCTACAGCTACCTTTCAATTACGTGATAATTTTATAATAATATTTTTGAACGAAAATCAATTTGACAGTTTACCTTTTACAATGACATTAAACCATTAGCTAAAATGACGTTACGTAGGAAAATAAAGATTATTCGAAAAGTTTTGTATCAGTGAATTGGTGTTCCTAAAATTTACATTTATTTATTTCAATATAAGAAAAGTTGATATAGAAGTGTAAATAAGTGAAATAATTTTGAACATAATACATTTAAATTGTATTTATAATAATGATGAAATACTCTACATCACCTACACCTTCGACCAGCTTTCCTCGGAGTACATCTCCTCTGCCTGCTCCAGCAAATTACCAGCCAACAACGGCCAGTGCATCAGTCAAACGATACAAATACATGAGACGTTTGTTTAAATTTAATCAAATGGACTTTGAATTTGCTGCTTGGCAAATGGTTTATCTCTTCGTGGCACCACAGAAAGTATTCAGGAATTTTAACTATAGAAAACGTAAGTAACAGTAATTTTAAACTGACACACAGAAAAATCTTAAAGAAAATTGTAAACTAGACCAAATAAATACCGACCATTCTCATTTGGTACTTGATGATTATCAAATTTGAAAAGAAACTACACAAATCATAATCACTTGTTATGATAGTATAAATACTAGTACATCCTCATAAAGACTATTACAAATTTTAATATAAAAAATTTTTTTTAATGTAAATACTAATATATTAATGAATATCATATACTGATAGTTATAGTTCCATAATATGTATCCTGTTGTCTAACTCAAATCATCACTCACAGTTAGGTTGATAATTGTCTTGGTGAAGCATTGCATTGGTAAAATAATAATAAAATGATATGCAAATTATATAAATATATCCATTTTATAATTTGTCACTAGCTAAATTGTAGATAACCTCCTTTTTCCTTACTTTTTTTCTTTGCTTGCTAATAAAACTTTGTGAGTAACTTGTTTACCAGTTATAACTTTTGTATATATGTATATATACAATAAATATGTATTATTAACTACTTAATAAACAAAATTCACTTGAAGTATAAACATACATACATTAATAAATGTGTATATTTTATTGTCCAATTTAATAGAAAGATATTTGCACAAGCTTTGCTATTACTTGTAAAAGTATACTGAAACTTGTACAATTTTATGATAAAACAAGTCATTGATAAGTTTAAAAATATTTTACATACAAGGACATTACACATAAAACAAATAGTATTATAGTAATTCATATTATTAATTATATGTTTTAACATTTCAGATACAAAGTCACAATTTGCGAGAGATGATCCTGCCTTTTTAGTGCTCTTAAGTGTATGGCTATTTCGTAAGTTAACGGATTTATAACAAACACATATATATTGACATAATAAAGAGAGATAAACTTAATTGTTCAAGTTTAAATATATATTTTTAAATATATAACTGAAATAGGCTATTTGAATGGTTTTTAAAATCCATTTTATATTATTTAGTAGAAGTAAAGGAACCCACCGTGTTGTGTTTTTTATTACTAGCACATATTTGCTAAAAAATATCATATTAAAAATTCCATATTTAAATAGCGCACAAAAACGCTGCTTGGACAACATATTGTCCAAGCAAACGACCGGTCGTTGACTTCACTTTTCTGTATTTTAATTTGTGGTACATATAGTGGAAAAGCAAAGTTTACAATAAAGTGACTTCATCAGCCCGGCCAATCAGGAGCGTTTTGTGTCATGTGACAAAATTTGAAAATTTGCATTTTTATTTATGGGTTTTTGAATAAATTAAGTATTATTTTCAACTTTCGTTAGTAAATAACCATTTCTTAACTCATAATATACACTGATTACAATAATACAAAATTTATTTTTCGCATTGTCAAATAGCCTATTTCGTAAGTAATATACTAAAGAATTGTTAATCATTGTACTGTAGGTAGTACTAAATTTATAACAATATTTTTGTATTCTTGGTAGTGTCATCAATCTGCTTCGCTCTTGCGATGGGCTTGGATTGGAGTCAGTTAGCACTATTTGTCTTGTTTGTTGTATTTGTTGACTTCATCGGAGCTGGAATAATTGTATCCACCATATTTTGGTAAGTGAATTACTTCATATACTAGCTAGCTACATCTTAGTCACTCTAACTTTATCAAAATATTTGGTGGTATTATTTATTACTAGTATGTGATATGTGGATTGGGTTTTTTAATCTAATTTGGAGGTCGCGCGCGTGTTGTAAGCAATACCACAGACACAGAAAACTAATTTTGCTCAAATATACATTAAACTTTAAATCATGCTACTTGTCATTTGGCAGAATGAAAAAAATTATGTTTGTAGCAATCACATTTATTTTTGAACCCCGACACTGGCAGAATTTTCAACCTATTGACAGAATCCATAAATATAAATAAAAAACAACAATTAGTCACTCAATTAATACCAACTGGATGAATAACTTCATCTCAATCTTATTATTTTAGTAGTTTTATTTATAGACATATTATTTGTATACTTTCCAGGTATGTAAGTAACAAGTACTTAGCGGTGGACGGCGCAGGAGGGGACGTGGAGTGGGGATATGCTTTCGATGTTCACATCAATGCATTCTTCCCACCGCTGTCCTTGCTTCATTGCTTTCAGATTTTACTTTTTAACAGTAAGTGAAATTTTTTTTTATGGTATAGGTTGGCGACGAGCATATGGGCCACCTGATGGTAAGTGGTCACCATCGCCCATAGACAATGACGCTGTAAGAAAAATTAACTATTCCTTACATCGTCAATGTGCCACCAACCTTGGGAACTAAGATGTTATGTCCCTTGTGCCTGTAGTTACAATGGCTCACTCACCCTTCAGACCGGAACACAACAATACTGATTACTGTTATTTGGCGGTACCTTTACATCATTAAAAATCAAGCTCGGTCACAAGAATGCACTTCATGCCTTTCAGTTGATCAAGACTAAAAAATTAACAGTTGTGATAACTTTGTAGATGTGCCATATAGACTTTAGAATGATGTAGTAGCAAGATGACATAATGATATAGCTTTAAATAATTATATTAGTATTTAAATAAAACTAATTGTAACGGATGAATCGCGTATATTAATTATTTTTAAACATCCCGACGCTTCGAGCACTTTGCAGTGTTCGTGGTCACGGGTAGACTATTTAAATGTGTAATAATCGCGAAAATTTGAGACAACATTATATTAGTATTGTTTATTCAATAATAAAGCAAAGAAATGATAGTGTCAGTCATTGTAAATTCTTTACAAATTCAAACTTACATCATCCATCATTCTATCATTATTCTATCATGGCACTGTCATGAATATTGTCATTCAGTGACCTGACATCGTCATAATAGTATCAATAATTTTTTGCATAAAATTAATGTAATCAAAATGAACTTTATTCAACTTTTACAAGCATTTTTTAATAGTCATTTTACAATTAAGTGAAGCTACTACCAATAATTGTAGTTTTCTATTGTAAAGGTGGATTGCAAAACGGTTCACTTGATGATAAGTGGTTATCACCGCCCACAGTCACTAACGCTATCAGAATTATAACCATTAATTACAGCAACAGTACTCCAACAGTAGTGCCTGTAATTACATTGGCTCACACACTTTTCAAAACTGGAATGCAACAATACTAATATATATTTAGATCTAAATTTATTTTTCAAACGTTAATATTAAAGCAACGCCTCATGTTTCAGATCTACTCGTCCATGGAGGTTTCCTGTCGTGTCTAGTGTCAAACTCATTTTGGCTCGCTTCAATAATATATTACCTCTACATAACGTTCCTTGGGTATAGCAGTAAGTATAGATGTTATTTAAGGCATACTTTCGATACTACTTAATGTTTTGTGAAAGCTGTTTGGGTATACAAAAAATGAATACTTTAATATTAGGAATCGCTTAAATTTCCTACCACGCCAATATTTAAATTTTAGCCTTAAACTAGAATGTAGGAAATAAAAAAATTAATGTCATGAGTGCCATAATATTTTTTTTCCAAAGGAATTATATTTTGTATTACTTGATTCAGAGATTCTAACACTCTCAACTTTCCAATTTGTCCAGTCATTTAAACATTATGATGGGATGAAGTAACTCGTATACATACATGAACCCTGGAAACAGACAAAACAAAAAATAGAAACCTCTTCTTTTCTGGCAAATAACGCTTTGGCTGTTTTAGGAGTTGTTGAAACTTAGTCCATTAAAGCATTTAATTTTCAGATTTACCAATGATCAAGAACGCTCGAGTATTTCTTCTGCCGCTACCAGCTCTAGTGTTGGCTTTCTTTGGCACGTTGATCGCAAACTGGAATCTAAGTCATATGCTTATGAACTTTTACCACTATAGAGTTCTTTAGTGCCGCCGAATTACTTGAAAATATTCTTTACAGAACAATCGACTTTCTAATAATTTTATAAATTGAAATAGCCGTCAATTGTCTGATAAGTTTTTGTCATATTAAATTAAGTCATTATAAATGTCATATTATGTAATATCATTGTAAATAATATTTCGACTGCAATAAAATGTTTACGTTAAATGCGTTTTCTTATTCCTAAAATAATAAACGATTATATAGAAATCTATATATATTATTCGTGTAGATATTGAAGTACATTTTAATATTAAATTCATTACAACCTTAAAATTATTTGTATAAATAGTATTTTAGCACGCTAATCGTCATCGAGCACAATCACTTCATCCGAGGATATAGGCTTTGGCCGTACTTCTATTTCACTGAATGATAAAGACTTCTTAGCTTCAGGCTTCTTGCCTTGATCCGACGGATGTTTCGACACAGACGTCTTAGTTATCGTCAAGGAAGGCGGAAGCCTGCTTATTGATGCGCTAATTTCTTGAGGAGCATTCTTCCCTGAAGGCATACTTTTTTGTCTTTCCGCCAATTTCTCCTGCAACGTTTTCCCTGGGCTGACTTGCTGATGTGGCATCGGAGGCTTCGAATGCATCGATGTTGAAACTGTAGATGCAGTCGACATATGCGCTTGAGGAACTACACTGTGAGGATTAGCATGCGACACTTTAGCCCCGAACGAAGATAGATTCGCAGTCATTGATGCAGGTAATGATGACAGAACTGTGCCCATGCTGGGAGTTATTGGATTTGACGTAGATTTTTGAAGACTAGTTATCACGGGTGTTGGAGTGGCTTTGGTAACGGAAGTTGTAGCTGAATAAGGTTTTGTAGTTTTCATTTGAGTGGCTCCACTTGAAACGGAACGGTTTAAAGAAGGCTTCGGGCCACGCTTCTTTTTTTGTTGCGGCATATTATAAGAAGACAAACTCTGTCCCAAAAACTGCCGATAAAATTCAGCTTGGAATGAATTTTGAAGTGAGGTCTGTATTGATGATGTTAAACTATTTTGATAAGACGTATAGCCGGCTAAGGCACTGATATTGCTGAGATAAGATAAAGACAACGCCGCTGCGGCCTGTTGGGAGAGAACAGGATCATTCAACATTGGCACATAATTTTGGAAAGCTGCAGCCATTTCGTGTGCGGATATCTTGGGCAAACCTGAGCCGGATGTTGCATTTTGCGACTTCGTATCTGTTTTCGGCTGACTCGTCGTTGTTCTAATGACCTTAGAACTGTCAACCGATTTACTGCTTTGTTTCTTATGCAAATTCTGAGTTTTCTCCAAATTCGCCTCGCGTATACCTTGCTGCTTGTGTGTGTGAAGTAACGAATGACAATATTTCATGCTTACTTCAACTAAATTAACATTTTCTGCGATTGGTGTTGCACTGATTAGCTTATAGGCATCGACAAGTAAATTAGTGAATTGTTTAGAATTTAATTGCTTTTGTGCTCTCTGATGGGCTTTATAAATATCAACCATTAAGCTTTTCAGGGCTTGTCTTTCGACCTCGTTGCTCTTTAAATCAGCCTGTTGACTAAACTTAACCAATTGCCCCCTCAGTGATTGAACACACAATGAAAGCGCTTGTTGCGCTAGGTCCTCTCTATCAGAATCCCTTAAATACTTCTTATCTAATTCTGGTGTTCTTTGTAAATGCAAACTTAAATCGAGTAAAGTTTTATGGTCATCTATTTCTTTCAATATTTCTAATGTAAGTAATACGGAACGATTCATATGAAATGCAAAACCACCTGGCCTGGCCACTTCATCATTTCGCATCGTCCAAATATTATTAAAGAAGTTTGTGTTTCTTCTCTCACTAAAAAGTCCATTCATTTTGTGCCCTGACCTTGAAATGAAAGTCGATAGCATGAGATCTCTGCACCGTTCAATATCTCGACCCTTTTTATAGTAAAAATGATAATGTGCGAGCCTGTATAAAGCCTTATAATGCGGCGTATACCGACTTGCACAGTCTTCTAAGGCATCCAGACTGGAAGATACTATTTTCATTATTTCTTCATCCGTTAATGGTTTCGAATCTTCAGAAGATTTACTCGAAGTATCAGATTCTCCACTAGAGCTACTACTACTACTAGAAGACGATTCACTAGAGTTTGAATCTGACGAAGACGATGAAGAAGAAGAACTAGAAGTCTCTTCTTTTTTATCGACATGTACTGGTTTCTCGGATTTACTGTCAGATTCTTTAGGGCTTTTTGGTACTTCAGCATTTGTGTCTTTTTCTGTATTTGTCTCAACATTTTCAATCGTAGTAATTTCTTTAGTATCCTTTATTTGCCCTTCGTTTTGTATAGATGAATCTTTAAAACCAATATGTTCAGTGTCATATGAAGCCGATCGTCTTACTTTTGCCGCAGCTGCCTCCATCTTCAGACGCTTAGCTTCATGTGTATCATCTTCGCCCGCGTCACTAACCGAACGCTTGAGTATATTAGCCGCTTGAATAGATTGTGTTTCATCCATCTTAGGCTCATTTTCATTGTCCACACCATTATGCTTTTTAGGTTTTCTAGTAAAAGGTCCTTCTTGCCATTCTTCTATACAATTTAAAAATACCTTTCCCACTGATAACGGTATTGGCTTATTTTCGTGTTGCTCAATGTACTTTAGTATAGACGCGTGCATTCTGTAATGCAACTCTAGCACTTTAATACTGAGATGCGTGGGTGTGTTGTAGTTTATTTTCGTCGGGTACGTAGCTCCTACTTCTTGCAAACTTCTGATACCTTTCAAATAAAATTTAAGGTAGACAAAAGGTGGTTTATTTTGCTTTTCAGCCACTTTTCCTAACATATAATACAATAACCAGTTGTCTTCGTTCGATTTATCTACATCAGTTCTATTGAGATCTTCTACGATACTGAAACATTTATGAGTTGTTTCCAAAAGATCTTCTTTCTGTTTCTCGAGAGCTTCAAAGCTCTCCATACTCAATGACTCGCTAGCTTGTTTTAACAGTCTCGAGCAGAAAGAATGTACTATATACACAAAATTACCATACTCTCTCCACATCTCGCTAGTTTTAGTATCCAACTCCAAGGAACGTTTAAAACATCGTATTGTTGATTTGGCAGGATTGAGGAACTCTCTTTCACTATTAAAATTTTTGTACAACTTTAATGCATTGCCCAAATTAGCCGCTTTAGCGAGCGCTATATGAGCCCAAGAGATAAAGCGATCGTTATTTATGACAACATCAAACGTGTTATACTTTATAGACATTTTATAGTCTTCTTTTTTAAAATGATAGTCACCTAATAAGAAATATATATCTTTCATTTTATAAGGCAATAAAGGGGGAACTAATGGTAGCTTGTCCTCAGTGCCTTTTATGTATTTCTCCGTTTCCACAACATACTTGGAAGGATCGCACTCTGATGGCAACAAAGATAAAATACGATTAAATAATGTTTCGATATCCGCTGAAATTGCAGATAATTTTCCTGACAATTCAGGCAGAGCCGTCGGTCGGAATATTTCATACAGCTGTTGAGCTCTTTGCCAATCCAATGTAAGATGTGTGGCTTGGTGGTCTTTGAGATAATTCTTTTTTTTGCCCTTATGACCGTATAGACAAAAGACACACTGTTCCATGTACTGATTAATTTGCTCTAAAGATTTGGCAAGTGACGGTGATCGGAGACGTGGTACGACCGTGTCCAAAATGAAAAAAAGAAGTTTTGCGTCTGATTTACAACACCAATGTTTTGCTCCTAGCTGATCATGAGCTATGAACAAAACTTTCAAAGGATTAGGAACTTCATCACAATATTCAATCGCATCTTTCTCCGAGACAGGCCTGCTTCTTCCTTGATCTTCTTCCCTTTGTAAAATGTAGTGCATTATAATCCAAGGAGATACTGTATCAAATGGCATATCAGATGCCTTTGTTTCCACTTGATGACCAATTATTCTGATTAAATCTTCCAGTCCTCTACTTAGCTCTTTTTGGGTCACCGTTTCTATGCACGCCAAACCCTCAGTGGCAAGTATATGTTCCATAGTTTTTAATATTTTAATTACAGTAAGATTCCATTTTTCATAATCAGATGACCCAGATGTATAACGAAAATAATGCTTGAGGGCCTCGTGTAGGCATGTCAGAGTCCATTTAAAACAGCATTCCACTTTATCCAGAGCCCAGTATGTGTCCAGTATGAGGGACAGCTGGACAGCAAAATCTAAGCACATTTCCTCTTCTTGTTCCCGGGCAATGGTCTTGCAATGATCAAATGACTCAATTATAATGCTCAATACTTCTTCATAGTTCCCTTGGTTATACAGATCCATTACTGTTGATAGTTTCTTATTCCTCTCTAAAAATGTTATATATTCTAAGATTTCATTTTCATTAATATCAGGTTTATAGTTAAAGTTGATAAGATTCAAACTATATGTATCGTGGTGTTCTCCCATTGCTTCAAATTCACTCAGAAGCTGATACAAACACTCCAGAGCTAAATCTTCACACTTATTTAATATATGAATATGTAATTTAAGCCAAAGAGATCGAAGAATCATCTCCAAGCATTCAATGCTAGGATATATGTTAGGTTTTAATGTTAATATTACTTCTATAGATTCAATTACATTCAAATCATGTATAGGCACTTCATCTGAAACTATATTTAATTTTTCATTGACAATAATCTCCTCCGTAAGCATATTAGCTAAAGTATATTGTACTAAGCACTGATGGTTTTCATCTGTACACGCGGGAATATCAACATGATTTCTATAACACTTATTTGCCTCTGCATATATCTTCAACAGATCCTCGGGCCATTTTAATCTCCACTTCTCGGCTAAAATATTTATATAATCATTTAACATGTCAATTATATCTTTATTATTCTCCGTATATTTATTAATGAAACTTTTTACATCTTTTTGTTCACTTTCAGTACCAAAATAATCATCATCATTCCCACCTTTCTCTTTTTCTTCAAATAATTTATTTAAATCACTTATTTCAGGAGATGTTTCTTTCTCTTGATTTTCATTCATTTGAATAATTTCAGGAACCAAAGCTATGGGTACCATTTTACGCAGTGTGTCATAGATAGTATCTTTTACGGGTTTCTTACGATTGGATTTACGTTTGCACCACTCCCATGGTTCTAGAGATATTAAGGCACTACCTCTTCGTCTCACAGATGTTTTCTTTTGGACTTTATTTTCTGAAACATTCTCCATGACTGGCTCTGAAGGCACCATTTCTATGTCACTTTCCACTTTTTCATTGTCAGTTACTGGTTTTTCCTTATCTGATAAATCATTATTTACACTGTCTGCTACTGTCTCTGGAGTATTTTTATCTGTTGTATCTTCTTCTTTACTTTCCGTTGAATTAGATTTTAATTCTTCACAAACATCCATTTTTGTAACTTCTTCACTTTCTTTTTCATAAATAATTTCAATGAAACATGCATGACTAAAACAGTACTTGGTCATATGTTTATGCATATGAACTAGAGACTCACCAACGGAAGCCCAACACAATCTCGTAATTGGCTTATTCAACTTTAAATTAGGGACCATATATTTAAATGTTTCAGCTTTTTGTTGTTCAATGAATGATTCATGTATGTCTTCTGCTTCCTTCAGTAACTTCAATGCTTTCTCTTCATCAATTGGCTCATCTTCTTCGTTCCATTTATAAATAGGATTTATACATTCCATATATTCTCTCATATGTCTATAAACAGTGTATATGTGTCTTCTATAAACAATACCTCTCAAATAATCTGGATCTAGTTGTAAAGCATCGTGAATGGTAGCTAAGCATTGCTCTTTATAGTTTAAGCCTAATAATAATATTATAATTTTATCAAGACAAGGCCAATGTCTCGGGTTTCGTTCAATTCCCTTTTGGAATGCATGAAGTGCCATTTCATAGTGTTTTCCTTGAAAGCATACTAATCCTAAGCGATACCAGAGCGTTACATCTGTGTCGTCCAGTTCAGAAGCAGCTGTATAAGCTTCTATAGCGGCGTCAGTTTCACCGGCCGCGTTTAGCATCGACGCGAGATTTTTGTAACACAAATACTTTAAATTGAATAAAGGCCCCGATACCGTCTCACCGTCTTTCGTTTTTTTGACATCGTACAGTAATTCAGTGTCCAAGAGATCCTTCAAAAGTTGAGTAGCCTCAGAAATATTACCTTTTTTATGCAAATCAAGAGCTTTAGTATATTGCTGTAAAGCTATCTGTTGTAAAGCTTCTTTTGTTATTTCTTCTTCTGAGCTACTCTCTTCTTCTGATTCAACATTAAATGCTGATATTTTAATCATGTTTTCGCTATCTATTATCGAACTTCATATAAAATAAGCTACTTGCCGTATTTAACAACAACTTCGAATCAAAAAAACCTCAAATACAAATAAATGTCAATTGTCAAATAGTCGATACACTTTGCACAGGTTATATGCAAAAATAATAAGACGACAGATTATATTTACTGCTCTAATTCATTAAGTAGTCAGGTCTTCAACATATTTAATTCCAACATCATTTAATGATTATTATAGCTATTAAATTAGATATGAAAAGTTACAATCAAACCTTTCTGTGAGTATCAAACATAAAATTTACGTAACAGTTTTTTTTTAAACTAGTAGCAATAGTATAAGACTGTAGGTCTCATTACCTTTGCCTTTTCTCAATAGTAGAAAATAATAATAAATTACTATTAGGTTATGTTGTCGTATTTTTGTAGTTTGTAAAACTATAATTTTATAATTAAAAATGATACCCAAAAACGTATTACTAAAACGCTCGTGTCCATTAATAATGCAGATTGCGGAAACTCATCGTAAGCCGAGATGGTTGCCTGTAGCGAAGAGCAAAATATATCGTATCCCAAAACGGCCTGAAGTATCAGAAGAGGAGCGACTAGAGTTACTACGAATAAACAATAATTATAAAACCCAAATGCGTGCAATACGACGATTTTATCACGAAGAGATGATAAATGAGAAGTCATCCCTACAGAGCGCCAGCTCAGAGATGTCTCAGCGATTGGAAGCGGATGAATGGGAAAAGTGCGTACAAATTAATGAAAAATGGAACGCACAAGTAGCTGCAGAGAGAAAACAAAGACGAAAAATAGAGTTGGCAGCGATGGAGGACTATGCACTCAAGAGAATCGAAGCAAAAGACAAGGAATTTAAGGAGAGAATAGCTAGAGCGTCAGCAGAAATAAGACGCGAAAAGGTAATGTTTTACAGTGTTGAAAACGTCAATTTTGTTTGCTTTGGTTGCTTAATTTCTTTATATTTTGGACTTAAATTCTCAATGTATGTTACATGTTTTTAAGTCAAGTATGATTTTAATAAATTATCTGGAAATCATTTAAATAACTTATGGTACCAAATAATTTGTAACATATATACTTTTTATAATTTCAGGAATTAAGTTCAACATTCATAACACCAGATAATCTCGAAGCAGCCATAGATTATGCTCTAGCTAACCCAGTGGACTACAATTATGCTATTGATTTGAGAGGTAACATAGTATCTGGGAGAGACACACCAATTGTAAAACCAGAAAAGAAGGATCAGGCTGTTGCCTAATATTTTAGTGTTATATTTATTTAAAATTTTCATTTTATTAATGAATGCTTATACAAGTAAATATGTAAATAGTAGTTGTTTTTCTTTCTAATAAAGAAGTATGTTGTTCCATAAAAAAAAACAACTCAATTCATTTGATTTTTTGTTTACATAAAAACTAACAGATTAAAAAGAATAATTTCAAATATATTATATAAAAAAAAACCTTCAATGAATTCATCAACAATTTATATACAAATAGAAATTTTACAATGCTTTACATTTAATATAACATTAGATTAATGCCAATCACATTGACATATTATCAAACATGGTCTGCCAATGCGGTGTGATGTTCAACTTGTGCTGCAAAGCCCCCAGTGACACAAGGTTGGCAGAACGAGATGCTTCATCAACTGCTGCTGACACCACCTCCTGGTAAAATGATGCCTTTGTACCCGAACAAACCTAGGAAGAAGTTCATAATTCTATTAAAGAGTAAAACTTGATCCAATAAAAACAACCATCAAAGCTGTACCACAAAAATCAAAATAAACTTTATTCAAGTAGGTTTTAGAAGCACTTCTGAATCGTCATTTTACAATTAAGTGAAGCTACCACGGGTTCGGAAAGTAGATTCTACCGAGAAGAACCGGCAAGAAACTCAGTAGTCACTCTTTTTTAACATTTAAAAAATACAACATCATGTTAATTAAATACAATTATTTAAATTAATGTATCCTGCTTGGAAGTCAACAGGTATAAACTCTATTTATCATCTATAAACAACACAAAATGTCTACCAAAAAACAAAGGTGTATTCTCTCAAATTTGACAAATTAGGTTTGAACTCGTAATTGCAACTGAAAAAGTTTAATTTTAACAGTCATGGAATCATTGGTTGATTGGATTAATTAAGGTGCATATTTTTTTTATTGAATAAGCACAAAGGTTTATAACTTATTGATGCAGTGCAATGATATTCTAATAAACAGATATGTTATATCCATACTTAACAACAGAAAAAAGTGTGCCGCGCCGGGGACCGTTTATTTTACATTTCGTTAAAAGTAAAAAAGATAGCTTAATAAAAACAATAAGTAAAAGGAATAACTAGATGTTATGATTACGCAAAACGTATTACTACGTAATTATGATGTATTATAACGTATTACTACGTAAAACGACTAAAGGCAAACGTCCCAATTAGGACGTTTTCTAGTCTTCACTTTTTGCGCGTTAATAACATATCTGTTTACTAGAACATCATTGATGCAGTGTTAATAATTGATTAACATTTAGTAACATGCACAAAGTACTGGCCTACCAATAATTGTATCTCAACACAGCGCACAGGATCGAAACATTATTTGAAGGAACAAGTGTTTTTTCTATATTGATTAGTATAATAATAATAAATATAAATAAATATTGGACAACATCACATACATTACTCTGATCCCAATGTAAGTAGCTGAAGCACTTGTGTTATGGAAATCAGAAGTAACGAAGGTACCACAAACACCCAGACCCAAGACAATATAGAAAACTAATGAATTTTCTACATCGACTCGGCCGGGAATCGAACCCGGGACCTCGGAGTGGCGTACCCATGAAAATCGGTGTACACACAACTCGACCACGGAGGTCGTATAATGAAAGAACTATCTTGGACCTAAGTCCCAAATCACGGTTTGGTGCGACCGGTCACGGCGGGCCCTCACCTCAAACACGGTGTCGCCGAGAAGTAGCGTGACGCGCCCGGAACGATGCACGCGCAATTTGCCTATTTTACCTTCCTCCAAGTCCTTCAGTCTACATCTATTATCGACCTGAAATAAATTAAATGCATAAAAAAAATCACCGAAAAGTCAAATATCATGTTAAATGAAAATACAACAACAACAACAACAGCCTGTAAATTCCCACTGCTGGGCTAAAGGCCTCCTCTCCCTTTGAGGAGAAGGTTTGGAACATATTCCACCACGCTGTTCCAATGCAGGTTGGTGGAATTCACATGTGGCAGAATTTCTATGAAATTTGTCACATGCAGGTTACGAGATGAATTATAAAGACAAATTAAGCACATGAATCAGCGGTGCTTGCCTGGGTTCGAACCCGCAATCATCGGTTAAGATGCGCGCGTTCTTACCACTGGGCCACCTCGACTAACGAAATTATAACTGCATAACATAATAGAGCTCTACTATGTTATGCAGTACAAACATATTAGCAAATCGTATGAAATATGTAAAGGAAAGGTTTGTTTGACTTTATTCCTTCTGCAACAGGCTATTTGACTTGTTTTTAAAATCCATTTTATATTATTCAGTAGAAGGTTAAAGAACCCAGTACAAGTGTATTTTTCTCGTACATATTTGCCAAAAAATATCATATTAAAAATTCCATATTTAAATAGCGCGCGAAAACGCTACTTCGACAATATCGCGCTGCAATGAAGTCGGTGACGTCACTTGCCTGTATTTTAATCTGTGGTTCATATAGTTGGCAATCAAGGTTAACAAGCAAGGAACTTCATCATAAGCCCGGCCAATGAAAAGCGTTTTGTGTCACGTGACAAACGTTTAAAAAAATGGATTTTTATTTATGGATTTTTGAATAAATTAAGCCTTATTTTCAACTTTTGTTAATAAAGGATCATTTGTAAACTCATAATATATACTGATTACATTAATTGAAACATTATTTTTCGCATTGTCAAATAGCTTATTGGATACGCTACACGTAGGTATTGTAGCACATTTTTCCGCCACAGAGCAGTACTTACTATCGTTAGCTAACCAGCCAGCGTAACTACAGTTACACGAGACATACTACCTCGGTTCCCAAGATTGCTGTAGATTGGTATTGGTAGTGTAAGGAATGATTAATATTTCTTCACAAATGTCTATGGGCCTTGGTGACCACTTATCATACGGCTTGACCACCTATTTTATAAGTAATAATAATAATAATAACAGGTTTGTCAGCGTCCTCCCCGGAGGTGGAGGGCTGGTCGTGCTTGCGGCGAGGCTCGTCGTCCCCGCCGCCGCCGCGCCCCGGCAGTGTGTCCGACAGCTGAAACATCATTACTTGCCTGAGTACCAGGGTTGCCGATGCCTATTCACCGAATTCTCCAAAAATCTTAGCGAAATTCCCCAAATTGGGGAAAAGAAATGTCCCAAGTCCCCACAAATTCCCCACACAGAAATAAAGTTAAGAAATCATGTTTTTTCTTCATTTCCTAGCAATAAAATCCAATTTTCGAGGTAAATTTCCTTAAATCAGACTAGTCATGCTTACTGACGACCTTTTTTTTTATTAATGTCTGTATATTGTGTACTATGCTAACTAATAATCGACTACAATTCGGTTTTTGTACTGACTAAAAGACGGATAAACAATCAATTACTGATCGTTTTGGTATAAAACGCATAAGTATAAATTCCTCTCATTTTCCCCACATGTGACAATCCCCACACTAATCCCCAATCGACTTACAATTCCCCGCAATTTGGGGAATTCCCCACACATTGTCAACCCTGCTGAGTACACTGTTGTTGGAAAAACCATAGACAACCCCTAGCTGACGTTATAGAACAACTAACTTTAGTCTATAAATAAAAAAAATAGACAAGCTTTATTACATACTGTTGTAATACATAAAAGCACAATAAAAACTCGTCAAGTATATGTTGATATCTAACATATACGATATATTCATGTGTCATATGGTTGGAATCGCATAGTGGAAAATCGGTATTGATCTTGTTGTTGTGTGTTGTATGAGTCAGGTATGGTTTTAAATCATTTTGTAATAATCTTCAATCACTGATCTACCTGCAGCAATATGAGAGCCGGTTTGTCACTCCGCAGTAAATTGGCAACATTCGTATCTTCGAAGACTTCTTTCACGTCCGGTTTCAGAGTCTCCTCCACGAGTGGAACTACAGAATAAAATTAATACAACATTACTATAGTTCATCTTAAATTTACTTATATCAAGCTTAAACAAATAAAAAGCAACAAAAATTCTATTTTTAAAGTAGCACTTTTAAAATAGAAGCTTTTTGTACGAAAAAATTCAATTAAAAACTATTTTAATTTGTATATTTTATATCTGAATATAAATTATCTTGGTCTAGTTAAATCTAAATTATAAGAAGGTCGTATATCATTTGCATAAAAAAAACTTTATACATAAATCTTAAATTATATATGTATATCAGAATTTAATTAAAGTAATTGCAGAAACATCCCACTCCAGATATATAATTCCAAATGTATTGCAAGTATAATTTTAAACCATTTTTATCACTGACACTTAAAAATGGCGCGAAAATTAACCTAAAAAGAGGTAGTGGGATGCACGTAATTAAAATAGTTTTTAATCGGGACTCGAAACCAAAACCGCAAAAGTTGCTTTAAAATTATAATATATATTATATATAATATACAATATATATAATATACAATATATATAATATATATAAATCTAAATTTAGCAAAATAGAACATTCCGACAACAAATGTCGTATCGGATGTTCGTTCGTATGCAAATACAAGCGGAATGTGTTCTGTAGCACCATCATAGCCCGCTGCCCTAGTAAAACGTTTCACTGGGCGTTTAGGAGATGCGGTATACAAAGCCTGTCTTACGAGCATCGTCCACATCGTCAGTGGGCTCCTGTTTCACAACCACCTCCTGTTTTATCTTCACAGCGGCTTTCGTCTGGTTTTTTGACCAGCCTATAAAAGATTATTCAACAAGATTGATTCGCTTCTTCTAAGATTATATTATAACATTATTTTCTTATTGTATAAAAGTTTACTTCGAATTAAAGAAAATTGTCTGACTACAACTGGAATCAAGACAACGCTAAATTCCATTTAAGGTTTTCCAAGTCTTACAATTTTATTTTATATGGCCTATATGGGTTATGGGCGATGCTATCCGCTTAATAAATCTATGACACCTATGCCTAGGCCGCAATCATCGCTACAACGCGACTATTCGCCGTAACGCATTGAATGTAGCCAAACTTCGCTCCGTAAGGTTTAGTACCGTAAAATGGGGGGAATAGAAACTATTTTAAACTTTATTTAGAAGTTTAGGTGATATAACAGCTTAGTTTGATATGTTTTAGGGTTTTATCAGGTGTCCGGGATCTTAATTACTATGGATTAATCGTAAAATCGGATGTCCCGTGTAATATTCACGAAAAAACTATCAAAATGTGCAGATTTTCTATTCAACCCGCCATTGGGGTGAAAAGAAATGTAAAAGGGGTTATTAGAAAAAAATGATAGGGCTGCCACCATTTGTTACGAAATATAATTCGAGCCTTACACTTAATTTAATAGACATCAACAAAAATATAAAAGTATGCAGTAATTCCAAAATATCAAAATTCTAAATGGAAAACAAACAAAAATTAAGAAATCTTCTAGTAAAATAAACAAAAACTTAAAAAAACCTTCCAGTAATTTCTCAAAATAAAATCAACAAAAAAATACAATTGTTAAGTGCTTTCTTATTTATCTACTCATCATCATCATCATGATGATCTTCTTATTTCTTTGCGTAAATTTCACAAATCTTCATGATCAGTGAAACTTAAAAGCTACAATACCAAGGTACCTTAAATTACTAAGTTGAGATCAAAATAGGAACATGACATTACTACTTAAAATTTGTTTAAAACAGTTATCACTTTCAAACTTAATTCTCATTTTCAGACAAAACTTTCAAAATTTCTTCACTGTTATTGTAATAATTCTTTTTACTATGTGCTAGCAGACTTTGTTTTTCAGTCTTAATCTTAACATTGTCATGTGATTGTATTCGTTTACATTCATTAGGTGGAGGTATCTTCAGATTCTCTTTTAACGTAACAGGTCGTAAGTTTGATCTTTTGTCGCTTTTTATTTCTGTGTTTTTTCCTTCTTCTGTTTTTTTTCTGACATGTCTTAAATTTGATGTCACTTTTATTTCTTTCTTCACTTTCTTTATATTTTTATCTGTGATAATTTGTACCTTAGTAATATTTATTTTATTCTTTTTGCAACTTTTAGACGGTGAATCGTCAATAACGACTTCCTGGGCTGCATTTTCATCAAAAAAATAAACAGGCATTGATTCAATATCAAATGGAACATTCGTCTCAATCTTTTCAAATTCCTCTGAAATATTTTCACTTAATTTAATTGAATTAACAGCCAATTCAAGCTCTTTATCTTCTCTTAAATTATTTTTGCTTAACTCGAATAAATTAACTCCTTCATCATGCGTAGCCTCTTCCCTAGTGCCTGTCCCGTCATCTTCAGTTTTACATAAGTTCGCTTCCGTTTCTTCACATCCATGTTCCAGTCCCTTCGATTTTGGTCTAAATTGGTCTATTATCTCAACGATTACTTTTTTCGACGTATTTTTGTCTTCTTTTTCAGGTATTTGTGATAATTTTCCCTTTCCCTTCCCGTTCCCCTTCCCCTTCCATCCCGAGCCCGATGTTGAAGGCATATGAATTTCTTCTAACGCACGCGCATCTTCTATATTTTTCTTCTTTTTCTCCAGGGTTTCTTTGTCTATATCTTCGTATTTCCTTTTTTTATTCGGCGTTACAGGTACATTGGTTTCTGCTGTATCAGGAAGTTCTTCATCATCTTCAAAATTCTCCAGCGTCACAGTTTTTGCATTTTTAGCTTTGTTTTTTTTGTTCTTTTTTGTCTTTATTTTCTTTTCCTTTTTGCTTGATGATGATGATGCATCAATACTAGAGATATCCTCCAAATCTTCTTCAGCGACACTTTGACCGGCAACAACATTTAGTTTTCGTTTTTTTGTTGGTTCTCTAATATTCATGCTTCCGAATCGCATTTCTTTCAGAAAAGTTAAGACAGATTCATTGATAACCTCTCTGTGAGCTTCAGGGTCTTGACCCTCTTGACCACTTTGTGGCAATCTCGACAAAATTTCATCGACGTTCAAAGGATTAATACCACATTTTTTGAACCCCGCCTTTAAATTGGTTTCCGCATTGCCTGAAAGTTCTTCCATTAGCAATTTCAATAATCTTGGAAAACATCCCTTGGGGACAGTTCCAAGACAACGCCCATCTTTTTTTTTCCATTTTAGTAGCAGTTCCCTCCACGCATGCTTCATAGGACGGAAGAAAGCGACGTCCAGAGGCTGCGTCAAATGTGTTGAGTTTGCTGGCAGGAATACAAAATCGATATTTTTTTCTTTACATTTTGCAATCAAATGCGCAGAAAGATGAGATGACAAATTGTCACCAATTAAAACCTTTCTTCCTGGCAGCCTGTCGAAATATGGAATAGCAATAGTTGTTATCCAGTCTTCAAAGGTCTTTCCTTCGAACCAGCCAGACGAAGATGAGTTATATCGCGCGCCTTTAGGTCCGTACTTTACCCATGAATCATACCGATTCTGAGCTTTGTACACAACATACGGAGAAAGTAGTTTCCCTGCAGCTGTTCCGGCAATCATTAAAGACGTGGAAGCTTTTGAGTGATTCATTACCCTCTCGGGGTATTTGGTGCCACGTTTCATCAAAACTTTTTTTCGACCTGGGTCATCGCTTAAATTCGTTTCATCGTAGTTTAAGATGTGGGTAGGTGGTACGCCATCTAAACTTTTTTGCAACTCTGAATGGTATTCTCTTATGTTATCGGGTGAAACTGCTGCCCTGCTTCTTTTTATATTTTGACAAATGCGTTTTGCAATTTTATCCGAGTGTCTTTTGAGAAAACCTTCCACCAAGTCAGGTCCAGGAAAATTATTCTTAAACCGCTTATGCTTGATACCTAATTTGTCAAGATACATTTTAACAATAAATCGCAGATCCATTGTATCCAGAGGATACCCCCATTCTGAGCATGCATTTATATTGGTAATCAGGTATTCTTCGTCCGCTTCTGTTAAAGCGGTTTGACCGCCTTGAGGTTTCATCTCTCTTTTGCTGTGACGGTACAGCACGGAAATATTTATATTATATTTTTCGGCAACCAATTTTAATTTGGCACCTGGTAATGCCAATTCCTCCACTGCCTTGCATATGATGGTTTTATCGTACTTTTTGTACTGTTTTTTTGTGGGATCTGGCTGATATTTTCGCGGCATGGTGCAACCTAAAATACGAAATAAAATCATTTACACAGCAGACGCAACCCTAGCATAACAAAATCTATTGACCCCGTAAGTGATCCTTTTCACCCCGTACTTATGTCTATTCACCCCTTTACTATATCTATTAAACCCCTTCTAGACTTCTACTGACCCCTCTTTGATTTCTATTGACCCCTTTTTGTACCCAAATTTACCTGACAGAGTATTTTTATAATTTTATGAATTTAAATTGCTTTAAAAACAATAACTTTAGTGAAATCTAGTAAGAATATTGTACTTACATTCAGCATTAAGAATCAAAACTCACAAAAACGCAGTATTAATTTTAAAAACTTAAAGTTTTGAGGAGCTAAATTTCGGCTGTTTTTAAACGGCAACTTTACCGGTAATTTTCTGTATCAAAATGACAGTTGAGTCATTTGTCTATGGTAAAAAAAAAAACTAACGGTATTGCCAAAATAAAATATAGTTTCTACTAAAATAATATTGAAGAGACTGTATGTAGGAGAGTCGTCTAAACTTAGTTCGGTTTTTTTTTCTATTGCCCCCGTGAATTCTATTCCCCCCATTTTACGGTACTCGTGTATGACGCAAGGAGTTTATCGCGATGAGTTGTCACACTACAATCGGACACCAATCTTAATAAATAAAACCAAACCAAAGTATCATTACAATATACATAACGAAATGTACCGATGACATTTTTGGACCTTTTTGGCAATTATCCTCGCGATTTACGATAAAAAACACGCGTGGATATGTCATGAACATTAATTATAAGCCGATAGTTCAAGATTTCTCGTACGGATCTTAGCGCGATAAGTGCGGCCTAAGCATTTAAAACATACACTTAATATCAATTATTAATTGAATGTCACAAAGGGTACTTACCTAAAAAGTCCTAGCCACTATGATGTTAGTTTTTACATAAAAAGAATTTGTAAACGCTTTGGAATAATGAGTATTTTACTTCAGGATCTTGTTTAGATTAGTTAGAAGATACCAACCGATCACATTTCCGAAAGTTTACTATAAATTTACGATTGGTTATAGGGAAACAACTATTCAAAGCAATATTAAATATTTATATCAATAAAATTCACTACTAGTTTTATTTCTTATTCATTTAGGCTGGTACCTGAGAAGCAGCACAAAGAATCCCAAAATCTATCTCCAACCCACATTTTCGGTAAAGTTTTAAAAATTAACTCTTTGGACAAAAATTTTTTTACCAGTTATACCATGCTCTATCTTAGAATCTAAATACTACATTGAAAATTTTTTTTTTATTTTACACTGATTATCAATAAGTAAGGTAATGCTTCAACATTCAAGAAATTCGAATTTCAAAAGATAATTTAAGTATAGTTTCCTTCATACCTCCATCGTCCATTGGGAGTTTGACTGGTGCTTCGACATCAAGCACCGTTTTGAAATCTTCGCTCTCATTTTCATATGATACATCATCACCAAATGCTTCTTTAATTTTCTTCTCTTCTAGCTCATTGTCAATCTTAAATAATGTAAGAAATTACCAACAATTACACTGATGTAATGAGAAGTACTCTAGGCTACAACAATAACTTTTTTGTTAGATCAAAATATGCATGAAGTTGCATGCACAAGTACTAATCACACAAATAATTTCTTAAAAAAAAAACTGATGGTATTACTTAAACTTACAAATTTTCATTTTAAATCTATCATACGGATTAACTAAACAACAACAAATCAAAATAATTATAAAATAAATATAATCACACATACCTTTACAATGTCTTTAACTTTTATTGTTGGTTTCTGGAGTGTGGGTGCTGAATCACTGTCTCTACTGTAGGAAACCCTGCTGTAATGTCTCTCTACGCTGCCAAGACCTGTGAGGAAATTATAATTTTGAAAAATATGTTTGTTTTTCTAGTAATGTTAGTAATGCTAGCAGAAGACTGTGAAGCAAACAAACTTCGTGTATTCAGTCTTGTGCACACTAATTGTTGTAAATCATAGGATACTAATTAGGTGGTTGCTTTAATAAGTAGTTTAGAACCACTGTTAACTTTGATTCAAGAGGCACTTTTCACAATTGTTAGTTGGCTAAAGTTGTCCAACTATTGGGTTAAAGCGTTACTTGTATTAGAACCCTCAGTTCATTAACACTGCCTATTTATTCAACAGTATATTTAAAGCAACATCCTAGCCTAGATTGTGATGTAAATGGTGGTTATCATGAATTCTATTTTACAATTTGCTTACATATATGATGTAAAAAACTACATTCCAAGCTACAGAGAGCTTTGATGGCCCAGTGGTTAGAACGCGTGCATCTTAAAAGATGATTGCGGGTTTAAACCCAGGCAAGCACCACTATATATATGTGCTTAATTTGTGTATATAATTCATATCATGCTCTACGGTGAAGGAAAACATCGTGAGGAAACCTGCATGTGTCTAATTTCATCGAAATTCTGCCACATGTGCATTCAACCAACCCGCATTGGAACAGCGTGGTGGAATATGTTCCAAACCCTCTCCTTAATGGAAGAGGAGGTTTTATCTCAGCAGTGGGAAATTTACAGGCTGTTACTTTACTTTACTTTAAGCTACAGAGGTAACAAAACAAACAGCAAGATATACGATAATTTGAACTAAGTGTTGTACATACCCTCTGAAAAAACTCCACTTGACTTAATTATATTTGAACCATTTCTTGTTTTGTTTTTACGTTCCTTTTTATGTCTATCGTCCCTCTTGTGTTCTCTACTGTTTGCCGTTGATGGACTAAAATAAAATAAAATAAATTAAATTATAATATTCATGAACACCAAAGTATAATTAAATCCTTGTAGAAATGTATGAGTAGCAAGTCATAAGTATTCCACTAATGAGTAAAATTCTTCTATACGTAGTTGAGGAGAATATAGCATAAACATTTTTTTTTAATTTCTTAACACTGGACTGAGGCTAAGAGCAGTTAAGGACTGTCAAATTTACTAACCCTTTGTTTTTATTTCTGGTTACATTTAAATTGGGAGTAAAAACTTTTTTATTGGGCTTTAATCCACCCAGTGAAAGATCTCTTGGAGCTTTGAATGAAGCCAATCTTTGGAGAGGATCTGCTGCTGCTATATTCGCATTTGATTTCTCCCCTGAATTAGACATTATGAATTCCTGCGGTCTTATTACCGTATAGGTGTTAAAATAATAAAAAATCACTATTAAACCTCAAACTGACAGATATCATTTAATTTGTAGTGTTTTAAAAAGTATAAACTTATTTAATAAAAATATAAACAAATGGACCGATTGAAACGCGCAAGTCGCCTGACATTGACAGTTTAAATGTCTATTATGACTTATGACGTATGATTTATTTTTTTAACTTACCCTTTTTTACTTATTTAAATAAGTAAAAAAGGGTAAGTTAAAAACCGAAGGTATCATAACATCCCTAGTATAAAAAAATACAAATATCTAACTACGTTCAAGGACTGCTCAGCTGATGAAAATGACTATATTGTGCTCATCGATATTACAGAAAAATAGTGCAGTGTTGAACAGATATCTTCAACACCGTAGGATTTGTTTAGTGCAGTAATTCACCAGACGGGATTATTTCTACCAATTCTATGAAACATTCTCCATTAAAAATGCGATAGAAGATGTAAAAAATGATCGTATATCTTCAATTAATAAAAACAAATTCCAATGATACAATATTTATTTATGATGATTTGTACTATAATAATACTCTCAAGAAATCAATCATCAGATCAGTTCATGGATATTTTGATAATTATTATCTGCAAGTTGCAACTTGCAACACTGTAATTTAAATATTATTGAAGTTTAAAAAATAACGTTACGTGTGAATTCTGAATGTGATTTAAGTTTTCAGAAAGCTCGTTATAATCTTTAAAAAATTAAAATAGTTTTCTTTATTGACGATATGGCTGAATCTCTGTTTGATATTTTCGGCGATCATATAACAAGACAAGCTGTGAAAAATGTTTCACGGCAGCCGTTATCTAACATTGGTAAGAAAAACATGCTCGTTATTGTCTCTTAATATATACATTATTCATATAAAATGCCCTATTATTATAGAAAATATGGGGAAAACGGTGTCGTCTGGACCAATCAAGCCGAATGAGCCATTGAAAAAAGGGGAAAATAAAAAATCTTTTCTTTCAAATACCGGTAAAGCGTTGCAGAGTACTCCTTTACGAAAGGTCTTTACTCCACGGACAATAAATGTTGGTTCACTAATATATACTGACGCGGACACTAATGTTAACGAAAAAGGCTTCAATTTTGCTGAGCTGGAATTCACTAAGCCGCCATATAAATATGGTAAGTATTCTCGTTTATTCTGAAATTTTATATCTTAATTTCAAAGTTTATGTTATTTTCGTCGTCAATTTCATTATGATAACAGTATTCACTTCTTTTCCAATCCCATTTCATCATTTCTCTTTGTTATAAACTTATATAGTTATATTTCAGTAGACTACAACAATTTAATGTTAGTAATATATATTTTTCAGATAATTATCACAAAGATCTTTTGGACTTTCTCCCTTTACCGGAGCCAGAAATAATCAATTCTGTTTCTCCGCCAAACACACCCCCTCCTATGATTAAAAACCACAGCTTGGAATTTGATTATTCCTACCAGGACGAGTTCTTTACAGGTAAATATAAAAACATTAATTTAATTGGAGCATATGGACTTTTTTAATGTTTGATATATCTGATAATTTTTTTATCATGTGATATTAAATAAAAAAACCTAAAAATATTTTGTAATTAAGTAAACATAGCAAACACATTTTGTATAATAAAAAGTGACAAAACATCATTACCATTTATCAATTTAAAAAAAAAACACACATGCTTTCTACCAGCTGGTAAAAATAGAGGTCTTTGTGTGTTATTGAGATTAATTTTTTTTTAAACATTTTCAGATGATTTTTCAAATGAGAGTATTCCTGATGACGATCTTGGTCTTCCTGATATTTTTTAAATAGTGCTGTAATAATTGTGTTAGGTTACTATGGTATTTATAAAAAAACAAACAGCTATTATTATTTCAGTAATTTAATTCCTTAATTATAATATAACAATGTTACATATTTACATTTGGTTTAAATATAACTTAAATATATGATAACATTTTTGTATGAGATGTGTTTTGTTTTATATAGTTATGAATTGCCTTAAACATTATTGTGGTGTTCAAAAGCATTACACATAAGTTCAACAGCTTTATATGAACAGTATTTTTTTGTTAAATAAAAGGTTTGTAACAAAGAGGTTGTTTTAATTTTTATGAATTTAAAAATAACAAAATTGTTCAGTTTATAATTTGTGTAGTATGTGTTTTCAGAGATTGAAGTAGATAATTATTTTACAATACAAAATTATTGACTCACAAACAAAAAAAATATTCTTAACATAAAAATAACCTTATAAATATTTTAAGTTAAATATTTCTTGCCGAGTAGCTGAACTTTCTTCTCAAATGCTGGGAATGTTATAATAGTGTCCTCTTTGTAGAATGGATTTAAGAGGAGTTTAACATAGGTTTCATAAACATCAGTGAAGAAATTCTTGATGCCATCTTCATTGCGTGCGTCATGTACCATTATAAACCTCATCTGCAACATAAATATAATAATTATAAACAATAATGTGTATACTATTGTCCCACTCACAGAAAAAAAGGTTACACACATTTCTTTAAGACCTTTTTATGAATTTATATTTTGAATAAAACACTTTAATAATTATTGAAATGTTCTACTAAAGAGTATTAAATTAATATTCTATCTAGATAGAACTAGCAGTGTATACTTCAAGTGAACTTATGGAATCTGTATTTATTATTATAGATTATGAGGACAGTTCAACATAAAAAAAACTAATTATATTTAACACGTTCACTGCCACCTAAATTTTTCCTATGCTCATAGCGATGCCGCCATACATAATGCCGCGAACACGCTAAGCGTGTCCCCGGCATCGCTAGATAAATTGTATGGACAAGCGTAGCGTGTCCACTGGCACAGGAACAAAAAAATGATAATTTTTTTGTTAAAACGGTCTTTGTTAGTTAATATTTCTTGTGTTATGCAATAATTAAGGTGTTTAGAATAATGTTGTCAGTGTTTTATCCTGGAATTATGACAAAAAACCGCTTTTATGGTAAGTAAACATCATAATGTAATCAGTGGTTGTAAAACTTTTTAATAAATTCCCACATATCATATTTATATTGGTGTCGAATTTGATATATACTTTTTATCGCGTTATGATTTAGTTCGTATTTCAATAAAAAAATTGTTCATGATATATACTGTTACCTGTTATCTACTGTTGTATCCCTGCAAAGGACGCGGGTCAGTTTGAAAGTAGCAAGGTATAATCAAATAAAATAAAATAGAACTTTCAATACAAATTAAAACAGAGTTTAAATTTCGCTTCATAAAGTGTCCATAAAAATCCACCTTCTTTTTTTGTTTTCTCAAATACATACTTATTAATTTCTAAAATCAATTTTTATCTCACTTGTTTCGTTCACTTTCTTATTAGTTGCTAGAAATGTTCAAAGGTCATAGGATATCGATTCGGTGCACATGTCTTGATATAATAATAAAGAACAATTAAATAAGTAATAATTAATAAACAAATAATTAAAAAATAATCAAGCTTCTTGTAAGCTAAACTCGTTTTATTGTTTCATTACTTCAATTCTTGTAACACGAATTTGAAGTTGACATGAGTTTACATTTTTAAGGTAAATCAGCCTTATTTAGTGTTTAATTTTATATATTTGGTGTATGTATGTCGTAGTTAATGATTAATCGAACTAACATATAGGTACTTGTAATACATAATCAGTATCAACATAACACAAAGTAAGACAATTTAGTATAAACTTTGTCATTAAATAGGAATGGCAGAATTACGGCTTATATAGTTTTCAACCGACTTCCAAAAGGAGGAGGTTATCAATTCGATTCAATAACTATAACTACATTATATAATCGTAAATCGACTTTTAAGTAGTCTAATATTTTTCATTTCATTTAACTTAGGAAGACTCTAAAAAATATGTTGAATACGCAATTATTTTTATTACTTTTTCGTGCATATTAATTTGTTTTAAAATAGTGTTTTGTTTGAAGTCGGTTTTTCTTTTTGCTAAAATTTTTATTTATACTACAAAGGTGTATAAATTTTTATAATAATAGATATTTGTACAAAAAAAATAATGTAACAAAGTTCCGCAAATTTGAGAAAACAATAACAAAATTAGTTCAATTTTCAACAAATTGGTAATAAGCCATAAATAAAATGTGGTTTGTTGAAAAAACAGTTTGACAATCTATGATTATCCTTAATAAGTGAACAAGCCTAGCGTGTCGCCGGCATTACGAAAGACATTTTTTTGTAAAATAAAAAAAAAATATTATTTTTAACGGGCCACTTAAAAACTCAGTAGCTTACCGCTTGAAGATTGCACACAATTAGTTTGAATGAATAATTTAGCCTAGTTTTTAAGATATCACTGAAATTCTAAGAACAAGCCTAGCGTGTTCGCGGCGTGGTTATAGAAATTCGCATGAACACGCTAGGCGTGTCGCTGGCACTGAACGTGTTAAATTATTGATAGAAATATTGTTTACCTGACTAGCAGTGACAAATGCTGAGACAAACCATTGATTGAACTTATCAACAGACTTGAGGTATGTGTTGGTGACCTTCCACATATGCTCGTCAACTAAATCAAGGGCTGCATGAGCTATGAATTGATTCAAGTGTCTGTTGTCTTCCTTCTAAAATCAATATGATTAAGTCCATATAGTATTCCCAATAACTAAGTATGATATGACTATTTTATATTGTATTTAATTGGTGGTTGGGCTTGTGTGCTTCTATGTATTGCTTTTTCTACTGCCAAAACAATGACAAATGTTGTTGTGTTCTGATTAGAATAGGGGGATTTCGTAGTATCCAAGGAACGGAAAATATTTCTAAACAGTACTAATGGTGAGTGGTTGTGACTTAACATCAGGTGGCCCATTAGACAGTGTCAACAACCTTTAAAAAAGGATTAATGATAACTATACTTGTTGTTGTTGGATGAAACTAATTACAGAAATGGATAGATTATAATTTACCTTTACTTCTTTGGTGACGGGAATGAAATCTATTTCGAATATAGGATTGTCCGAGTGGCCCACTATTACAAAGTAATATGTTCCTGCCATATTTAGTTATGAAAAATAACTCAAAACTTAATTGCTCTCGTAATCAATGAACTTAGCACTAAATCTTTACAGTAAATATTTTATAATATTTCCATTTCGTTGGTTTTTTTATAAATTAATTATTTATTTAATGGGTTTTAGTTTTTGTTTTTATCAACTGTCAAAATGTGACAACTGACAACTAATCGCTAGAGCTAGACCGTAGACGTCTACTATTTTTTTTAATATTGACAATTGACAAAATACGAAATCTTTTGCCGAATTACTTTTAAAAAATGCAAATTTGTTGATTCACATAACCACATTTTTAGTATTCATTAAAATTAAACATTTATGTAATGTATTACTATTTATCATTTTCTACATAACTTAAATTACTGTGTTATACATAGTAAAACCTTTCTCTTGTTTCTTTTTTTTTATTATGTACGAAATGTAAGTTGCCTTTTTAAAATATTTGAAGTTAATTCGAACATTTAAAAAATTGAACAACAAATTTGGCGCCAAATAATAAAATATACTTTGTAAAAATTTTATGTAATAAAGTTAAATTAGTCATTCATTATAATTTTCAGAAAATTGGAATTAATGAAAAGATAATGTTAAATACTTATTTCAGGTGATATGACTTATCCTATTAAAAATTTAAGATTGTGGCAGAGCAAAAACTGGGTTAAATATGAATCGAAGTCGGCATATTATCTACTAAGAATACATTTTGATCAGATTTTAATTACTTCAGAGAATAAAGTACTGGAATCTTTGAACGTTAATGGGAAACTCAAGGGTGTCCTTAAGGATGATATTTTAATATTAATAGTTAATAATGTCGGACAAGATGTGAGTTATAATTAGATTAAATTTTTTAAGCTGCTAATTTTTAGCATTCCTGTTATAATGAGTTTGAGGAAGTTTATATTTACCTACTAGAGTTAGAATACCCTTTATCACATAAAACATATTTATATTATTCGTAATTTAAAAGAAGTTTTATGTCAGCGTCAACGATTTTAGTTGATCCTTTTTAATGGAGACTAGCAAAAGACTCAGGTGCATGATCCGGTAGCCTGACACGCCTAGTTTATGGTGCAATACTAAAGCCTTTACATATATTTTCTACAGCCACTGCTGAAAAATAATGTACCAAAAAAACAAAGTCACTTTTTTAATTACTGGACCCAGAATTTGAAATTGGGGTCCGCAGCCTTTTAGATTATCCAACACATTAATTTCAACCAATTATCAAACCACTATCATAAGAGATATATTATTTAATATTAGAATATTATAAGTCGAGATGGCCCAGTGGTTAGAACGCGTGCATTAACCGATGATTGCGGGTTCAAACCCAGGCAAGCACCGCTGTTTCATGTGCTTAATTTGTCTTTAGAATTCATCTCGTGCTCAGCGGTGAAGAAAAACATCGTGAGGAAACCTGCATGTGACAAATTTCATAGTATTTCTGCCACATGTGCATTCCACCAACCCGCATTGGAACAGCGTGGTGGAATATGTTCCAAAAACCTTCTCCTTAAAGGGAGAGGAGGCCTTTAGCCCAGCAGTGGAAATTTACAGGCTGTTGTTGTTGTTATTAGAATATTTGTCTACATTGAGTGTAATATGAAATTATAAGTCTATAAAATTATATGTCTTCCATAAGATAGTTATATACTCTTAGTTTATAAGTATAATTAAAATAAAATTAATACAGGTAAGAAAAATCAAATTTCAATTTAAAGAGAATATTCAAAAATGTCTTCAAGAGCTAAGTGCTCGTCTTCCCATTGTGGCTTACGGTTCAATCAATGAGAAAACTAAGATAACAACAAAATATCGTAAAATAGAGGATGTCATTAAAGATGCTGTAGAAGGCAAAGGTTTGTTTTATATTATGTATTTTATTATGTATCTAATATTTATACTACTCAATAAGATTCAGCGTTTTAGATTATATTTCTTTTGTTTATAGTGAATTTAAATCCAAATCATAAGTTGCCAAAGGATTTCCAAAATTTTGTCAAGTTATGTTTGATTGATCCAACGTTCTCCCAGGTTGTAATTGAAATTGAGAAGATACTCCAAAACAAATAGTATGCTTTAAATATACATTCAAAGTATTAAATGAAATAAAGATATTTACAGCATGTCGACTTTTAATTAATTTTATACTTATTAATAAATAATTTACATATAGAGCTTACGTACATAAACTGAGTAAGGAAAATTAAATACAGTTACTGCTTCATAGCCCTTTGTTATAGTCTTTGGTAAAATGTTATATCAATTAGTATAGAACTTGATACCGGAGTCATAAGTCGGTTTTGGTTGCTAGTGTTTCCGGACCTTAATAATTCTTAAATGTTGCCAATATCAAAATATGTAATGACTTAAATTTAAAAATGTCAAGTTTGAATGAAGTCGTTATTTCGTTGCGATTATTATTTTGAATTATGTTATGATTGAAAACAAAACAATCTCTAAAACTTTTTAAATAATTAAATTAAACTGCATTTTGTAAGTAAGCTAAAATGATGTCAAATAGATATGTAACTGGGCAATCTTCAGCAATACGGAAATCAAGGTAAGATAGTAAACAATGAATTTAATTACATAAAGATCTTTCGTTGTTAGTTTCACTTAAAAACTTTTTAATAAAGTTCACTTTAAATGAGTTTGGAAATTCCATACTGAAAACTATTAGCAAAATTATCTTTACAAAGCGCTGGCCATACATAGACCCTCGGACCTAGAAGTCCGTGAAACTTTTTTAATGCTCACTGAACTCTTAAGTAGCTAAGCAATGAATGATAAATGTGAATAGTTAAATGGTGATCTTTAACATCGTTTGTGGGGTTTTGTGATTATTGTAGGCTGGAAGGCAAGCCATCCTTACTACCAAAACCGCGACGCCCTGGCTCTACAGACAGGTTGTCAACTGAGGCTCGTCGGCCGTCAACCACGGGACATCGTTCTAGCAGCGCAGAGCCCGCGAGAGCAACTTTCGGAGCTCGTTTGAGTAGAGAGGCATCTGCTACAAAACTACAATTAAATGGGGTAATAAATAAATTACACACATGTATATTTAGCTTCTATGCATTTCCAAATTATGCATCAAAGTTTCAACCCACCTAAACTCCAAAGGAAAGCCTGAATAAATGTTTTGCCTTTAATTGTGATGTATAGCTCTACAAGACAATATGTGAAATTCCTAATAAAATCAATACAATAGTTAATATTGTTACTATTTTGAATCTCTAGCTAATGCTAAATGTTCAACTACACTGATGACTAAGATTATCGTGCTTAAAAAAAAACCTGTATGTCACTTTAAACTTTTTCAGAGGTCAAGGTCTCAGACAGGAGAGACAAGATATGGTCAGGCTACCACCACACCTCTTCGAACAACACACTACTCCAGACCTACTACCACACCAGTGGTGCGTAACACATTTGCTTGTCATTAATGTAATTATATTGTCATTTATTTGAGAGTAATGGAATGAAGTCCTACAATTATTTTCAACTTTGATTAAATGTAAACTCTCTGTTTAGAGATGGTGTGACCACAACTATAATACTTTGTTAGCACTTTGCCAATGTTCATAATTTAGTTTATTATTTAGTCCATTACTAGTAATGCAGTGTCGAACTTATGAAATGGTTGTTTTTATTAGCAATATTAAAATAATAAATAACTATTTGTAACAGGGGTCAATAAACTCAAGACCTAAGTTATCCATCTGTGCCTTGAATATGCCAAAATAGTAACATTGTGCAGTAAAGAATAGTTGTACCTAGTAATTTTATAAAAATATAATTCAATCATTATATTATAATGTTATGATTACTTTTAATGTACATCTATGCTTGCAAACGGAATAGTAAAACTTTAATGATGTCACATAGAGAACACCATCGGAGGACCGCTCGAGCCGCAGCTGGCAGACGTCGCTGGAGCGCGCCCTGGCGTTTGTCACGATCAAGGACCAGCGGTGAGTAGCGGGCGGGCTGCGGGGGCTCGGACGGGGTATCGCGGAGGGCAGTGTGAGTTAGGGTTGTTGACGAAGTAATTATGAGGAGGACGAGGAGGAAGAGGAATTTTCACTCGCAAATTTAGAGGGTGCGGATGAGGATGAGGATATTTTTCGAGAAAGAGGATGCGGATGAGGAAGCGGTAGAAAAAGCGGATGAGGAAGCGGTAGAAAAAGCGGATGAGGAAGCGGTAGAAAAAGCGGATGAGGAAGCGGTAGAAAAAGCGGATGAGGATTTTTTCCACCATAGAAGACTGTATTCATGCATATTGATTAGTTTTTCTTTAATGTCGTTTTAATTTAATAGTAACTTTAGTATCACGCACCTATCTTCTATTGGTAAACCTTCATTCTCATCGTCACTATTTGATTGAGAGGCTACCATTTCGGCTAACATTGAATCTACAATCTTACCCGTGGAAGCGGTGGTTGTGCGGCAGGATGTGTCTACTACAGCTCCAGATTCGTCATAAATTCCTCTTAAATTTTGAGGAGGCGATAGCGGAAGAGTAACCCAAAATATTGCGGAACTGTCGCATTATGACGAAGCGGAAGAGGAATCCTCAGCAACCGTAGTGTGAGCGCGTGTGTGCGCGTGTGTGCGCAGGCCGCTGGCGAGCGCGGCGTGGCAGCGCGCGGAGTGCGCGCGCGTGTCGGAGGCGCTGTGCGCGCGCGGCGCGGGCGCGGGGCTGCTGCGGCCGCTCACCATCGCGCGCTTCGTGGACGTGGTGGGCGCCCTGCTGGCCGCCGTCTCGCGCGACGCCAAGCTCTCCTCCGACAATTATGTCACCAAGGTACTACTCTAGTTAGCGATCTTTTAAATTGCTGAGATTCTATTTACTAGTACTAACTAAAACTTTAATTAAAATTATTGGAAATATTGGTATCATATGAGTGTAGGCTACTATACTATATGGTAGCTTCACTTAATTATTAAATGACGATCCAAAAGTGCTTGTAAAAGCCCACTTGAGTCAGTGGCGTAGCTAGGTGAGGAAGGGCCCCGGTGCGGTGCATAGAAAAAGACTTTGGCCCTCTTCCCCACTTTCCCATTCCTCTTCAACTAATAATTACCCTTCAAAATTATAGATACCAAATAAGAATTTTTTTGCGCAGGGTCGTGATTTTCTATCTTCAGAAGCTTAAGGTTTAGTTTAGATTGCCCCCCGAACTCCAGGGCCCTAGTGCACTGCACCACCTAGCCCCATGATAGCTACGCCACTGACTTGAATAAAGTACATTTTGATTTGATTTGATTATGACATAATCAGTAACGATGTATTCTGGCAGCTTCCGCACCTGTCCAAGCGGCTGCTGTACCCGGGCGCCGTGTCCAAGTCGTGGCTGCGCACCGTCAACACGCTGCACGCCTTCCCGCACGCGCTGGCGCTCATCGCCTACTTGCTCGACCTCGTCGCGCACATCGTGAGTGCACTCCCAGTGTCCACTATCCGATTACATCAAAAGTGGCTACTATATATTATATTATATTATTATACAATTATATATTTATGGTATTTTTATTTATGTATAGTATATATACATATATATTGTATCTATTTTTTTATGTATTAAATAATTTGTACACCCCAACCATCCTATCTCTCTCCTCTACCAAAGGTTGCCTGGAAGAGATCGCTGTTTTAGCGATAAGGCCGCCTTATTGTACATTTTTCTGTTTCTTGGTTTTTGTAAAATTGTTCCTATTATTTTCTCTATATTGGTGTGCAATGAAGAGAATATAAATAAATAAAATAAATATATAATTATATGATTGAGCAAATAATTAAACTTGTAATTATTGTTATTAGAATATGGTTAATTCTTGAAATATACATATTTTTTACAGGAAATGCCAGTCCTAGATGAGTGGCTCTACGTTGGGAAAGACGAACTGGCGTGTCTCCGACGTGACTACCTTTATAAGTGTTGGATCAGGTAATTGTTTTAATATGTAAGGGCAATATGTACTTTTTATTTGCCTTAAATTTAAAACGTTGTTTAATATTGTTATTGCGTGTTCGAAAAAATATTTTATTAAAATATTGTTACACAGGTTTCAAGATCCCGGGCATCAGTTTGAGGATTTGAATGAGGATTACCTGGAGAATCTGAAAGTACTTCTCGGAAATGACGAGGAAAAGATAGCAGAGTTGCAGCAAGTTATTAAAAGTTGGTATTTTTGTATACAAATATCGTTAATCAGAAATGTCATTATGGAAGCCATAGGCGTAATGGGTTTTGAGTTTTCAGTATATTAAATGCATATAGATGCTATAAAACATTTTTATACACTTATATCTAGCACAAATCTACTTGACTTCATTATATGGCTATCTGTGTTAATTTCATCCATCAAAGCCAAGTTTGTGGTATAGAATACATTACTAAGGAGTATAATGTTATAATAACATTTTATCGTGCAATAACACTACAATATCTTACTCTTTCACCGTGAAAACCGTCAAACTCTGGAATGCACTACCCACTGATATACGGCAGTCTAAATCCTTGGCAATATTTAAGCAGCGTTTGAGAAACTATTACCTATCCATATCTAAATAATGTATGCAAGTATGTAATAATATGTAGTTTATATTTATGTATATATGTATGTATATTTTGATATATATTATATTTCTATGTATGTATTATTGGTATGTAGTTATATGTAGTTTATTACTATACCTTAGTATAAATATTATTATATTGTACTTTTCCTCATTTTTTCATATATTTTTCTTCACTTACCTGTTTTCGTTCTAAGCTCCTATCACCAAAGGTTGTCTGTGAGAGATCGCTATAAGCGATAAGACCGCCTTTGCGCACCATGTACTTATTTTATGTTTTATATTTCCCCTTTTTTTTCCATGTGTTGTGCAATAAAGCATTTTAAATAAATAAATAAAATATCTGTGTCCAGAGTACGAGACGTGCCTGGAGGACGAGGCTGAGAAGAGCGCGCGCGCCGACGAGCAGCGCCGCGTGGCGCGCCGCGACGCGCTGCTGGGCGCCCTGCGCGCCGCCCGCGCCGCGCGCCGCCAGCACGCCGAGCGCGCGCGCGACCAGCGCGACCGCGCGCTGCAGCACGCCGCCGCCGCGCGCCAGCTCGACCTCGACGCGGAGCGCGCCGCCGCCGAGCTGGAGCGCCTGCGCGCCGACCTCGACGCGCAGGCGCTCTCCGTGGCCGAGCGCGCGCGCCTCCTCGACGACGTCGACTACGCGGCGCGCGTGCACGACTCCAAGCGCGCGCTGGCCGACCAGATCGCAAAGGTCCGACCGACCCCATCAGTGAAACTTTGTCCCTGATCGTTCCATATTTCTGACTCACGCATATTTAATTCCGATATCAGATGGTGATGAGCAAGGAGACGGAGCTGGCGCTGTGGCAGAAGAAGACGCTGGACAGCTGTGTGGAATACAAGCAGGGTCTCATACATCTCTCCGCACACCTGCCCGAGTTGGCCGGGCTCGCCGTCGACGAGAAGTGAGTTTGGCCTGAATTAGGCTTATGCCATTTATTACGATTATTTAAAAATTGGCACTTGATCATATTGTGTTGTACAAATATCTAAAACTACCGTTTCTGAGCAGGGAGCTGATGGGAACGGAGTGCGCGGCGCGACTGTGCGAAGCAGTGGAGGCGCTTCGCGAACAGGCCGCACGTCTGTCCGCAGCACGCGCCGACTGCGCACGCGCACGATCTGCGCTCGCTCGCCGACGCGCATTGTTACTCGTTAGTGTGCCCGACCTGTGCTACAATATCAACTCAACGAAATGACTAAATAAAGTGACTGAATTAATAAGAAGTTTCTAGTTTGATATTTTTAATGTATTTTTCAATTATAGGAGGAGGCTCGCACAAAGATTGCAGAGATGAAGTCGAACGTTCAACGCGAGCAGCAATCTCTGGACGCAGAATTGAGCAAGGAGGCTTCCGAAGCTGCTGCTTGGACTGCCGAAGAATTGGAGGTAGCCGAAAGGCTGGAGAAGCTGAGGGGATGTCAAGAGGAGTATGCGAGAGTAGACAGCGAACTGGAGTTCTGGGAGAAGCAGGATTTGGAGTAAGTAGGAATACGAAGGAATTAGCTTCAAACACTATTACTTCTTTTTGTAAGTTAAAGTAGTAACTAGATTTCTACATGTTAACATAATAATCCCAAATATGCTGGCTCTCCTAATATTACAACTTTAAAAGTATATTGAGTAATAAATATTAAACATTAACAGCCTGTAGATTCCCACTGCTGGGCTAAAGGCCTCCCTTTGAGGAGAAGGTGTGGAAAATATTCCACCACCCTATTCCAATGCGGGTTGGTGGAATACACATGTGGCAGAATTTCTATGAAATTTGTAACATGCAGGTTTCCTAATGATGTTTTCCTTCACCGCTGAGCACGAGATGAATTATAAAGACAAATTAAGCACATGAATCAGCGGTGCTTGCCTGGGTTTGAACCCGCAATCATCGTTTAAGATGCACGCGTTCTAACCACTGGGCCATCTCGACTCAATTTCTACATGTTAACATAATAATCCCAAATATGTTGCTGGCTCTCCTAATATTACAACTTTAAAAGTACATTGGGTAATAAATATCCTATTATGATATGATAGTTAGTTTTGTTTAGTGTAGTCTTCATCATCATCATCATCAGCCCGTTTTCGTCCACTGCTGGACATAGGCCTTTCCCAGTGCACGCCACTGTGGTCTTTCTCCGGCTAGTATATGTCTGGTTTAGTGTAGTATATGTGTTAATTCCTATCGGTCAGATGGCGCACACGGCTGGCGGAGTTGGAGCAATACATTGCGAGCCAGAGGACTGAAAGCAAGCGGATGCTGGAGAGCGCTCGCGAACGCCGCATGCGACTCGTGCTCGCCAACCTCGCGCTCTGGAACGAGAAGCTGGGCCGAGACTGATGCAACTTTGCTTACGATCAGTTGATACCACCAAATGTTACTGTTTGTCTAAGTTGTGAATAAGAAGTGTTGAATTGTATGAAGAAGGAAGAATGTTTATTTAATATTGATTAATGTAAATAAATAATTAATGATATGCATTTAATTTGTTTTTTATTTTATAAATGAAATAATTGTAATAGTTGAATGTTTTGTCAAATTAAAAAAAAACGCCTCCCGGCTTCGAACGGATGCAGGTTATTATTAATTAAGGAAATTATGAGATATTACTATAATTTATATCAAAGAATAGAGGTAAAACAAAATCAATTATTTTGCAATTATATTTATTTCTGTGTATCTTTGTAAGTTCTAATATTCCTAATGTACAGGAATTGTAGAGATACAAAATTAAAAGTTTTAAGTCGAGTGTCAAGTCGCCTTGTAATTTTATTTTTGCACTGGGTTGTCGAATTTATACCACTTAATTTATAATAAAAAAAATACAATTTTAAATTAAGAAATAACATTTTATCTCTATCGTAGGAATCATCTCACAATATTTTCACTAAAATTCATTTCGACACTACTTTCAATATCATTGCAGTAAGTCTTGAAGTCGCTCTGCGCCCAGCCTTGGCCGGACTTGATCTTGGCGGCGGGATCGATGGGTTTGGGCGGCGGTATGGGGGGCTTGAACGCCATCTGCGACGAGTCGTACTGATCCAATATTTGCATGGTCGTTCTGAAATTATCATTAAGTAATTGTTACAACGAATAATTCGTGTGATATTAAAATAGTAATTCAAACTTTTTAGATTTTTGTTGTTTATTATTATTTGACGCCATTTAGAGGCAACGAATCACGTGTTGGTTAGTGGTCATAATTACTAGTAGATATTGATATTGTAGAATTACTTATATTATAAATCGTTTTGAGATCATTATTCTACTTAGAGCTCCAAATTGAGCACTATATTACAAAGTATTATTGTGTAGTTGTAAAACAACTAAGTTTAGCCGCCAACACGAAAGTAAAGTAAAGTAAAGTAACAGCCTGAAAATTTCCCACTGCTGAGGTAAGGCCTCCTCTTCCATTAAGGAGAGAGATTGGAACATATTCCACCACGCTGTTCCAATGCGGGTTGGTGGAATGCACATGTGACAGAATTTCGATGAAATTAGACACATGCAGGTTTCCTTACGATGTTTTCCTTCACCGCCGAGCACGAGATGAATTATAAACACAATTAAGCACATATATATAGTGGTGCTTGCCTGGGTTTGAACCCGCAATCATCGGTTAAGATGCACGCGTTATAACCACTGGGCCATCTCAGCTCAACCAGCCAACACGAGCTTGTAAGAAACAGACCACCAATAGCATCTATCGATGCAATCAGAGAGGACAAGTATAGGGCATGAATAAATAAAGCTACGGCCACACACAGCGAGGCGAGGTCGTGCGGGCGGCGTGCGAGCAGCGCGGCGGCCACGCGGCGCACGTGCGGGTGGTAGTGCGCGCGCAGCACGCACGCGTCGTGCGCCGCCGCGCAGTGCGCGCCGCTGTGCTCCGGCGACGGCAGCAGCGGGTCGTAGCGCCCCGACCCCACCACCTCCTCCGTCTCGAACAGCGAGCCCAGAGACTTGTTTTGCTGGAGAACATTCAAAATCAAAAATCAAAATCAAAGTATACTTTATTCAAGTGGGCTTTTACAGGCACTTTTGAATCGTCATTTTACAATTAAGTGAAGCCACCACCGGTTCGGAAAGTAGATTCTACCGAGAAGAATCGGCAAAAAAATCAGTAGTTACTCGTTTTTTAACATTTAAAAAATACAAAATCATGTTAATTAAATACAATTATTTAAATTAATATAAATCAACGGAGTGATAGAGCTCACCCTGTGGGTTTTATGAAAAAAAAATGCACAAGAATACCCTAGTAAGAAAAGCAAGGAAAGTAATTTTAAAATTTATTAATGAGGTATATTTATCTACTTGGTGGTAGGGCTTTGTGCGAGCCCGTCTGGGTAGGTACCACCCACTCATCAGTTATTCTACCGCCAAATAACAGTAATCAGTATTGTTGTGTTCCGGTTTGAAGGGTGAGTGAGCCAGTGTAACTTCAGGCACAAGGGACATAACATCTTAGTTCCCAAGGTTAGTGGCGCAGTGACGATGTAAGGAATAGTTAATATTTCTCATAGCGTCATTGTCTATGGGTGATGGTGACCACTTACCATCAGGTGGCCCATATGCTCGTCCGCCAACCTATACCATAAAAAAAAAAAAAAATTATGAAAAAGCTAGTTCACGAATAAGGAGAGGACAAGGGATAGGGTATAGTGTGTCGAGTGTCGCACCTGCAGCAGCGTGTGCAGCAGCGCGAGCGCGGCCAGCGCGGCGTGGTGCGGCAGCTGCAGCGCGGCGCTGAGCAGGCGCTTGGCGAGCGCCTGCAGCACGGCCGCCGGCACGCTGCGCGCGCGCGCCACCAGCGCGCCCAGCGCCGCCAGCGCGCAGCGGGCGCTGCCGCTCGTGCCGCCTGCGGGTGCAATGGTGATTACTTTCTGGGATCGAGCTCATTGTGAGGTGTGTTGTTGACGATAGGGAAGATGCAATATTTTTATTTTTGTATTTATTTTAAAGAACTCCATATAGCATAGACCACAACTATATTAAAAATCTAAAACACTGTAATTTACGGCAAAGAATGAGGTTTTCAAATGTCAATTTAAATTTTCGCGCGAAAACGGCACTATATGTCGTATGACGTCACTGTTGTCTGTGAATGCCCTTTGGTCGTACTTGTCCTCGCTGGTTTTCATTCTTATGCATTTTTCTCGACCTATGTAATACTTTTTTTTTTGTAATACTTTTTTTGTAAAAATTTAAAACGGGCTGTCGATACCACGCAAATAAGCTTTGTTGACATATGTTTGTGCCTATTTACTTCAATAAGTTTTTCAAATAAATGGTTTTTGACAGGACCTTCTGACACAAAACAGAGATAAAAGTGGTTTCAAGCTGAAAAGAGGAATCTGAAGTCTGCTTTCACAAACCCAACTTCCATTTTAATTCGAAAAACGCAATTAATTTTAGTTTCAATGTTCATTTTTTTACAACTATAACCTCAAATATGTAGTCATTACAGGAATGACGTCACTGAACGCTCTATTAGTGTTTTAAAATACGTTCCATTTCACGTTACTTTAATTCGTAATTATTGTTAAAAAACAAAACTATATCAATTATTAACCTTGCAGTGGCCCTTCTTTTATATTTTTTTAACATTTCAATAGCAAATTTTTCATGAATATTATATTTGAATGTTCCCTATTCAATTAAAAAAAAAAAAAAACAACCGGTATAAGAGACTCACATAAACGGGCTATCCGTCTGGGCGTCATAGTAGTAGCACGTGCAAACTATCTCGACATAGCCCCAAGAAGAGAGGAACGGCTACCAAAGATTTTTTGCCACTAGTGATTTAGATGCATCACTGAGTCCCCTGTGAAGCACGAGTGCGTTTTTGCATGGGAATAGAATAATATATTAGCGTGTGGTACCGGCGTGCACGGCGAGGAGACCGTGGTAGAGGTACGCGTGGAAGTGCGCCGGGTCGACGTTGAGCGCGTCGCCGGCGCCCGACAGGATACTCAGCACGGTGTTGACGCAGAGCAACTTCTCGTGCGCGCCCACCTGCTCGTCGCGCAGCAGCCGCGACAGGATGGCCACCAGGTCCGAGTAGTACTCCAGGTTGATGATGTGCGTGAACCTGGAAAGAGTCGAGATGGCCCAGTGGTAAGAACGCGCGCATTTTAACCGATGATTGCGGTTTCAAACCCAGGCGAGCACCGCTGATTCATGTGCTTAATTTGTCTTTATAATTCATCTCGTGCTCAGCGGTGAAGGAAAACATCGTGAGGAAACCTGCATGTGACAAATTTCATAGAAATTCTGCCACATGTGTATTCCACCGACCCGCATTGGAACAGCGTGGTGGAATATGTTCCAAAGCTTCTCCTCAAAGGGAGAGGAGGCCTTTAGCCCAGCAGTGGGAATTTACAGGCTGTTGTTGTTGTGTTGTATGTCCTTCCTTGGAAGTCAAATTTGCTTCATACCAAATTTGAAAAATGAAATTCGGTTCAGTGGTTTGGTTGTGAAAGAGCGACGGACAGACAGAGTTACTTTCACATTTATAATATTAGTATATATAGAATTTAGATGATATATAGAATTTCGATTCCAGGATCGACCGGACGACCGCATCTTAACGTCGCCCCGACTCGATCACAAACCCATCATAACTCGATGTCCGAGTGGGGTCGCTTGGGCGCACCTGGCGAGGCCGGTGAGCGCGGCGGCGAGCAGGCCGGGGCGCGGCGCGGCCTTGAGCAGGCGGAAGTAGATGTGGAAGAGCGCGCGCGCCACGTCGGCCAGCAGCGCGCGCCGCGCCGCCGCGCTCTCCTGCGCGCGCGTCTCCAGCAGCTCGCGCTCCACCTCTTTCAGCTTCTTGGCGCGCTGCGCGGACACATACCAGTATAGCACGAGCTCAACACTTGTTATAAAATAAATGAGAGAATAGGCCATTTGACTGGTTTTTAAAATCAATTTTATATTACTGAGTAGAGATTAAGGAACATATTTGCCGAAAAATGTCATATTAAAAATTCCATATTTAAATAACGCGCGAAAACGCTACTTGGACAATATGGCGCTGCAATGGGGTCGGTGACGTCAGTTTGCTGTATTTTAATCTGTGGTACATATAGTAGAAAAGCAAGGTTTACAAGTGACTTCATCATAAGCCCGGTCAATCAGGAGCGTTTCGTGTCACGTGACAAACGTTTGAAAAAATGCATTTTTATTTATTTATTGATATTTGAATAAATTAAGTATTATTTTCAAGTTTCGTTAGTAAATAACCATTTCCAAACTCATAATATACACTGATTACAATAATTCACAATTTATTTTTCGGATTGTCAAATAGCCTATTAAATCCTTTTCGCGCGGCCGCACTTGACCGAGTCGATATCGTCGCACCACGAACCTTCTTCTCCTTCTTAGACAGGTTAATGATCCGCTTCTTATGCTTCTCTTCTTGCCGCTTCTTGTTTTGCAGGTCGGCCTCCTTGTCCAGGTCCACGTCCTTGATTTTCAGCGACAGCAGGCAGTCGAGCGCTGAGGGGTGGATGCGGTCGCCGCGACGTTTCACCAGCTGATTGATAAGGCGAACGATCTGTGAAGTTGTGATGTTTCATCAATTTCATGGGCCGTCTTGAACAAGTCGACTGTCGCGTCGACAAAGCGGTATAGGGTTCGAGTTAAAGACGCCAAGTTTTTGACTCCAAGTGAAGAATCCTAAACGGAAAGAAAATTCCGCAGAATTTTTTAACTTTGCCTTCAAAAATTCAACCCCTTAGTTAAAAAAAATCTTTAAGAAATGATGTTATCTTAAACTGCTCCGGATGGTAAGATAGGTAAGACAGGCACTGACGGTGAGCGTGATCTCCCCGCGGCGGTCGGCGGCGAACACGGCGACCGCGCATGCGCACACGAGCTGGCGCACGCGCGCGTCGGCCGCGCCCAGCAGTGGGACCACGCTCTGCGCGATGTTCGCGGCGTAGTTGAAGTCGGGCCGCGCCGACAGCATGCCGCACATGCAGCGCACGCTCACCAGACCCAGCGACACCGCCGCGCTCTCTGCCGCCCTGCCGACACAATCACACAGCGGCACACATGTGTAATCGAACGATTGAACGCTGTCATTTGTAGGTCGCTTTTTAGCAACTTTGTCCTATCTGTGACGTCACGACCACACTCACTAACTCGATAGCGGTACACGTGTGTAATCGAACGATTGAACGCTGTCATTTGTAGGTCGCTTTTTAGCAACTTTGTCCTATTTGTGACGTCACCGGCCAGCGAGGCGCGTTGAAGCAGCGTTTTAGAGTAAGGCCCAAACGCCCCCCAAAAGGGGAGGGACTATCTTTCAACACACTTTTTAAAGAGGATTGTGAAGCAAATACGGTCATAAAATGTAACTCTTCTGTAAACAAATTAATATTTATAAATTATTACCTTTTATTAAAAAAATCTATATTCATATTAACAAATACAATTTTATTCACACTATCTGACTATCCATCTTACATGATTTTCAGTAGCGTCATAGAAAGTTAGGCTAGAATTGAAAATTTCTTCTACCTAACTTTCTATGACGCTACTGTAAATGATGTAACTGAACTGATCATTAATTGGTCAGTTTCAGGCTGTGATGTAACAGACAACGAATGAGGATTCAGATTAAGGCCAGACCGGCTTTAACGTAACTAATACATATGAAAAATAGTTGCGCAACTCACCGGTTATCACCTTTCTTGCGTCTGAACACGTTCGCCGCTTTCTCTAACCTCTGCAGATATCTCTTGTAGAATTCCAATAGTTCTTTTTCGTATTTATACAATGTGAGTGTGTCCTTCTTTACTGGAAATAGACAAAATAATTAAATAAACTAAGAAACATTGTATAGTATTTAAGTATTTCAACTATACTTTGTCTTCTTCTTTCAAAATGTTAAATAATTAACGACGAAAAGAGACAAATGAGTGTGTATTATTCACTCCAAATACATTTATAGAATTTAGTTTAATAAATCTATTATGTACAAAATATATGGATGAAAAAATAACAAAATGTCGCACGAGGATCTGCTTGTGTTTTAGAAGTGTGAGTGTCAGGTATAAGTCACAAATTTATAGTCTATGACCGCCTTCGAGTTTTAAGCCTTATAATTTTATTTCTTTATATAATAACGGTTTGTCGTGAAAGAGCAACAATCAGACAGACAGGAGTTACTATCACATTTATAATATTACTATAAATAATGTCTGAGGTCACTTATATACTTACGTTTAACATCTGAATAATCTTGATGACGTATCTTGTAGTCGGGCAGGATGTCGCAGAATACTTCAGCAGCGGAGATAGTGGCCAGCTTACGCACTGAGATCAGATTCTGTGATCCATCTTTAAGTCGTTCATCCATCAGATATAGAATTGGGAACAAGTTTTTCAACTGGAACAATTAAATTATTTATTAGTTTTCTTTATGTAATTGAATAGATTATGTTGTCATTTTTTTTTATTTGGCGGTGTTAACAATGGTATAGGTTTTCCATGCACAAAAATGGCTAACCATCAGAGAACTGAAACTGACCTTTCTTTAAAGAATGAAATTTAAATATTAATTAATTACTATCATTTTATGGAATTATAAGTTTATTTACTACTTTATTTATATTTTTACATGGTAGGCTACTAGATATCCTTATATAGGAAGAAATATAACTATGCTAGTTATGTCTACACACCAGTAAGTCATAAAAATTTCTTTTCGAAAATGTTCAACAGTTATATTTCAGCCAATTTATGAAGAGCTTAATCAATTACAATTAAACCTGCCTCATAAATCACTTGTTACTTTTGTAGGTTTTAATAATTTTATAACTGAGTTTCTTTCGCGTTTTCTTCTCAGGTCAGGGCTTTTTCCGAACTGGTGGTAGTGTTTAATTTGATTACCAATAAGTAAGTGCAATGCTTCTACATTGAATAAAGGCATTTGAGTTTGAGTTTAATATGTATTAATGTATAGTACGACACAAATTAGATGTAGCATCGGAAAATGCAATGGAATGAAAATAAAACCGATTACTGCCGATATACACAACCAATAGAAATAGCTCTCTATCGCGCCATTCGACGCTATTCGCCACTATAGATTCTCGCGTCAGAGAAAGCGAGTGCATGTATATCGACCCGTCAAATTGACGAATATATTGGGTCATATGATATTACAAGTTATTACGTTTGTGCAAAGATCATATTCGCATGAGACATAAATATTGATAATTTGGGATACCGTACTTAATTCGGATGTGATCGGTTTCACGAATTTTGCCGATGCGACATCTAAGTTTTGTCGTACTATATGTAATGTAATAATAAACACCTTTTTTTCTGGACTCTCCAATAAAGATGAGCATAGAGCTCCTATTCTGAGCTTCTCATGATTCAATCTGTCACGTCTTTGCGCCATTAATTCAACTGTCGTGACAACATCTTTGTCTCCTGCTTGTTCTTCCTCAGCTGTGACCTCCATGCCAGAATCTGATTCAGAATCTGCTTCCTCATCATCAGATTTTTCTTCATCTTGCTCATCATTTTCTTGCTCTGTTTCAGATTCTAAATAATCATAATTAAACGATATAATATATTAGTCAGATAGTAATAAAAAATTACAAGATATTGAGTTCATTTACTATAATTTATTAACCAATATAATTAGTTAAGGATAAAATAGTTGTTTCTCAGGATAAAATAAATCACCTTGTGCTGAGTTTTTACTTCAGACAAGAGAAAGCAATTTTTTTTCTTCTTTATTTAAAGAGTTTATTCCTTACAACGAATATGCCACTCCGTAAAATTAACTATAGAGTAATTAAAGTTAAGTTAGTGAATACTACTTATAATATTACATTGTCCTTCCTATTACTATAAATAAATATAAATATAAATAAATATGAGACAACATCACATACATTACTCTGATCCCAATGTAAGTAGCTGAAGCACTTGTGTTATGGAAATCAGAAGTAACGATGGTACCACAAACACCCAGACCCAAATCAACATCGAAAACGAATGGTAATCTACGTCGACTTGGCCGGGAATCGAACCCGGGACCTCAGAGTGGCGTACCCATGAAAATCGGTGTACACACCACTCGACCATAGATTACTAAGCTTAAAAAATTTTATTAATAGAGAAGCTTTTTCTGTATTGGGTTCCACTAAAATGGTATTTAAGTATCCCACACATGATTTTAATTGAGATACAAATGGAAAAATAGCATTTATATGTTACATTGTGGCATTGAACGATATTGTGTTAAATTACAAGTCATACTTTTTAGCAACAATTAAAGCCTTATCTCTTCCTGTGTTACAGAGATGATTGTCTTACATACTTATTAGAGTAAAACCTACCTTCACATTCTTCCACCCTTTCCTCGATACCCGACTTAGTCTTAATAGGTAATAGAGTTCTTATTTTTTTGGTTGGTCTTTCAGCCTGTTCTTTCTCGTATTTCTCTTCCATGTCTGTGTCATCCGTGTCACTCTCAGCGCCGCTGTCACTGTTTGCATTTCTGGTAGGCTTGGCTGGCTTTGGTAATTTCTCTTTACCTCTTTTACGTTTTGATCCACGTCTGAAATAATTTTTAAATTTAGACTTTGACAACTAGTTCCTGTTATTTATTTATAAAGTTATAATAATAGATTTTTACGTTTTGTAAAGCAATAATATCTGACCCAATCTTTGACTTCACCAAAATCACATTCAGCCTTTTGTTAAAGCAGAAAATGTATAACATTAATATAAGATTTGAGGGTAACCAAAAAATATGACGACACTCTGCTCAGAAAGTGGTGACGTACGGGGGAAATCAGTTACACTGACTAATAGAAAAAATTGAGTTAATGGGCTTGTTATTTTCAAAAAGTGTCATATTCATAGTACTATCATTAATGATAGTTGTAAAAAGATTTTAACCATTGCTGGTTATTGTGGAATTTACATTTATTGCTCCTGTTTAATCTTTAGAATGTTCCACCTGTCTTTCGTTCTATAATCACAGTTTGAAGGCAATATGTATCAAGTGTTGTGGGTATTTGTATATGATATGATACTCACTTATTCTCCTGCTCTTTCTCAGGTATATTAGACAAGAGCTGAGGCTGCTTCGCTATTCTAGAAGTAATATACCGCTGTTCGTCCTCGTCCAACATATCGGCCCATTCATTGCTGGAAGATTCACTTTCACTGCTATACTCCAGCTGATTTTGTGTCGGTTGCTTCTGTTTCTGCACCTTTGTTCTGTGTCTCTGCAGCTTTAGTTTACCCTGCTTCTTCATTTTATTTGTAGTTTGATTGTTTCTTTTAACTTTACTAATCTTCGCTTTGCCTTTTTTCTGAAATATACAATAGTTTATGTAATGAACCTGTAAATGCACCAAAATACAAATCAGAGAGATTTCGAATACGTACCGCCATTTTTGTATATTTGTATTTAGTATTAAATATAAATTAAAACTTTTTAATATAATGAAAATACAAAAATTATCAACGTGAGTTCTCTTGACACTTATCAGTTTGACAACTAATAAAAGCATGCGTTTCTGACAGTTGATATTCTTGATATTTACGTTTCGATCTTCAACAAACTGTAAAGTAAATGGTTGACGTTATAGAATATTTTAATTCACCGGTTTGCACATTTTTTATGTTATTAAGAGATGTGAATGTGTATGTATATAATTAAGTTAATAATTATATTTTTTTCTTTAGAGTATGATACAGGAACTGATAATGTTCGTTTAATAAATGTTCATAACCTGTGAAGTAATGCGTGAAAAGTATAAAACAAGTTTTGTTGTGCCTATACGCCGTTTTTGAACGTACTCAAACTTTCTAAACGTCAAGTCTGTTATAAAGACCTCGAAACTTTCTTGAGCTTTGAAATTCTTGTTTTTCTAGTTTCCTTACTTTGAATAATCGATTGGCACGCCTATCTCAACAATTTAATATCAGTTTTATTGAAGAAAAGTACAAAGAAGAGCCTTTTGTAATGTGAATCCAAGTTTATAATCAGTGAAAAGTTTTCGCGATGGTGCCTCAACAGCAAAGACGGAGACGCCGTAGAGCAGCTTTATCACGGACTACGGAGCGACGTGTGATAGTTGTTAGAGGTCCTGGTGGTTTCGGATTTACCATAGCGGGGCAGCGACCCTGTGTGGTGTCGGCTGTTGCCGCTGGCGGGCCAGCGGAAAGAGCCGGACTACGAGCTGGGGATGCTTTGCTAGCTGTTGACGGGGCGAGTGTAGCTAGAGCTCCGCATGCGTCTGTCGCTCGACTTGTCGCATCAGCCCCTGAGCCGATAGCACTGAGTGTAGCGCCGAGAGATTCCCCGCCTACAGATACGGAGGATACAGAGCCTGAAGAGCGAGCGAGAACAAGACGGAGATACCCTCCTCCGCGCCGCAGACCGCAACCAGCCATGCTACATCATCCAGGTGATAAAAATTATAAATGTTTTTTATTAATCATAGAATGAATTCAAGATTGTCAATAATCTGTGCCATAATTTAATTAGTAAATTGCTTTTAAGTACTTTACAAGCACTTTTGAATAGTTGTTTTATAAAGATCTGGGCTTTAAACTATTGTAAAATTGTTCTGGCGAAGAATGTAAATTATACTTAGGAAAAAGGCTATAAATAACTAACTTATTACTTGTTTTGATTTTATTTGATAATTTGACCTAATAATATATGGAAATATATATTTAATGTGGATTATATAACATAAATAATTAAATCCCCTGGCTTGGAAGGATATTCTTTTTGAGTACTATTTTTTGACAAATACTAAGTTATTGACATTACATAGTCAATAAAGCCTTATTTTTGGCAGTTTTCAGGCATATGAAACATAAATTAATTTTGTGTAAAGTAAAAAAAGTAAAGTAACAGCCTGTAAATTCCCACTGCTGGGCTAAAGGCCTCCTCTCCCTTTGAGGAGAAGGTTTGGAACATATTCCACCACGCTGTTCCAATGCGGGTTGGTGGAATACACATGTGGCAGAATTTCTATGAAATTTGTCACATGCAGGTTTCCTCACGATGTTTTCCTTCACCGCTGTGCACGAGATGAATTATAAAGACAAATTAAGCACATGAATCAGCGGTGCTTGCCTGGGTTTGAACCCGCAATCATCGGTTAAGATGCACGCGTTCTAACCACTGGGCCATCTCGACTCATATTTCATATTCAATTTTGTGTATTAGGAATATTTCTGAAAAAACTTAAAAATAAAATTACTTTATCTTTTCAGGCTTCTCATTAATAGGAGTATTTGTAAGTTGTTTATATTTATGCCTGCAATGTATTGTTTTTTAGTTTTTACACTGTTTTTGACTTTAAGAACAATTTTGTTTGTTTTATTGTGACAATAGATATATATATATTTCTGCTGACCTGTCTGTCAAGACAGAACAGAACAGAAACAAAACAGAAACAGAACAGATCAGGCCAAGAAAATATTGGAATTAATTTGAAATTGTAATTGCATAAGTTTTAGTCATAAATATTTATGAGCAGTAGCTTTCATAAAGAAGTATGAATTCATGGCTTATAAATCCCGAAAAATTAGTGTTTTTGTCTCAACATTAACAGCTTTAGTTGATTATGAGCTTAAAGAAAATGGAATCAGTATATAGTGGTCAGTAATGACTGATGGGCTAATATTTTTGGCTTAACAGAAATTTTATTTTACAAATACATGTAAAAAAGCAATATGTGACAGTTTTGGATGCAATATGCATTTATGTTTATGGTCAAAAACCTGTGTGTATAAGTAGAATGTAAACCTCATTTGTGTACCTACATTTCTTTGGTGCTTCTGTCCTGCCCACATTGCATATAAAAATAGTAATTTTTTTTACAAGTTTTCTAGCACCAACACTATTCTATTTTATTTGCACATTTTTGATTTTGTACAAAACTACTAAACTTTAAAAATATTTTAGATTATCATAACATTACGAATGAAATTTTCAGGTTGTCAAGCGGCTCCAAGTACATCGAGTGTCAACGAAATTTTGCAGAATCTGAGTCGTGCACAACTCACGCCCAGTCACATCGCCAGACTCGAGTGTCGCGCTGTGGTCGGCTACTTGGGAACGATAGAGACACCGCAGGCCTCCCCGAGTGCTGCCCCGGGCAACGTGCGCACCGCCGTCCGTAAGCTAAGACAAGAAAGACGCACAGCTGCCCCCGTATTGCTATCCGTTCTCCCAAACGCTTTGCTCCTTCGACGACCGAATGGCCAAGTTCTTGCTCAATATCAGAGGGAGAGAATCGTTTACGCGGGCTGTGGATCAGATGCGGATAGGCGGTTCTTTGGACTCGTCACAGCAGCTGAGATTACCGATTTAGAAGCGGAAGCGTCGCACAGTTGTCACGTGTTCGCCGTCGATCCCCGAATGGCCGAACACGAGGCTCATTGCGTAAGGGCAAGGGAATTCCAAGTGTCCTGCACTAGAGATCCAGTTGCAGAACGTTGTTTGGAATTTCCACCATCTGCGGAGTATGTTGTCGGTGTTATACGAGGCATGTACTCGCTGCCTCCAGACGATTGTGCCAGTCCTACGATTCAGCAGATTTCGAAGTTAGCCGTGAAAGGAGACAGTCCAGCTTTGGGAAATTTTTCGAGATGCAATCGACCAGTAATAAGAGGTCCACGAGATCGAAGGCCGAGAGACGAGGCACGAATCGAACCGCCGGAGTTCGTAGCGAATTCTCCGCAGCCAAGCAATCACAGCGAAGTGACGACGACATCGAGCAATAGCGACTCCGGTATCGGCTTTCATAACGATTGTCGTAACATAGCCGATAGGATATTAGTCGTCGATTTCGCTGGACAACAACCGGCCCCGAATCGATTCCGCCAGGAAATTCCGCGTAGGCCGCTCGGCTTAGTTGGCTGCAGTAGCTTCGAAGCGGACGGCTCATTTCTCTCGAACACTACACCCGTTGTCGACGGATTTGGTGGGCAGGGACGGCCCTTAAATTTAGATGATGTAATTCTGAACGCCAATGATCTCCCGCGTCAACTGAATAATAGAACTGACGAAGATACGTACAACTACAACAACGTGTACGGCAATGTTCCATCCGGCTCGAGGAGCTTCAACGGAGCGGTGTACGATCAGGTGTACACGGAGAACGAGGGTCATTACGAGTTCATTTCATCCCATCTCGAAATGGATGAAATAGATCGCGTCGCGGAGACTTTTAATTCGGTCGAGATATACGAAGAGAGGCAGCACCGAGTGGATTACCAGTCGACCGAGTCGGTGGAGAACGTTACGGTGATATCCGGAACGAGCAAGGCGAGTGTGGACTCTGTGTCCGTATACTCGTCCCGCAGTCACGAGGACACGCGACCGGCTCGGAAGAAGCACCTGCAAGCGTCACTGGATGATATGCTGGTGTGCGGGCTCAGGGATCCCCCCGCCCCCATAGATAAGGACGACGGCAAGTTCCTTCACCCCGGAACTGTCAAATGCAAGGTAATTTTTTTTAATTATTATACATAAAACAAATGTTTTTCTTTTTGATGTTGAATTAAAGGTATAACGAAGGTGATAAACTTTTGTTCACTTTAAAACTAACCCGCATTGAAAGGTGTGGTGGAATGTGTTCCAAACTTTCTTTCAAAGGGAGAGATAGCTCAGCAGTGGGAAATTTACAGGCTGCTCTTGTTGTTATAATTAAAAAAAAAATCTTACCTTACATTTACAGATTCGAAAATCGAAACCGCTGAACATCCTCAGCAAGACCCGGCACATGCTCACGGGCAGGGCGGACCGGCAGCGCCAGCGCGAGCGGGAGCGCCAGTCGCTGAGCGCCAGCGCGGGCGACGTGTCGGGCGCGGGGGGCGCGGGCGGCGCGGGCGGCGCGGGGGGCGCGGGCGCGCTGCCCGCCGCCGCCAGCGAGCCCGACCTCCGCGACGCGCAGGTCAGTGCTTAACTTACCCTTACGCTATGCAGGGCCGTCTTTAACCTATTGGAGGCCCTAAGCATATTAGGATAATGGAGCCCCTATGAATTTGTTAGAATAGACATAGAATCTTTCATTGTTCTTCAATTTGAGAATATATAATGCGTTTAAATACCTAGTTACTGATATATTACAATCTTTATAGGTTCTGGATGTATCGGAAAAGTCAGATTCTTTATTTTGAAAATCTACAGATCGTTTTTATTTGATCTGCGCGCCCCTATCGGTCCTGTGGCCTTGGGTACTTGGCCAAAGTGCTTACTGAGAAATCGGATCTGATCATTAGGTATATATATCTAGATAGTGTCGTAATGCAAAGAACTAAAGGAAACGAGTCAACTATATTATCTTAGTGTGCGTGTCTTGTACGCTTGACGCTTGCCATACGTCATTCACTTTACTAGTGTGCGTGTAGTATTTTGTACGTCGCATTCTCCGGTTGGTCAGTCTATCTAGACATATAAATAAGTAAACGCGCTTATGATACACAAATGAATGGAATTTAAAAAATGCCATGTTCAATCAATTGGAACAAGAAAGGATTAAATTATTCTTATTTATTTCATTTTGTTATGCGACGTAAGTCAGACTAAATTTTCAATTTTAATATAGCTTTTAAGTGTATTGATTGAAAGTTGATATTGCTGTACTAATAATGAGTCTTGGTAAAAGAAAATGCGTGTCAAATTCGTGTACTTCCGGACATCGACTATATGTTTTAGCTGTAGAAACAGACCGGACATACGTTTTTACAACACTATTAAACATAAACCGACTATGTTTATACAAATCTAAAAGCAATTTGTATTCATAATCACATCTAACTATCGCCTTTTTATTATTTAATTTTTTTTTATTTGACAACATCACATACATTACTCTGATCCCAATGTAAGTAGCTAAAGGACTTGTGTTATGGACAATCAGAAGTAACGACGGTACCACAAACACCCAGACGCCAAGACAACTAAAAAATTAATGATAATCTACATCGACTCGGCCGGGAATCGAACCCGGGACCTCGGAGTGGGGTACCCATGAAAACCGGTGTACACGCCACTCGACCACGGAGGTCGTCAAATTTTTATAATTCGTATTTAGTTTACTATCAAATGTATATAAGTTGATATCATATGCATAATTTAGCAAAAATAATATGGTTATCACAACCACCGCGTTCCTATAAAGCTAAATAAACACGCAAGCATTAATATTAAACTAGTTATGTAGTATATAGGTATATAAAGGTATTAATGATTAAAAGATTAATTTATATCGCAATAAATAAACGGCTTATTTATTTTTATTGCGCCGCTGTTAACTCATTCACATAACATTCGATTACGTACGCGAAGTAAATGACCATTCATTCATGTAGCCTCGTATCCCTGGAGCAACAGGGTGAACAGAAATGACATCGATTTACGCACTTATTACGACACAACTTAGATGTAGCATCGGAGAACTCAATAAAACCAATTACTGATTGAAGATTGAAGGGCTGATTCACACACACTATAGAAACAGCTCCCTAACGCGCCATTCGACGCTATTCGTCGCTATAGATTCCCGCGTCAGTTCAACTCGATAAAGCGAGCATGTAAATATACATGTCAAATTGACGGATATTTTAGGTCATATGATATTACAAGTTATTACGTTTGTGTACAGCTCATATTCAAATAAGAAATAAATATTGATAATTTGGGATAGCGTAGAAATTCTGCCACATATGCATTCAACCAACCCGCATTGGAACAGCTTGGTGGAATATGTTCCAAACCATCTCCTTAGTGGGAGAGGAGACCTTATCCCAGCAGTGGGAAATTTACAGGCTGTTGCTAATTTACTGTTTCTGTACTGTTAGGATGCAATAGGGGTGACTATTTGAGATAATTTTGACTCCTATTTGCATTATGCAAAAGTGAACCATTTTTGAGTTATCAAGTGATTACGTCGAATTACGAATAACCCTGTATATGCAAAAGAACCGCTTAGAAAACGATAGTCAACTATAATTTCGGTGAATGCACAACACATAGCACATCTGCGTTCCTGTTCTTAGTCCGTTTAGCTCGATTGCTTATCTGTGTAATAATTGCGGCCGGATGACGTAAATACACTAAAGTTTACAATGTTCGCTATCTTGATGTATGATCTATTTTTGGGTGTTATTATGAACGGGCATGTCATACCGCTAAACGATTGCCGGTTATTTTTGTTGACACTGCTGCATTCCCGCGCTTTTTTTTAAATTTTTTTTGTTAACGATTTTTGTTTTTTTTTTTTTTTTTTTTAATTATCTAGCAACTACCTACACATATACTGAAATAAAATATATTATTTTTAAGTAATCTCTGACGCAAGTCTTTTAAAAAGTTATTTTAAGTAAAAGTTAATTGGCAAAAGCTGGGCTCGGTCGATTCCTGCGAGCTTATGGGCAGGAAGTCAGTTTAGACGTTTGTGTCAACAGTAATGCGATTCTGTAAAAAATCACTTCGCATCTCACTTGTGAAATGTTGAAAATTAATTTACAGTCATATGTCGTTTTGATACGTGAATCCTATTCATTTTATAATTTTTAAATTCAATGTCGAATATCACACTCTGACTTTTTAACTTTGCCGTTTAGTAAATTTAAATCGTTTGTAAAAAAAAAAATGGTAGAAAAAGCTAATTATTTGATACAAGATTTTGTAGATGATAAAAAAGCTTGGTGTTAATACCTGTTCACTTCCAGGATATATTAATTTAAATAATTGTATTTAACTAACATGACGTTGTATTTTTTAAATGTTAAAAAAGAGTAACTCCTGAGTTTCTTGCCGGTTCTTCTCGATAAATCTACTTTTCGAACCGGTGGTAGCTTCACTTAATTGTAAAATGACGATTCAAAATAGCTTGTAAAAGCCTACTTGAATAAAGTTTATCTTGATTTGATTTGATTTGATTTGATTCGACATTTCACGCTCGTGTTGTGAGGTGAGTTTCGATTTTCTTGTTACAGAATAGATCTACTGGTTCTCGAATAATGAAATGGCCAAATTACACATTTTGACTAAGGTGTAAAGGGAGATCACGAGAGAGAGGCCCTGTTAAGTTAGGGCGTGTGGAGGTTGACTCTCCATAAAAAGTTTCAATAAAGAATATTGCAACACTAATGACTTTCTAGTTGACTGCACACCATGGGATTGAGATGATCGCCTCCAGGCTGTTTCAAATAACAAAAAAATATTTATTGTCGTATATTGTCAGGCCTGAACTATTATATTCCGAACCGGTGGTAGATTTTCGACTATCGATAAGAAAGTGTAAACACTTCCATTTTGAATAAAGGTTTTTGACTTTGATTTTGACCATAAGATCGCCATTTTTTTACAATGTAAGCAATAATTACTTGGCTTTGCGTTTCTTGGCGCGAATATGTTCACACGTTCAAATGTTTACATAAAAAATGAAATATAATTTCAGTAGAACAGGAAGACAATAAGTTCTATAAATAAACTCGATAGTGAGTCTTCAACAAATGTATTACACAATCCGTCGCAATCATTTTACAATTTCTCTTGACAGATAATCCTGTACATATCTATGCCAGTCTTAAATATTGAACCACATATTAATATATTATTATTAATTCAAGATTTATTAACATAAGAATTAACAATATTAAATGCTTAAATATATATATACAAATATGAACTAAAACTAGTTACTGTATATATATATATATATATATATATATATATATATATATATATATATATATATATATATATATATATATATATATATATATATATTCTATATATTGTATATTCAAGATTAATAAATTATTAAACAATTAATTACAAAATAAAAGCATATTATTTAATAATGTAAAATAAAAAAATCGGTTGTAATATAGTATATGATATAAGATTTTAAATTAACATGGTTATTTTTATTAAATACGTGATATTTACCATGTTGTATTTTTTATTTACATGATACTCGTGAACAAGACATTCGTAGATAATGTCGGAATATCGAGCTCCACTGGATAAAAATAAAGTACATGGTAAATGTCCCGTATTAAATGTAATAGTATATGATAATATTAAATATGACATCTTATGATATGGTTCCGCGTTGGAGACTCAATCCCTAGGCTACTTTACTTGACCCTCCCCTTGCTAACAAATCATTCCTTACCAAATTGTAAACACTTCTTGTGTCTGGGCGCGTCGGGTCAGATCGCCTACATGTCTTATTCAGAGTCAATTGATCCTCGTTAAAGCATTGCCTTTCTTTGTATTCTCTGTTTGATAAAATGATTACATCTGTTTGTAGAATGTAAAATGCTCGTTTCATCGTTAAGTACACCTATATATATATAACAGATTAAACAAATCCATATTCTATAAATTAATGTATACAACAAACAACAACAGCCTGTAAATTCTCACTGCTGGGCTAAAGGCCTCCTCTCCCTTTGAAGAGAAGGTTTGGAACATATTCCACCACCCTGTTCCAATGCGGGTTGGTGGAATGCACATGTGGCAGAATTTCTATGAAATTTGTCAGATGCAGGTTTCCTCACGATGTTTTCCTTCACCGCTGAGCACGAGATGAATTATAAAGACAAATTAAGCACATAAAACAGCGGTGTTTGTCTGGGTTTGAACCCGCAATCATCGGTTAAGATGCACACGTTCAAACCACTGGGCCATCTCAACTCTCTCGATATTAATGTATATTTAATATTTATTACCTACAAATTCTACTTGTGATTAATAGTTTTTACATAAATTTAGATAGGCAATAATAGAATAGAATATTATAATTATTCATTTTTGTTGGTTTTTCCGCTTTAAGGAAAGTTAAGCTATATATAGCTTTGGATTCTATCGTTTCCCAGCAGTGAGTTATTTACAGATTGTTACATTAGTTTATATTGTCGTAATATTTTACATTATTCGCAATTTTTATTATTAATTCAGTTAGTATGTGAGTTTAATTACATTGAGTTGTTCTCATACATACTGTAGATGTTAGAATTATTGAAATGTCTGTCATACGTAAGTTTTTAAGATTGAACACCTGCGTTTATAATGCCGTACGGTATAATATGCTCATATGAATTTTAATTAAATATCGATAAATTAATAAAGCATATTATTGTAAATGAGGACTTAGGTTACAACGTCTGTAACTTAACCGATGATTACGGGTTCGAATCTAGGTAAGTGCCACGAAATTTTCATATGCTTTGTATGAGTTTATAAGTACCGATTGTAAAGGAAAATATCGTGAGGAATGAGTTGAATTACTTGTGTGTAGTGTAATTAGTGTAGTGTTCTACCAACACGCATTAAAACAACAACATCAGCATGTAAATTCCCACTGCTGGGCCAAAGGCCTCCTCTCCCTTTGTAGGAGAAGGTTTGGAACATGTTCCACCACGCTGTTCCAATGCGGGTTGGTGGAATACACATGTGGCAGAATTTCTTTTTGAAATTTGTCAAATGTAGGTTTCCTCACGATATTTTCCTTCACCGCCGAGCACGAGATGAATTAGAAAGACAAATTAAGCACATGAATCAGCGGTGCTTGCCTGGGTTTGAACCCGCAATCATCGGTTATGATGCACGCGTTCTAACCACTGGGCCATCTCGGCTCTCATTAAAACAGCATGGTGCAATTATCTCCTAACCTTCTAAACGCAAGGCCCAGTAGTCGGTCATCTGCAGTCTGATAGTCTGTAGTCTGCAGTCTGCGTACTACTACTATTATTCTTGTTATGTACTTACGTAAGTTTTACATAACGCTGCCGTGCCTCAGCGGAAACGTGAAGTCAAAATTGAATTTATAATGTTATGCCTGGGAGCGCAACTTGACCAGATAATTAATGCATTTGATTTATATATAAAATACATAATAATTCTTTTATGTATATAATTGCTTTATATTTAACACGTCTTTAATCATTTCTATATTTGTTATGTTCACGCTAAGATTGCAACTTTACGGTCAATTATATGTTTTTTTTTTTAATTTATTACCTTACATTGTAACAGTATTTTGGCACGGATTAAAACATATTTTTATATAATTATGTTATTTACGACCTACTAGATCTACTTAATAATTTTTAGTTATGAATGGTTTTTTTTTCAGTGTGGTGATAAATACCCCATGGCCATATAATGGGTTAAATTGATTAATTATCATAAATGCGAAAGTGACTCTGATTGTCTGGATATTGATCATTCACGGCAAAATCAAGCAATAAGTTTGAATTTCATGGAAAGATAGGCTAGGCTACTATATTTATTTATTTATTAAGGCAAACACAACAGGTTACAATCACATAGAGAGTATTTCTTAAACATTAATAGTATCGAACAGATTATAACCCTAAGGGTGCATGCACAACATGACGGGATTGCCAATTATTACAGTTAACTAATTCCAATACAGGGTAACAAATTCCAATATAGCGAACACCTGATGATCAGCCCGAAAACATGGTCTCACAGGGCCGAATTTAGGGAAGGGCAACCGGGGCAACTGCCCTGGGGCCTCCACATAAGTGGGGGCCACAAAAGTTTTCAGTGAGTTTACAAATACCGAGATATATTCAAATTATAATAATCTTACTACTTAATATTTTAAAAGTTACCGATACCAGTCACTGATTCAAATTAATAAAACATTAAGCTAATCCATTAATCCATTATATAATTATTAGGATATCCACGCTCCTGTTGGTCAAGGGCCTCCACTGCTTTGTGGCCCCAGGGCCTCCAGACCTTTAAATCCGACTCTGTGCTCTCAGTCTCATTACAGCGTTAAACAAACATTGTTCTGGTAAAAACGTGTTAATTTTTAAACATAAAGTCATAATTTTATTGTAAATACGTTTTAAAAGCGTCTTCGTGTTGCTATGATTGTTTATTTGTCAGTTCCCTCGTTTAGCACAAATGTGTAGAGGACGTAACACGTGCGTCCCAGCTTACGATCGCGTGATTCTATTTTTTTCTACAATTACAAGTGCGTGTTTATTAATTGCCTACACGAGCTGAGATGGATCAATCTCTAATAGTTTTTTTTTTTTTTAGTATTTGTCATTTTTATTTGTTCAATGATTTTTTTTATGTTGACGGTACTCGCGATGTTAATACATATGGTAGTGTGTTTGACACAAGGTATATGTTTGATTATAAGTTAAGTTCCGATATCTTATCATTAACATTATCATAGAAGGTTACATAGGAGGAGAAACGATTGGCAGGTAGAGGAGAAAGACGAAATCTGCCGAATATGAGTCGTCTGATTGGTTTGAATGATTTATTTTGGCCTGGGAAGGTACCACCGTCAGATATTCTACGGCCCTCCGTATTGTTGTTTTTCAGTTTGAAATGTGGGTGAGCCCGTATTCCTCGACTTGGTGGTAGGGCTTTGTGCAAGCCCGTCTGGGTAGGTATCACCCGCTCATCAGTTATTAAACTGCCAAATAACAATACTCAGTATTGTTGTGTTCCGGTTTGAAGGGTGAGTGAGCCAGTGTAACTACAGGCACAAGGGACATAACATCTTAGTTCCCAAGGTCGGTGGCACATTGATGATGTAAGGAATAGTTAGTATTTCTTACAGCTTCATTGTCTATGGGTAATGATGACCACTTACTTTTATCATCATCATCAATTATTTTTATCATCCCGACGTTTCGAGCACTTTACAGCGTACTTCAAATAGACAAATGTCACCTCAGTCTACCCGTGACCACGAACGCTGTAAAGTGCTCGAAACGTCGGGATCATAAAAATAATTAATATACGCGATTTAAATCCGTTAAAACTAGTTTTATTTCAATACTTTTTTTGCCTAAAGCATGACAACTAACACCCTAAAACGCAAGCGAAGCCGCGGGCGACTACTAGTATTGAATATGGAAACATTCAACAAGTCTCTACATGACATGTTTCACGTTTATTTTTTATCATAATGGGTAACGCCGACAACGAATTGCTTATTGACCAGAGTGCACCAACGGAAGTAATTAGTGATTCAGACTCGTTTACTCCATGCGTGCTTACGAATGCTGGAAGGTCGAGCGTTCTCTAAATAAAACCCCTGTTGAAACTCGGTAAAAGATTATTGTCATGATTCTATACATATAATAAAAATGGAGTGTCTGTATGTAATATTCAAATAGCCTTTTTGTACTCAATGCATATGTATGTATACACGGTACATATACCAAATTAACATTTTTTACAATTTTTGTCTGTCTGTTTGTTCCGGGTAATCTCTGGAACGGCTGGACCGATTTTGACGGGATTTTCACTGGGAGATAACTGATGTAATAAGGAGTAACTTAGGCTACAATAATTTTTTTTTGTTAAATTCAAATGTCTACAAAGTCGCGAGCACAGCTCTTTTTTACATATAATCATGTGAATGTATTTGTCACACACACACACATAAAACGCTGAAAGTTGAGATGATGAGGTGAGTATAACAGGTAATCGTGGGTTCGAACTCAGGCTAATACATTTTCATATTAAGTACATGGATTAAGGGAATAATCGTGATGTAACCTGCTTTGTTGGATGGTAATGTGTCATACGTGTAATAAACACTTCTACCAAAAAAGAAGAAGAATGCTTTAGTCCAACTCCAAATAGCGGACACACACATTTACATAGTGCAACACAGCTAACGCAAATAGTAAGTCTTTGACTGTGAAATAAGTATAGTACGACACAACTTAGATGTCGCATCGGCAAATCCGAATTAAGTACGCTATCCCAAATTATAAATATTTATTTCTTATGTGAATATGATCTTTACACAAACGTAATAGCTTAGTTTTATTGAATTTGTCGATGCTATATCTAAGTTGTGTCGTACTATATGTATCTTTTGTAAATTAATATTGAACCGATGTTTTGATTTGGAAGTTTAAAAATAGAACAAATTGTTTCGTGATTTATCATTTATATTTACTAGTTTCTACATCCGTGTTTATTTAGAATATTAATATTAGTATCATGTAGGCTATCTTGAGTTGCTTTTATTCGTGTCATTCTTACAGCGACATTTTCTATGGGCAGTGGTAACCATTTACCATAAGGACTTGTTCCCTTAAGAATCCACCGCGCAGAAATTACTAGGATTTTTTAATATACCTCCAATTATGATGAAAGATTGTGTGATAGGATATGCGGAGTGGTTACGACAATAGCTCAAGGGATCAGCAACGATCCTGAAAATCATTGCTCTGTTGACGCTGTGTTATAGAAAAAAAAGGAAAATATTATTTTTTAAGTATATCAAAATCAAAATAAACTTTATTCAAGTAGGCCTTTACAAGCACTTTTGAATAAGTAATTTTACAAATAAGTGAAGCTACCACCGGTTCGGAAAGTAGATTCTACCGGGAAGAACCAGCAAGAATTTCAGTAGTTACTTTTTTTTCAAATTTTAAGTCATGTTATTTAATACAATTATTTAAATTAATATATCCTGCTTGGAACTCAACAGGTATTAACTCCAAGCTTTTCTGTCATCTATAAAATCGTGTATCGAATAATATGCTTTTTCTACCAATGTATTTTCTACAAACGATTTGAATTTACGAAACGGCAAAGTTAAAAATGTCTGTTGTCAAAAATGTTTTATGTAATTTTATTAAAGAATCGAATACTCCTCAAAATACTAAATAGGTTTTAATGGGTACAATAATACGAGTAGCGTATATATCGGAATAACACATATCGCTCATCCAGAACGACATCGTCACAATTGCAAAAATCTCTAAAATGACTTTTTCATTCCATTTTAGAACGTGTGTACGAAATGAGTCCGTTTGGAATGAAAAAGTCATTTTAGAGATTTTTGCAATTGTGACGATGTCGTTCTGGATGAGCGATATGCCAAATTTATAAAGACTTCGTGTGAATAATACTTGACAAGCAGCTCTTAAAACGCAAACGAAACCGCGGTCAACAATTACTATTTTATGTTTATATAATTTCATCACAATGTTGCCCAAGATGTTCAAAATCTGACAAGAATATAATTTTCATTATTCATTGTTTAATATTCCTATTCCACTTACGAAACTCACTTATCGGAAGACTCACGACAATTACAACCTATTAATCCTCTAAATATCATTATCAATGTCAATAAAATTGCATGCAATAATATATGACAGTATTATTGCATTGATAGACGTTTATTAATATTTCATGAACATAAATGTAAGAATGTCTGCAATAATCTATATTGTCTTTAGATGTTATCCATGGTGCTATTTTTAGCGGCTCTCGACGTCCGATACGTCTTGATAATGGCGATAACGGAAGTCAACAGGGGAATGATATAATCTTATTCGCACGTGCCGATAATTTTTATTTGTCTGCATCGATATATGTATATCATATACTATATATAAATAAATATGAGACAACATCACATACAGTACTCTGATCCCAATGTAAGTAGCTGAAGCACCTGTGTTATGGAAATCAGAAGTAACACCTTCACCGCCGAGCACGAGATGAATTATAAATACAATTAAGCACATATATATAGTGCTTGTCTGGGTTTGAACCCGCAATCACCGGTAATGATGCACGTGTGTAGATTAAAAACTATCATCTCATTACGAATTTTAGTTTTAGAGAAAATTGTGCACAAACATTCAAACATACACGAATATACGAAATTTGGCACAAGCGCTTGGAAGCCTAAATAGATCATCTTACTCAAACATTATTCAATTCAAAAAATGTTACATACACATATGTCGAACTAATAACCTCCTTTTTTTGAAGTTGGTTAATTAAGAAAATAAATTAAATGAAAAGCAAGCTTTGATCTCCAAAGAATGCAGGCTAGGCTGACGATCTATCTGTTAAACTAAAGCAAAAGGTAGGTTGGGGAAAAAGTCTTTTCGCATATAGTATGTATGAACTTGTAATAAAATCTCTTTGGCTATACCATTTGTATCTGGCTGGTTTTGGTATCATTAAAAAGTTTTAATTTTAAAGAAGGCACTTCCAAATTCAAATTAGGAATTTGTGTGATTTACATTTGTTTTTGTTGTTGTTAAAATGAGTAAATCTAAAGAAGAAATTCGATACATTTTAAAATTTTACTATAAAAAAGGTAAAAATGCAAATCACGCCGCGAAAAAAAATTGTGATGTTTATGGACCTAATGCAGTATCTGTGAGAGTGGCGCAAGTTTGGTTTAAGCGTTTTCAAGCCGGAAATTTTGATATCAAAGATGCATCTCGCTCTGGTCGCCCTGTTACGGACAAAATTGATGCCATTTTTGAAAAAGTGGAGCAAGATCGGCATATTAGTAGTTACGATGTAGCTGAAGAACTGGCAATTGACCACAAAACGGTTTTGACTCATTTGAATAAAGCTAACACAACAAAAAAGCTCGATATATGGGTGCCTCATGAACTCACTGAAAGAAACCTAATGAACCGTGTACTCATTTGTGATTCTTTATTACGACGTAATGAAACCGAACCATTTTTGAAGAAGCTGATAACTGGTGATGAAAAGTGGATCACATACGACAAGAACGTGCGAAAATGATCGTGGTCAAAGGCCGGTCAAGCTTCACAGACTGTGGCCAAACCCGGGTTAACTCGCAACAAGGTAATGCTGTGTGTATGGTGGGATTGGAAGGGCATCATTCATTATGAGCTGTTACCGCCCGGCAGGACCATCGATTCAGAACTGTATTGCGAACAATTGATGAGATTGAAGCAAGAAATTGAGAGAAAGCGGCCAGAATTGATCAACAGAAGGGGTGTGGTTTTTCACCATGACAACGCTAGACCTCACACATCTTTAGCCACTCAACAAAAATTACGAGAGTTTGGCTGGGAGGTATTAATGCATCCGCCGTATAGTCCTGACCTTGCACCTTCAGATTTTCATCTGTTTCGGTCTCTGCAGAATTCCTTAGGCAGTGTCAGGTTAACATCACGAGAGGACTGCCAAAACCACTTGTCGCAGTTTTTCGATCAGAAGCCCCAAAATTTTTACAGCAATGGGATCATGTCACTACCAACAAGATGGCAAAAAGTTATGGAACAAAATGGCACCTACATACTTTAGTCAAATGTAAATAAACTATAAAAAAAAACTTTTTGAATTTTCATATAAAATACGAAGAAACTTTTTCCCCAACCTATTATAAAACCGTATGAAATAGAGGAAAAGAGGAAAATGTTGTCTGAAAGGGACGTCTGTATGACGCTTTTCCTTACGATACGATACCTGCCAGTTCACTCTACGTCGCGTAAAAAAGGTTTTAATATGAATTTTGACGTTATGAAGCCGAAAACATGGAAAATAGTTAATATATTTTATCAGTTAAGCTTTTAGAAACTGAATACGATGACGTGAGAAAAAAGCAAATCTAGTTGGAACAGTGTTTTTTAGAAGTATCAGATTAGATTTGATTTGATTTTAGATAAATGATTTGTTATTATGATTGATTGTATTTTGTTTTTGATATATCTTCATATACTCGATCCCAACCGTAACAGGATAAAATACAAATAATTAATATATGATATTTACTATGGATTTGCGCAAAAGTGGCGTTTTAAACGTCGACGAAACTGTAGTCGGTATTTTGGAAATAAAAGTGGAATTAAGTGGATAAGTGCAATAATTTATTGTTGTTGTATTCTAAATAAAGATATATTAATTGTAATACAACAATATAGCTGAGTTATTAGCAAATCGCATGAAATACGTTAGTCGAAGTATTGTTCATCATTTTTCCTACTTCCATTGCAATAGGCTGTATATAAATAAATTTCTGTACGAAGATTTTCCGTTCTGTTTGACCATACCCAAAGATCAATACTCTGTATTCCTGTGATTATGTTTTATGAATACTAATGCAGATGTTTCATTAAATTTTATAGTCTGTGGTTGACCCTATAGACAGTAAAGTCAAATCAAACTTGAACTTGAGAGAACAAGCCAGAATCTCTAGTTGCTCAGACTATCCTTGAAATTGCCAAGTAAATAACGAAGTTAAGAAAGGTTTGTGCCAACGTAGACGGTACCAGTCAGTACCAGTTACATCATTTATTCTACCACCAAGCCACAAAACAACCGGTATAATTACAGGCACAAGGCGTGTGGAGATAAGAGTTGTAATTATCTGTGGGCGGTGTATCCAGCATATAGGCCAACTGCTTATATATATATGATGTAAAATTACTGGCCACTTTTCTATGAAAAAAAAAAAATCTTGTTTATGGAACAAAGAATGGTATTCGATCTGATAAGGTGAAGTGCGGTGCGTTGCCATTCTCATCGCAACATTTATTGTATAAATCGTTATCACCTGGATTGAATCAACTGTGAGCTATTTATAGAACGTTATTTATATCACTGCGACATTAATTGATTAAAATCTACGATGTTATCAGATATTATTCAGGCACAAGTTTCTAGATTGTAGCAGATATCACCTTCTCTTTTCGGGTTACCAAGTACATATGAGACGAGATGGCCCAAATGAGATGGTTTAAACCCAGGTAAGCACCCCTATATATATATGTGCTTAATTTGTGTTTATAATTCATCTCATACTCGGCGGTGAAGGAAAACATTGTAAGGAAACCTGCATATCTCTAATTTCATCGAAATTCTGTTAATGTGCATTCCACCAACCCACATTGGAACAGCGCGGTGGAATATGTTCCAAACCTTCTCCTCAAAGGGAGAGGAGGCCTTGAGCCCAGCAGTGGGTAATTTACAGGCTTTACATTTTAATACGGATGGTTTAAATGTTATTTTAAGCCTTTGTTGCCGAAGCAGTATCATCAATAGTAGAAGTTGTTGACGTTTTAAATAAACTTCTTCTTTGTAAAGACACTTGATTACAGATTATGCGTATGTATGGTTCAAACCTTATATTTTCATTATGACGTTTAAAAAATGCATTTAAATTAACAAATGATTATATTTATTTTTTTAAGTATGACATAAAACTGTATGTAGACTGTTTTCTTCTTGTCTCATTATTTTTATTAATTTTATAATGTTATTTTTGTCCCATTCACTTATGATAACTTTTGGTTTATTATGAATTTTTGTTGTAATACTTGTTGGTGTTGTCAAATAAATAAATAAAATAATTCATGCACCAAGTGACCATCCCGACTCCGTGCAATTGAAATATTAATATTATTTTCTTTACCATCGCAGCAAATCAAATCAAATCAAATCAAAATATACTTCATTCAAGTAGGCTTTTACAAGCACTTCGTCATTTAACTACCATTTTTTTTAATATTAAGTGTAGCTACCACCGGTTCGGTTACTCTTTTTTACCATTTAAAATTAAAGTCATGTTAGTTAAATACAATTATATATGTATGTAATTTATCCTGACTGGAAGTCTACAGGTATTAATATCAATATAAGATTTTAAATTAACATGGTTATTTTTATTATTAAAGTTATTAATTTCAGGATATTTACCAAGTTTTTTATTTTCGTTCGCTGGAGCTCGATATTTCGACATTGTCTACGAATGTCAAACATTTGTCATGTCACTTTAATATTAATATCAAGCTTTTTTTATCGTCTGCAGCGCCACATAAATCCATAGCCAATCTAAACCATGCACCAAAAATTTTATCTAAATCTGTCCAATCGTTTAGAACGAGTTCAATTGGGTACAGACGTAATAAAGTTATCTCAAAATATGACTGAAATATTTAATTCGATTGAGGAACGCTACAGATAAAAACGACGCAAATATACCTAAGTGATGTAGATTCCTCGTATGATTGTCGTCTATGTAACGAGGCTGCGACCTAAATACAGGGAGCTCACACGCTGTTATTGACACATCATCTATAATCTATATTTTCTAGAAAGTTCTTGAACAATCTTGTTTAATATTATAATCGTTTTAAATATAACATACAATGAACATATTTAGTAGTACATCGAATAATTGATTATTTATAATTTTGAGGTTGGATCAATTCTGACAAAAAAATCGGTGACAGTTTTTTTTTTTTTATTTACGCGGCAAATACCTATCTTGTTTATATAACAAAGCGATACGAATAATGTTCTGATATCGATTACACTTTTTTGAATGTAATCGGATACAATTAAAAATTATATAAAAGTACTCTAATTACATAAATAAATTTTCTTAACACTTATGATACAATAATAATAGATAATTGTTATAACTAGAGATTATTATATAGACAAATACAAAACATTTCAGTACGTTTTCGTTCTCAGTTTGTCAACGGTTTTTTTTATTTAATAGCTATGGAAGAACTTTAGCATTATGTAAAACGATTTGAAAATAATAGTCGAGCAAAATATTAATTAGCGTGTATCTCAAATTATCAATAATGAATTACTACTAGAAAGGTGGTAAAGGAGAGTGTTTCGTATGAAAAAATCCGAAACTAATCGAATAACTCATAAGACAAGACAAACATTCGATATCGACTATCGATATCGATATCGAATGTTTGTCAAATTTATAGTATACACTTATAGGTAACGTAGGATACGCAAGTAGGGGTGCTCAACATATTATGAAGTCAATCCCTACATAATCGCATATCTGAGGCCGAACCTACTGTATATCTACTTGATATTTTTATTTCTGTGGCGGTCATGTTTAGTATATTGTGGTAAAAAGGGGTATGTGTACTTATAGTTATGTATAGGTCATTTAATTATGTTTTTATTTAATTTAAGTGCTCAGTCAAAACTTTTTCTTAATATAATTAAGTAATTAAAACATATATTATCTCGCGAAGCGATCTTTCCGCCCGTGACCAACCGGCAGACACAGTTAATCTTATCTTGCGTTTCGTCTCGCTTTCTTATATTGCTTAAAATTATTAAACAAAAAACTTATTTCTCTAAAAATAATTGACAAATTACAAGCCTGTAAAAATCTTATCTGTCTCTGTCTCTGCTGGCCTAAGGTCTAAGGACTGCTCTGTTGACACAGTTGGGTAAGAAATTAATCCAAACTGCCCCTCGAAGAGACGCTGTAGGTCCCTTCTTTTTAGTGGATGATCCGATGTACTCGGTTCCGGAGTCCCACTTCATGTAAGAAAATAAAAAAGGGCTTTCTCTCTTTTCAAGGAAGGTATCGATCTTGCTCTATCACTATTATGTGGATTGCTGAATATGATTCTTTGTGAAGGAATTTCTAATTAAATTAAACCAATAAATATGTATAGAGTGCCTCTGGTGGAGGCGCTAGGGCGGATGCCCCGGTTGCCATTCCCCTAATCCAGCCCTGTATATAACCATTTCTTACATCGCCAATGCACTATCTACCTTGGGAACTAAGACGTTATTTCATGTAGTTATACTGGCTTAGTCACCCTTCAAATCTAAACACAAGAATGGTGAATATTGCTGTTTGACGGTCGTATATCTACCATTTATACGAATATTGTATTAATTAATCTTTATCACAATATGTCTCCTTATCGCGACGCTTAAATTACTGACAAAACGTTTGCATGTGATAGTATAATAACAATCTGGAGAGACAAGTTGCTCGACTTCGCCACGCGGGTCGTTTGATATATCGTTTCTACGATAACCCAGTAAAATTGAAATCGACGCGAAACTTGGTCATCCTTATTTATGTATATGTAACATCAATATTGTTCCTTTAATCGAATAAGTATCTACTATCGACCAGCCAGGGTTCGCACGGGTTCAATTTATTAAAAAAATAAATAATTGTATGATAATTATAATTCACGTTATTCCGGAATGCTTACTAGTAGGAAAGCATCGTAAGTTAATTATATTTTTTTATTGTTTTAAACAAATAAAAAATATATTTATTATGTTCTTAATTTGAATTTATAATACATCGTGACTGTCTGTAAAGAAAAGCTTTATGAGTAAATTCACAAATACGCATATTAAATCGTGTTGGACTAACTAAACCGAACCTTATGCTCACGAGAAGTAGCCCTAAGCCCAGTGGTAGGTTGTATATGGGGTTTATTTTACGTGTTTTCATTCAACTATTTGATTGTTTATTTTGTCATGTTACTTTTTTAATAATCATTATAATTACATAGTATAAAACAAAGTCGCTTACCGCCATCTGTCCGTATGTATGCCTAGATCTTTAAAATTACGCAACGGATTTTGAAGCGGTGTTTTAATAGATAGATTGATTCAAGGGAAAGGTTTATGTTATTTATAAAGAAATAATGATAATTTTAGAAGTTTATAATGTTATGTTGTAACATCGTTTGTAGTATATTTATTGTCAGGATTTTTCAGTTCAGTGGAGCCAGGATAGATATCGCTTGTTATCAATAATCAAGATTAATGCCTCTTTATTTTATAAAGATTTTCACTTTACCTATCATTCTCTAACTTAGCATATTTTACTTCCGATCTAATTTTATATCTGTATTTAAAGAAATCTAGTTTAAACTGGTTTAAAATTAATCGGTTTGGGTCTCGGGAACATCTTTTAAAGTGTCATTGAAACTGTAACATTAATGTTTCATACGAAGTTCTACAATAAAGAATTTGTTTCATTGGTCAATCGTTGCTAAGATTAATGTTCTCCGTATTTACAGCGTCCCGTAATTGAAGGATGCTGTTGCAGGATTATAAACCGTAACACAATGGAATAAGACGCATGCAAGACGTGCGTAACATCTGTCTACAGCATAAATGGTTCAGTAATCAGTCTCTCACGGACCATTGTAGATGGCACACGTCTTACCCGAAACGATTTACTAATTTTTTTAGTTTTCAACAAATACAGTAATAAAAGAACGTAACAGTGCTATTTATTAGAATCCGTTCACACAGCGCGATGTAATAACGTGTCTGGAATTTATATGGACGTCGAATTAGCTTCAATAAGGACTGTATGAATTTAAATAGAAACAGCTAATTGATGCGGGCTCTTTCGAACCAGACGGAAATGAGAGGGATGTAAATAATAATATTGGTGTGTGATTAGTGTGACCGTTAGTGTGATGTGGTGAAAATGGCGAACCGTGTGATGGGATACGTTATATGCGGCTACAACTCCGTCGACAACTTGATGGTGAGATGTTAATTAGTACTCGGGTTTAATTTTCCTGTTTAATTAGTCGTTGGCTTAAAATTCCGGAGAATTGATGAACGCGCGCTTGTAATAGCTCGCGTTGATAAGGTTGATTTTTGAATGTTTTCATAATCAGAATCATTTTTAATATTTTGCTCTAATTAATTATTATTAACTGTTACAATAGCATTCATTATATCATTGCGTAGTTTTTTCCAAACAAATAAAGTTTCCACTATATGAGTGAAAGCCAGAAAATATCCCAATTTTGGGCTAAGGTCACCTTTCCTCATTTAGGTGGCAGAATTCCATCAAACACTTGACTATTTCATTTCAGACCTCAGAAAAGGCGATCAAAATTAAATATAAAAACTAAATGAAATATATTTAAGTTGTCTGTTAGTAGAATTGAATCATAATGTTACTATATATAAGAAATATATGTATTAAGCAACCATCGGTTCGGATTGTTGACCGAAAACGACCGGTAAGAAATTCGGTATTTACTCTTTTTTCATTCATCAAAAATCTATCTACATGTAATAATAATATACAATAATGTATTATCCTGTATGACGACGACGTCGACGAATTTTAACTCCCAAGTTGTCATTTATCCTGTACAGTATCCTTAATTTTAAACCCAATGATCTCGAAAACTCTGTGATGTTTGCCTGGGTTTGAACTCCTTATCTTACATTCTCTAACCACTGCACCTTCACAGCTCTCGATAAATAGCGCAAGTGGCAAGGGAATAGTTAGTAATAATATTTACAATATAATTGCGTGTGTCATACCGTACATATTTAAAATCGTTCACAATCGCATTCGGTCGATTTGAATATCATTGTGATTGTATACAGCAACAATCAAATAGTTGCTGCGTGTTATAAATAAGATTATTTACAAAATATATGACAAGCGTCAACTGGCAGATCTGTCTACATGTAATGGTGATCGGTTGAACGTTCTGGAAGTTGATGCTGAAATTCAAACTTCTATCAATGTAGAAGCATTCGTTTACACTTAACTTATTAGCCACATTAAACACTACTACCGATTAGAAAAAGGAAACACCCAGACTTGAGAAGAACCAGCTAAAGAAACAGAGGTTCTTTTGTCGTCTGATGTTGAATAGTTACTGATCTGTATCTATAATATTAAATCTTTGTTAAATTAGTACAATTTATTAAATTGCAATCCAGAATCCCCTTTATTTTCCTGTGCATCTATCGCTGGAGTTCTTCAGAATGAGACCATAATAAATTCTATGTGCAGCTATTGTCCCATAATCACTGGGACGAAAATCGGCTAACGCTATTTATATATTATATGATGTTTGAGGAAGAGTTACACTACAATTTGTTGTAAACACACTCGAAAGCAAGACGTGAGCGTAACATCGGAAAACATGGGAAAATGTCTATTTATCGTTACAATTGTTCGTCTTGTTTTTATGTCATTCGAAAGATTTCCATCTCTATTGCGTTACAAAGAAATACAGTTAATAACGCATATTAGTTTCCTTCAACCTTACAAAGATATCATTGTTTGATTCCATGAAGTATTACAATTTTTTATAAATAATCACAGTTTGAAAAAGAAAGGCTATTTTTTTAAGAATAATTAGGGAATTTTCTGGTAGCGATGTTGATTGATTGTCGGTATTTATGAAATTGTAATCATGTGCTATGGTAGTTCACTAAACCGTATAGGAGCAGCCTGCTCAAACGGAAAGAAGTTCTTAGCTCAGCAATTGGAAATTTATAGACTGTAGTTGTTGTTTTGATGCTCTGGTGGTAAGGCTTTGTACAAGCCCGTCTGTGTAGACACCACCCTTTCATCAGTTATTCTACCGTAAAATAACAGAACTTAGTATTTTTGTGTTCCGGTCTGAAGGGTGAGTGAGCCAGTGTAACTACAGGCACAAGGGACATAACATCTTAGTTCCCAAGGTTGGTGGCACATTGAAGATCCAAGGAATAGATAATAATACTTCTTACCGCGTCATTGTCTATGGGTGATTGTGACCACTTACCATCAGGTGGCCCATATGCTCGTCCGCCAAACGATACCATAAAAAAACCACAAAGTAGCAATATTTAGTATAGTGGTGTAACATGCACAAAGTTTATAAGATCTTAGTTTCGAAGGTTGGTGTTGTATTGGTTATATAAGAAATGGTTAAAATTTCAAGTTATTTATTCGACTGCAATTAGCATTTAAAATATCACAGTCCGCAAAGTATAGAAGAATTTTCTAGACTAGATTATACCTATTGGTTCGTATTACAGCTAACGTTGCAAGCTATGACGGCTTACGTTGCAGTATATAAAGTCGTAATCAAATATTTTTAGTCGATAATGGTATTGTTCCCATCAAATGTGTGGTCCTATCTGTTTGTTCTGGCTAATGTCTGAAATGGCTGGGCTGATTTTGATGGGACTTTCACTGGCAGATAGCATATGGACTATGGTTTAGGCTACAAAAATAACTTTTTTGTTGCATTCAAAGTCGTGGACACAGTTGGGTTTAAATGAAATAATATATTCATTGTTTACTTTTAGGATGGCAATGGCAATGTACGCCATGACAAATTTTAAAATCAATAATGCGTTGTTTCTTTGCTAGTTAATAATGTCAAATTATTATCTTTCAAATAATATTTTAATTTCGACAATAGGCGACTGCTTATATAAATAAATTTAAAGTAAATATTTGACAACATCACATACATTATTCTAATCAAAATGTTAGCAAAAGCACTTGTGTTATGGAAAATCAGAAGTAACTACGGTACTACAAACACTCAGATCCAAGACAATATAGAAAACTAATGAACTTTTTCTACATCGAATCGAACTCGGGACCTCGGAGTGGCGTACCCATGAAAACCTGTGTAGACACTACTCGAGCACGTAGGTCGTCAAATAAATTGATACATTTTGAATCTTAAGACTGCATGGGACTGAATTACAATTTTAAATACTAAATAACTCAATTCCATTTTATTAACATAAGAATTAACAACATTAAATGCTTAAATATATATATACAAATATGAACTAAAACTAGTTACTGTATAAATCTTGACCGCGTGTAATGGTGGCGAGAATGCCAGCAGCATTTCCCCGTTGAATCGCAATTCCGATCCTCTGGGCAAAAAACGAACCAGCCCTCCTGTCACCAGTGGAGGCAATTCAAGTGAGAGACAACAAAAAGGTACCTAAATCAGCGTCCCAAATTCGTCTCGTATATACAAAATTTACCCTAAGAGGAAACAGCCGATTGTGAATTGGGCGCAACGCGCTGCGGAATTAATCTGCTTTTGTGTTTTCCTGTCCGTTATTGATTTTAGTATGTAATATTAATAATTGACTTAGCGATTATATAAGCATTTAGTCTAAGTCAATTTCGATATTAAAAACATCGATGTGTCCTTTTCATACATAGAAAGCTTTCGTCTATATTTACTGAAGCATATTCCTATCATGGAGTTACCAATACACGAATAACGTCGCTACATTTACTTGAAGTGTTCATATCATACGTTTCTTAGTATAGATGAATTTAAATTACATCGTAAAGACAATTACACGATCTACAATGTTTAAGCAATATATATATATATATATATATATATATATATATATATATATATATTTACACTTTTCAAAATAGAAATTTTAATATATAATAATTACAGTAACAGCCTGTTAACGTTCAACTGTTGGATCAAAGCTTCCTCTCCTTTGAGAAGGTTTAGAGCTTATTACACCACGCTACTCCAATGCAGGTTGATGGATATACATGTACAACAATTACTGCATTAAATATATATATATATATATATATATATATATATATATATATATATATATATATTATATATATATAATTACTGCATTAAAATATATATATATATATATATATATTTTAATGCAGTAATTGTTGTACATGTATATCCATCAACCTGCATTGGAGTAGCGTGGTGTAATAAGCTCTAAACCTTCTCAAAGGAGAGGAAGCTTTGATCCAACAGTTGAACGTTAACAGGCTGTTACTGTAATTATTATATATTAAAATTTCTATTTTGAAAAGTGTGGAAAATGTAAAAAAAAATTTCAAACAATTGAAATATCTCAAATTTTGCAGTGGTAGTCAGGTTCTATTAATTTGTAACGACTACGTTCCAGATTTACCTTCGACTGAACCGCAAGTGGGTCGTTGTGTGAGAATGGGAGTATTGTTAAACGGCAATGGATAACGTTTTTATTTGATTGCGTTTCTGACAATTTATTAGTAGAATTTACCCTCTGAATTTGCACTGCACTGTAAAAGTAATGATTTATGACGAATTTCAGTCACGGTTTCATCTTATATAACTCACTCACTCATGAAGTCGCGTCCTACTTAACGAGTAATCGTATAATATAGTATCGGCAATATAGCAACAACATTTAATTTGTATATTATGTATATATGTTTTACTATATTTATACTTACAATCATCTCAGGCATACTAAGACTTCTCGTAAGTAGGACCTCAATACTAATTTTCCTAGGAGTTGATCCCCACAAATAACATACATATGTATATTCATGATTTATATTACTTAATTTATGGAATAATTTTCGCAAAGTTAACGACCTACTCGGTATATTTGCATTGATAGCGTCGAGCGGAAAATTACAATGTACATGGCTTTAAATATAATATAATAAGTGTAATTATATACTGGTTTCCTTTTTGTTTTTTTTTTTTTTATATTTCCAATGACAATGGTTCTGTTTATATACAACTATTGTTATATGTATTATAAGATTCACTGTATTGTTTTTATTTTTATTTTTAATAACCAAGAATTTATATTAATATTATAAATGTGAAAGGAACTCTGTTCGTCTGTCACTCTTTCACGATCAAACCAATGAATCGATTTTGATGAAATTTAGTATGAAGTAAACTTGAACTTCAAGGAATGATTTTTTCATAGGCTATGATTTTTGCCTAACAAATGACAAGCAACCCCCAAAAGCGTGAGCGCAGCCGCGGACAATATCTAGCGATTAATATTTGACACAGTACCCATGCCTAAGAAATCAAAAATCAAAATAAACTTTATTCAAGTGGGATTTTACAAGCACTTTTGAATCGTCATTTAACAATTAAGTGAAGCTACCTACCACGCGACACTACCACAGAGCTGACTCAGTTAAGTCGTTTCTCTCTTAGTAAGGATTGCTCGTGTAAAATCAAAAATCAAAATATACTTTATTCAAGTAGTCTTTTAAAAGCACTTTTGTAATTAAGTGTTGAATCGTCATTTTACAATTAAGTGAACCTACCACCGGTTCGGAAAGTAGATTCTACCGAGAAGAACCGGCAAGAAAATCAGTAGTTACCCTTTTTCAACATTTAAAAAAATACAGTCATGTTAGTTACTATAAGTATTTAAATTAATATATCCTGTGTAGAAGTCAAGAGGTATTAATTCCACGCCTTTTTGTCATCTACAAAATACAGTACAGGACAGTTAAAACCACTTAGCATCAGTTACATTTGCGATTTCGCCTACCAATAACATAAAAATACAAAAATTATTGGGAGGCATATAATCGTGTATTAAATATATTGTACCTTTATCGACTATTATTTACCTAGAACGTTATCATTTACCATTGAATTCCTCGATTTTTATGATTTCAATCGAAATGTTTTAGCGATAATTCTATTTATATATCAGAAACTATGAGTGTTTCTTATAAGTACCTTGAATGAATCGGCGCCTTCTTATTTGATATCGTTTCGCATTATTAATTTTCACTTTTGACATATTTAAACAAGTGAATATTAGTTTAAATCTGGACAAACGGATGGAGATTTCGTGACGAATTCTAGTCATGAATCACGTATTATGCAAACCGTATTGGATCTGGTGGTGAATAAACTCCTACCAATTGCATTACGTATTTACCCAAATAAAGAGTAAATTAACAATGTATACTTCCAAACTGTAATAGGTATTTCTTGCCAAATTCAGGACGACAAGGTCTTATGAGTCAAGGTAGGTGCACCTAGAACCCAAAGACTAGTTAAGATTAGATTTTTTTCGTGAAACTCGATAACTTGGTGTCGGTTTAAATCTAAGAGTTCGGGACTCTTAGCTTTCAAATAGCCTCAACGACGCAGTACTGTTACAGTAAATTGCAACATATGCATATAACATATGAAACTCGCGAACGAAATATTGAATTCCTATTAAAAATACACCAAAGATCAACATAGTAGCGATCTGATAAATGATTCATACAACGCAAAAAGTACTACAGACCCGGTAGTGTTTCCTGAAATAACTTTGCCGTTCGCATGAATGACAGCTATTTATACATTAACGGCCTTACTTATAAAACGTTGGGTGGATAGTGTTAAACACAGATTTATCTCTTTCTGTCATTATTTATTTGACATACAGAAGAAGAGGACAGCATTGTTTGACTAGTTACTCTGTAAATTACATTCATGCTTCGTTATGAATAACTCTGGATTTGAAGATCCCGAAAAGATTTCCTCGAATGGTGTTCTGTACTTTTGCTATTCTTTTATTTACAATATTTCATGTCTTTGCTTTTGATAGTTGAGGAGTTAGGAACTAAGCCTGGGGGTAACACCAAGTCACGCTGACACGCTTTGTCATCGGAATTGGATAATATCAACATCATAAGATAGGAAGTGGTTCAAAAATTTGATTGCAAGATTTGGCCTAGCAAATATACATTGGATAACAGATATTAAATAAAATTTGAATAAAGAAACCGAATTTAATGATCCCCTCTGTCTTCATCGGTTTCATCATTGAACTAAATTATATTTTCGGCTCGCTTTCAAAATATCTATAAATATGTCTATAACAATGATATTCTAATAAACAGATATGTTATATCCATACTAAACAACAGAAAAAAGTGTGCCCCGCCGGGGACCGTTCACTTTAGTTTATTTTTACATTTCGTTAAAAGTAAAAAGGATAGCTTGATAAAAACAATAAGTAAAAGGGTTAACTAGATGTTTTAATTACGCAAAACGTATTACTGCGTAATTATGATGTATTATTACGTATTACTACGTAAAACAACTAAAGGCAAACGTCCCAATTAGGACGTTTTCTAGTCTTCACTTTTTGCGCGTTGATAACATATCTGTTCACTACAACATCATTGGTCTATAATATAAGACTGTTACCCACCGTCCTTAATGGATTCCATTTGTAATAATTATAATTATGAGAATTAGTTTTTGGTATAAATCGGAAGTTCGAATCGAATTTTTGAAGTTTCAAATATTTCTTTCTGAATCGGCTTCTCAGATTTAAAAGCAATAGACAGATGAAGTGTTTGGAACAGTATAGTGATGCATCAAAAGCGAATACAGATTCCCGGTAGCGCGAAACGACTTGGATGTTGATAATACGTCAATAATTAATAATAATTAAAGCTACTTTCATTATATTCTCGGTTCTTCTGTCTTTTGTTTTATAATCTGTGATCGGCTTGTTATTGATGGAGTTCTAAGTCAACAAATATAAGAAAAGAGATCAATCGACGATAGTTTGATGTCGGTTAAAATAGCACGCGTTGCTTCAGCCGACGACATGCTTTGACATGTTAACACCATTTCAATTATTAGACATGTTAATGAAGATATTTTTTAATTCGAATGAGCTGAGATGGTGGTTAGAACGCGTGCATCTTAAACGATTATTACGGGTTAAAGCCCAGGCAAGCACCATCACCACCATATACATATATACATAATATGTACTTAATTTGTGTTTATAATTCACCTCGTGCTCTTCGAAGGTAAACATAGTAAGGGAATCTACATGTGCTTTCATCGAAATTCTGCCACATATGTTCCAAAACTCTTTCCTTAGTGGGAGAGGAGGCCTTAGCCCAGGTGGGAAATTTACAGGCTGTTACTTTTATTAATTCGAATGAGATTATTTTTACGATATTTGGTATAGTTGGGTTGATATGACGATTGTGCAGAGTCTTGATCGAGTTTAATCTTCAGTTGTCATTGAATTACTTCCTAATTGCCCAAAATGAACGCAATAAAGAAAAGACCAAACATTTCTTTTTTTGTCTTCCTTACTGTTATATTGTATACTCAGTAACTATCGATGGTCTTATCTTATGGATGGTAATTAGGATATGAGGGTAACAATCAAATGGGATCAATAAGAATTCTGTGTTTTCCTGTTAGGAAAATCTTACAGGGTAAGTAATAAATTGTTTTATCAGAATGTAAGTGTGAAAGAATAGACATAATGTCTTACGAAGTTAGCTGGCTTTTATTTAGTAATTAGCCTTGACTGAAATCCGCTATGATATTGTCATCATCACTACATATTGTAAAACAAAGTCGCCGCCAGTCTGTCTGGCTTAACGCAATGACTACTAACAAACTTATATACGGTTTTCGCCAAGGATGATAATGGATGGTAGGATACGAAAGATCAGTGTGAATAATTATTTCCCTTGTGTGTGTGCTTTAACACACATGTGTGTTGTGTGTGTAAAATACACACAACATGCTTGAACAATTCCAATTTTAGAATTTTAAATTGTCATGGTAGGTACCCAATTGTTATGTAATAAGTTTTTCTACTTAACAATAATACTCTCTCTATTGTACTTTTAATATCATTGACGCATACAGCGACATGTCTATCCACACATAATATTATTGTTCGCTATGAGAGCCAAGGGCAAACACCGCAGGACTTGAAAATATTAAACAAACTAGAACTCAACTGACGACAACGGGCCGTGAAGAAATCTCGGCTTCTAGATAGTTAAGTTTTAAATTTTCAAGTTCAGCGATAAGACGGAATAATAGTTGGTTAATCTTTGACTTCCGGTAACGATAACGAGCTCTGAACTTTCACAATTTAACTGAGGCTTAAGAAAAGTTATCATTGTTGAATTCGAAACTCGCGTCCGTATTTTGTTTGGCGGAGGTTTTAATGCCTTCCTGAAAGGCCGGCAACGCACCTGCTAGCCCCCTGGTGCTGGAGATGTCCATGGGCGGTGGTGGTCACTTTCCATCAGGTGAGCTTCCTGCTCGTTTGCCATCTAATAAAATTAAAAAAAAATGAAGCCCCCGTATCCCTTTTTTGTATTTTTCTGTGACCGTCTTTCGTCTAACCTCTGCAATCGATCGTAAAGAAATCTTGTTAAGGTTGCCGGAGCCCTGAATTATATACATTAAAGTTATGGGAAAATATCTATAAATTTAATATGATTTTGTAGAATGATTTGAAAGCTTGTAACCGAGGGTCTATAAGAAAAGTATGATATTTTCATTGTTAATTGATTCGCAAACAATTGGCCCATTGCGACGTGAATAATGATAAATTCTTAGAATTTAAGAGAATTTTCTTTATCGATTTCGATTTTCTAGCGCTTACTTACTTAACCTTTTCTAAAAACTTTTAAACAGACTACATAGATCAGGTGTCGCAGATAACATCGTTTAACGAATTCGTTATCTCTGTCACACTCACCGTATCGTCCGTACCGTCATCCCTTTCCTCTCACCGTTGCAGGGGCTTTGCCCTCCGCACGTGCGATACACTTTCGTGTCTAGCAACCATCCAAAAGTTCACGGCGATGTATTTTTTTGTAAATTTGGTTATCATCATTATGTTTTACACGCGAAATAACCGTGTCATAAATCGCTTCGATTGGGATCGACGGAATTCGACGGACGAAAACGGAAAAAGAGTTATAACGACTATAATTTTCGGGGTCCACGGGGTTATCGCGGTCGGTGCGCCTTTTTGAAGGAACTAACATGTAGGTTGAAACGCATAAGAATTATTATTCTAGCGTGTTAATTGTACCAGACTTATCAAATTATTATTAAAGTAGATGAGAACTCGGTCCCACTCGGGGAAAATATATAAGAAAAAGTCATATTATGTCATATGAAAAGTAAAGGATAAACTTTACTTTTCATATTATTATATGAAATATATATATATTTCATATACTATATTATATACACACTTACTGAACGCACCAATAAATGTGCCGCCCGGTGAACTCTTATGATTTTTTTCGATTTAATTGTTGTCATGTTGTCGACTAAAAAATCATTATTTTTTAGTGATCTATAATTGTAGACAGGTTTCGATCGGATCTATCGTAGATCTGCACGAAATTAACATCAATGTTTATTGGTATATTTTTACCATTGTTTCCTGGTCTCATAATCTCCCTTCGATTTAAATTTTTAAAATACTTGATTCGATTTAAATTTTTAAAATACTTCAATAATAAAAGTCCTTTTTCTAGCATCCAGTAATAAGATTCTTATATAAAACCTGAAATGAATACTTTACCTCCCTGAGTACATTTCATGGTCAGACTATGGAGCAATTGGTTTTAATTTAACATTAATTGGTTTTTTAGGGTTGCCACCGATGAGATTTTTAATGTATTGTATTTTTAACGATTAGGTTTAAATGAAATCATTTTAGCATAAGCTGGATATATTGTGTGATGTGTGTGTGTGTCTGATGTATGGCGGATTGATTTTTTTAAAAATATGACTGAACAGATCTATAAATTTGTATATTTATTTAGGGTAAGACTCTTCTTGAATAAAGTATATTTTGATAATTCAACTGTTAACGGTTAACTGCTCTTTCGACGGTTCTTCTCACGTATGAGGTATTATATTCCGAACCGGTGGTAGATTTTCGACTATCAATAAGAAAGTGTAAACACTTCCATTTTCAATAAAGGCGACTTTGACTTTAACGTCGGATTATGATACATGATTTTAGATGTGTTAGGCTTTGGTGAAGATCTGTTGAGATGGGGACAACTTAGTCGTATATATTAGTCTAGACTAGCATACTCTACATTTTGGATTTTAAAACGACAGTATTAAAAATAAATATGAGACAACATCACAAACATTACTCTGATCCCAATGTGAATAGCTAAAGCACTTGTGTAATGGAAAATCAGAAGAAATGACGGTACCATAAACACCCAGACCCAAGACAACATAGAAAACTCAGCCGGGAATCGAACCCAGGACATCTGGTGTAAACACCACTCGACCACGGAGGTCGTTACAATAATAATACATAATAATATTTATAGGATGTACCAGACACACAAGTACAGTCTCATGAGCAGGACATTCGTAGATAATGTCAAAATATTGAGCTCCAACAACTAAAAATAAAAAAAGGTAAATATTAAAAAACGTATATAACTATTACAAGTACATATTACGTAATTTCAAATATGTGACGTCGTTTTCGTATTATTTTAAACTCATCAAAAGTGTTAATTTATTGTTCTCGTGTCGTACATAGGACTATGATCTAGTTTTATATTTATAACTCTATAATTAACACATCTTATATATAATAGTAATAAATCTTTATTCAAGTGGTCTCATAAAAGCACTTTAGTACTGTCATGTAACAGTGTTGCACTTAGTATACTTACTCTCAGTTGGCTCCCCTAATCACAGATCGTTTACAGGATTCTGCGAAGCGTGAAATTGTTAATTAAGACCGCTCGCGGGAATAGATGAATGAGTCTAGACGGATTTCCTAGTTTTTTTTTCGCCTTGGAAAATCTTAGAGGTGGATTTTTTGCAATGGTTTCATATAAAGGTGGCTCCAATTTTACTATTGAAATAAAATTTGTTATTCATACAAATATGCTTTATTGCACACTAAATAATAATAATGTCACGCAGAGATATGATACTAAAGTATGTGAAAAGTCGGTGGTCTTATTGTTAAATTAGTGATCTCTTTAATTTTCACAATTTCAATTAAGTTGAAGAAGAAGCGAAGAAAAAATACATGAAAATTTGTGGAAGTTTGGATACAAAAGTACCTATTGTGAGTCAAAACATTGTAAACTCTTTACTGACAATCTTCTCTTGCCCGTCATTTATTTATCTCGGCTACTACCTGGATTTAATCTAATAGCTGTAGTATATTGATAGGCGGAGAGAGACTTTTATTATGATTCTTAACTGAGGAAAAAGCTAAACCAATAGTACATAATAGTAGTAAAGTATAAAATGAACAACAACAGCCTGTAAATTCCCACTGCTGGGTTAAAGGCCTCCTCTCCCTTTGGGGAGAAGGTTTGGAACATATTCCACCACGCTGTTCCAATGCGGCTTGGTGGAATACACATGCGACAGAATTTCTATGAAATTTGTCACATGCAGGTTTCCTCACGATGTTTTCCTTCACCGTTGAGCACGAGACGAATTATAAAGACAAATTAAGCACATGAATCAGCGGTGCTCGCCTGGTTTTGAACCCGCGATCATCGGTTAAAATGCACGCGTTCTTACCTTTGGGCCATCTCAGCTCAATCTTCTCTTGGCCGTCACTTATGGATCTCGGCTACTGCCTGGATTTAACCTAATAGCTAGTATATTGATAAGCGAGGAGAGACTTTTATTATGATTATTAACTGTAGAAAATGCTAAACCAATAGTACATAATAGTAGAATATAAGTATAAAATGAAGTGCGCTTCGCAATTTCACCGACTTTAAATCACTATTTACGTGACTACGTGAATTTCATTTTCTCGTAAAATTGTATTTGAAACTTAAGCACTTGAATAACGTATCTCAGTATAAAACCTCATTATCATAATACCGATTCAATTCTACACTCAGCGGCACAAAATGTGGCCCAAACACATAATGTGGTTAAACATCAAAATTAAACACGAAATAGGGGTATTTTTTTTTGTACATAAAATTTAAAGGTATTAAAGTGAATATTTAGTAAAAAAAAAGTAATACCTCAATTAATTAATTTTTTATCTTAAAAATAACAAATAACTCTAAAATTGGAAAAAAATAAACAAAAGAAAGTTTTAAAAAAAATTACAAAAACTTACGGGACTTAAAATTAATACCGGGTATTGCCTCCTCTAGCCTTGGTGACTGCCTGCATGCGATCAGGCATGGATTTAATAATGTTTTTTATGTCAACCTGGGGTATTTCTTCCCAGGCGGTTATCAAGGCGGTTTTTAAATCACTGGTAGACTCTGGAGGGTTGATGCTGGATCTGATGCGTCTTTTAAGCATGTCCCATACATGTTCTATTGGATTTAAATCCGGACTTCGTGCTGGCCAGTCCAATTTTGAAATTCCTACCTCCGATAGGTAGCTATTCACGCAAAATGCTGTGTGAGGTCGCGCATTATCGTGCATTAAAAGAAATTCCTGGCTTCCAATAAATTCCATGTATGGTAGAACATGTTCTTTGAGGACCTCTTCGATGTATCGCACTGCTGTTAAGCGACCTTCGATTATTGTTAACTCCGTACGTGCGTCTGAACTTATTCCTGCCCAGACCATAACAGAGCCACCATGAAAACTTACTGTTTGCCAGGTAGTGGTGGGTAAAAACCTTTCTCCTCGCCTTCTCCACACACGTTCGCGACCATCTGGATGCCTTAAGGCTACTCTGCATTCATCGGTCCACAGAACCTTAGCCCCCTGCTCGTGAGTCCAATTAGCGTGGTCGCGAGCGAATTGAAGTCGAGCTACACGATGGTGTCGGAGCAGTTCTGGACCTCGTGCTGGTCTTCGGGAACGCAGGTTTTGTTCCTCCATTCTTCTTCTTATTGTTCGCTCACTTAGACGGACGCCTCTTGTCGTTTGTAGACGCTGCATTATTTCACCCGCAGTAAGGAAACGATTTCTCAATATTGCGAGGATGATAAATCGGTCATCTCGAGCTGATGTGCATCTGATATTGCCACTTCCTGGTCTCCTCGTGTATAGGCCGGTCTCATCGTATCTTTTTAGGGCATAGCTTAGAGTTGTACGTGGTACATTTAAAGATACAGCGATTTCACGCTGCGTTAATCCTTGACTCCGAAGTAACACAGCTTGAGCGATTTGTGCTGAACTTAAGGCCATAGTTTTCAGTTTTTAGTAAGAAAAATGACTAAAGATTAAATTAAAAACAAAACAATAAGGGTTAAATGCACGACCGTTTGAATATCGAACTTTAACTCAACTGAGTTTTGGGCGTTTTTACACTTAATAACGTTAAGTGTCACTTACATTAAACAAATAACCTTTTTTTATAACTTTGAAACTCATAAATTAACAAAAACTAACGCCACGATACGCTGCCACTTAAAATTCTCATACGCAACACCAAAATTGCATGTTATAAGAATTTTAGAGTTTGGGCCACACTTTCTGCCGCTGAGTGTATATAATGTCGACGGCCATTTTAATGTCGTTCATTGTATGGGTATATGGATTTGAACTTGATCGAACCCGCCACGTGCGCCGTCAAGGATATAAGTCAATACGAATTAATTGGTTATTATTACGTCGTGTACTTGTTATGGGGACCGCGTACGGGAAGCGATGTAGGATGTCCTGCGATGGACACGCGCTGGTTTTGTTATTAAAGGATTATGTAATGTCCGGATTAAACTTTTGATTAATTTCAATAATGATTGCATAATATCGATAGATTAGGGATCATCATTACATAGTATAAAACAAAGTCGCTTACCGCTGTCTGTTATACTATGTATCTTTAAAATTACGCAACGGATTTTAATGCGATTTTATTAATAGATAGAGTGATTCGAGAGGAAGGTTTTTGTACATAATACATAGAGAATATAATAAGGAAATACTGTTAATTTCAGAAGTTTCTAATGTGATGTCGTAAATAAACAAATCCTGTAATATATTTAGTATCAGTGTTGCATCCGTGCGAAACTGGGGCAGGATCGGTAGTATTGTATATGATCCGTGATGGACCATTTACAAAACGTTAATCTCAATCAAATATCCTTAGTTCGAACCATTAACAAGTAATACTAAATGCATGTGCTTAATTTGTGCACCAAAACTGCACATGATGGGTGATAATCTATACATGCTACGTGTAGATGAAGTAATTTTTAAACTTTCTACTCGACATATAGCGAGAAGGCTTTTCACCGGCATGGGCTATTAACGGGCTATTACTTTTACTGTAAATAAATGGTTTGTTATTAACAGGTAGACTGCTACGATTGAGAGATCAGGATAGAAGCTTTTTTTGCATTCTGCTTACAGCAAAGAAGCCTTTTAAGTATAATGACATACAACGTCATCTCTTACATATAATAGACACGGAAGTTAATTAACTCGTTAGAATATTACGTAAATGCGATTCATTGATGTTAGTGTGAATAAAATTGAGCGACGCGTTTTATGCATAAAATTTGGATACGTTCTGTTTTGAGTGGTTGGCAGGGAGAAATTATACCCACAGTGGTATGGTGGTATAAGCTCTAAATATCCATAAAGAGATATTGGCCAGATTTTGGACATTAACGGAATTTGTAACTTATAACTAACTAACTATAAAACTGGTTTTAACGGATTTGAATCGCGTATATTAATTATTTTTAACATCCCGACGTTTCGAGCACTTTACAGCGTTCGTGGTCACGGGTAGGCTGTACTGACTACGACCAGTTTTATTTCAATGTGTAATAATCGCGAAAATTTAAGACAACTTTGTAACTTTTCAATTTGATAACATAATAAATAAATTTTTAAACATTTATAATTCATCTCGAGTTCGGCGGTGAAGGAAAATATCGTGGGGAAACCTGCATGTGTCAAATTTTATAGAAATGCATGGTGGAATATGATCTAATCCACTCCGCAAAGGAAGAGGAGGCCTTAACACAGCAGTGGGAAATTTGCAGGCTGTTATTATTATAGTTATCAAATTTAGAGATTATTCGCTAAATAAACGTTCGCCTTATAAATAATTCCAATCATAATTCGTTTGATCATCGCCTACGTGACAGTCCGTCCGATATGTGGGATGACGTATTGAATCCAGGATAATCTAGAGCGAAGTCGTCGACCCGTGCAAATGAATCGGGACACGGCTAACTGGAGCACCAGGAAAAGACGGTCTTAATACGCGTATAACTGTTTGTCTGTCTTCAATGTGTCGCATTTCAAAACAAATCTACGCTTCACACAAATGGAATGAGATCATATTGGAAAATAAAAAATAACAGTTTTTTAGACTTACATTTCTTTCGGTGCAGAAGGAAAACAAGATTACGAAAATATTTTCTTTGTGAACAACGTTGTAACTTTTAAAAAGTAGATTGTAACTTATTTTTGTTTAGAACTTCTTTGGATTTGTACTTTCGCTAAAACATTTCGCTTTTTTATTTAGGCGATATCCGTGTTTTATTTTTTTGTTTTCTACAATAAAGTATAAAGTAAAGTAAAGGTCTTTGTTTTAGAAAAGTTGGTGACAATTGGGGCCACAATGAGAAGTGAAACTGAAAAAAGAAAGTAAATCTTTGCGTTGCCAGACAAGGGACCAAATCTTTATGTTTTTTGTGCCAAATCCAAATGTTGCAAGATAATTATTTTTGTTGCTTTAAAAACCTAGTCTCTCATTGTTTAAGCAGTGAGTGAGATAGCTGTGAGTTAGTCAGTTAGGTCTCGTTCAACACTGTTTACTTGGCTTTGTACAAGTCCGTTTGGGTAGGTATCATTGGCACATTAGGTATTCTACCGCCACACAACAATACTTATTATTGTTTTGTTTTAGTTTGAGCCAGTGTAACTTATAACAATTTAGTTCTCAGGCTTGGTGGTGCATTAACGGTGTAATGTATAGTTAGTAATACTTATAGACCCATTTTTTATGCAAGGAGCACTTACAGCTAAAAATTTCTATCATCTAGGGATAAGATAAAGGTAAATTTAACTTTTTTTAAATTTGTTAATATAGTATGGAGTACTGGGTAGTAACCCAATGTTTTTTATAGATAAAGCCCTTCTGGCTTAGTCTAAGAAACTCGCAAAAAAAGGAGAACCAAAAGGCTACCGTATTCAAGGTACCAGACGTGAAAATTGATAATATTTTCTGTATAAATCAAGACCATGATGAACTGGTGAACTGTCTTCTTGGTATCGCAATTCTGACCAGCCTTCCTGTCACCAGGTAAGTTAATGCCCGATAAACAATGGCGATCGAAGTCGCGTTCAAAAATGAATTATAACCTTAAATGCATGCTACACGTTTACAAACCTCAACCGAACAGCACCGGTGTTTTCCGGTTTTATTAAAAACAAAACGGTATTTTCGTTTGTCGGTCTTAAGTGTTTTGTTTTGTGTTTGGAACGAGACTATATTTCCCGCATTATCAGAATTGCCTTCAGTAATTGTGAAACTTAAGTCGTTTTTAAAGATAACACAGCATTATTCTCAACATTCGATATATAATTATGTAATTTTATGTGTATTTTTTGTATTAACAATATAATTTTATATCTTTAGCTTGAAGAACAATTGGACAATTATAAATAAAAATTTTAACAAAAAGAAAAACCAACTTCAAACAAAACACTATTTTAAAACAAATGAATATGCACGAAAAAGTAATAAAAATAATTGCGTATTCAACATATTTTTTAGAGTCTTCCTAAGTTAAATGAAATAAAAAATATTAGACTACTTAAAAGTCGATTAACGATTATATCATGTACTTATAGTTATTGGTATATTTTATGGGACCCCACGGGAAGCACTACCTTTCAAACAAAAAAAGAAAAAATATCAAAATCGGTCCACCCAGTGAAAAGTTATGAGGTAACAAAAAAAAAAATACAGAAGAATTGATAACCTCCTCCTTTTGGAAGTCGGTTGAAAAAGGCGTATAAAAAATAGTACTAAGAACTTGGTCTGGTTGGTTTAGTTGTATAGATAGGTTCAAAATTAATTGAGCTCGTCAAATTTATTTTAATGACTTTTATGTTCTGGATTGTTCCATCAGCATAGGCCTCTAGACTTACCTCTTTACTTCGGCATTTCTCAGACAAATTTGTGATGGTTAGTAAATTATAATTTAGCATAAATGGCGTCGGTCGTTCTAGTTTATTTTTATAAATGATTAAGTACGAGTCATTAGTCATGTAAAGATTCCAACTACTTACGATGCATAAATGGAATTGCGAATAAATACTAGAGTGGATAGGACGATTCCTACGTAATGTTGTGTCTAAATGCGTCGGAATGCGTGTGTCAATGGGCGCCACGTCTGTCGTCACGCTGACTCACGCCCTGTGATCATCACAATTGATGCCCGCAGTGGGTGTGTTTGTACTTAGGATAAGGGTACTGTCACACTCGTCTGGAAGAAGACGTCAATTTTTGGGTAACCAAAATTTCTCGGTTGACTCTTCATTTGATTTTATTCTGTAGCAAGGCGAGTGAAAAGTGCTTCCGAGTTTGTTCGAATAAATAATATTTTAATTATAATGAGAATTTGGCTTTTCAATGAGAGTGAGTGAAGAACTGTACCCAGGCATAAGACATTTGAAACTCTGTTTCATTTTTCAAACGAAATTCGTCCTCTACGAGCATATCTTCACGTCTCAACACGTCGATTAACATGATATGCAAGGCATACATCGTCCGTATATTGTTATAAAAAAAGTTGCAGTTTCGATTCTGAACACTTGAGCTACTGTCGTCCCCACCGTTTGAAGCATAAATAGGAATATTACGAATTCCTTAATTAAGTTGGACATTGTTCCTATCCCAACAAAAACTAAGTTAATATTGAGATAAATAAGGACTGTGCTTTATCACGCTACTAGGCACAAAAGGTAATGTTTAACGTTGAAAAATCTCATAATAATTTACATGGTTGTGTGATGCTTAGGTGATTTCATCGTTTATAATTACAGAGTATTACTTCTTCGTAACATGCCACACAATTAATCTTTTTTACAATAACATTTGATCTATAAATTTCAAGAAAACATCACGTTACAAGATATCTAGCCTATAAAATAATCATAATCCGAGATATGATTGTATAAACAATGTTGTTACAAAACTGTTCCCACGTCCAATTCCCTGCGCTCGTAATTGGTCGAAGGCGGAGAGCGCCCGTCGTTAGTAATTTGTCTCGATTGTTTCTGCAGTTATCGTATCGTGTCACATCCTGGGTCCCTCGAAATGAATGAGATGTGAATAATTTTCTTAAATTGTTTGAGGTCAGACGTTGCAGCTGACGGCTTAACATATATGTCATACTTGAATGTAAATCTTGTTTGTCAATGTTGATGGTTAGGCTCTTCGATTTGGTAATCGATATTTGAGATATGAATTTGTTGTCCTGATCGAAGAGGATAAAGTTATGTCATCCTAAAATCTAGGTTCTGTTCTAGGCCGATTAAGACCATGTCTATTGTGAACGTGACTTGGTACGTGTATACGTACCAAGTCACTAACCAGTGAATTACCAAGAAGGGTTGGGTTTAAATTGGCATAACAGGCGGCTAATCCAATTTTATCGTATTTGTTTCTAACATCCAAATTTGGACCATCGTGATGGCGTAAGATTCAAACAATCTCGTCTAGAGAATGGGATTCTACTGAATATATAATAGAAAATGTACCAATATTTTTGTGAACCAACCCAAAATTAGTAGTACCTAATGGCAAATAAATTATATTGAATCGATTTTTTGAACTCATTTTGCATAGCTTATGCAGAATTTTCTTTTTAGTAGCTGGTTTGATGAATGAAACACTTACAACAATTTTGGAACATAATATGTACTGAATATATTAAGGCATTTTCTATAAGTCAAGCACAGACTAGATAGGAATAAAAATACAATTTAAGATTACAGATAATGATATGGGCGTTATGTCACAATTTATTCTGTTGCCATAACAATGGTTGATACAATACAATCTTCTGTATTTGCTTATATCGACTCGACGATAGGGTACAAATGTCATGTAATACATTATGTATGCAAAATTAAATGTATTTCGACTTCCATCTTGAATTTACAATCGAATTTAAAGCATAGTTTATAGTGTCAATTTTTAGTTAGATGTTTTGAGAATTAATAATCAAAATTTTGCTCAGGACTTTATTTAAAGTGTAATTTTAAACATTAATTTACTCACTACTGATTCGAAATGTACAATACTGAGATGAAACGAAGAGAAACTAAGTACCTAGTTGCTTATATTAAATGACATATTATAAACAAGTGAAAGTATTGAAAGAAAATAGAGAAGGGAAATTACAGATCTCAACTGACGACTTTCAATGAACGTTCCAAGCAGAGTCGGATTTAAAGGTCTGGAGGCCCCGGGGCCACAAAGAAGTGAGGACCCTAGACAAACAGAAGCGTGAACTCCCTAATAATTATTAATAATTATATTATTATGAATTAATTAGTTGTTTTTTATTTCAATCAGTAAGCTATGATTTGTTTCGTATTTGTATCGGTAACTTTAAAAATATTAAATAGTAAGATTATTATAATTTGACTATATTTCAGTATTTGTTAACTTGCTGAAAACTGTGGCCCCTCTCATGTGGAGGCCCCAGGGCAGTTGCCCCGGTTCCCTTAATACGGCCCTGGTTCCAAGTAAATTAAACGTCATATCCAAGAACAATGAACATAGTGGAATTATTTTATTTATTCTTTACTTAAATCGTTTCTAATAATATTAAGAGTGTAAATTGACCGAAGCGCTGATCATTGTTGCGTTCCTAATTGGACGGTGAATGAGCCAATGTACTCGTCATTACAGGCGCAAGGGACATAGCTTCTTAGTTCTGTAGTATACATATAATAAAATATGAGTGTCTGTTTGTAATATAAAAAAAAAATAACGGAACAACGAATTTTGTCTGTTTGTTCCGAAAAAAATCTGGACTGGTTTTACCGTTTTTGACGGGACTTTCAGTGGTAGATAGACTAATAAAGAATTAATAAATTATAGTGAAATTTGCAAACTGTATTATAACTTTTTGCTAAATTCAAACGCACCCAAACTCACGGGCACAGCTACTCATTAATAAAAGTAAAATAGTACAGTTAGGTATATATATATATATATATATGTATATTGCAATGGATTTTCTTCTTTATATCCTAAAAGTTTCTAGATTATGGTGTTTCAGGTTGATATCGTTTTTATGGGTTTTTATCTTTAATTTGCTTCCGTTTCCTCTGTAGCTGGGTAAATACTTATATACAATTCCCTCTAACTTAAAAACATTCGTTAGGTCATGGGTGTGGCTTTTCTAAAATAGTTAGCATTCAGTTTAGCTGACGAGTTAATTAGTGCTCTAATTGCTGCCATCTGATGCAGGAAGCAGTCGTCGACACCCGGATACGCTGTTCGTTAGAACAGAGTTCAACAGACCTGGATATTCATGAGACCGTAAATTTTATTCTGTTGTGCTATATCTGCTACTAAGGGCTATTCGTTTATTATGTGAGACGATTGAGGGGTCCAACCTTGTCTTATGTTTTCTTATTAGGGAGTATCGATTGTTCTTACATAAGGTCGAATAACGCGCAAAGTTAAAATTATTTGAAACCGCGCGATTGCCGAGTTTTTCTCGGATGTATACCTTTAGAACCTTCGAAATAACAAATAAACATTTTAAAAAGTTGTTAACCAATGGTGTAATAATTTTTTTCTATTAATTGTTATGTAAAAATATTAAACAGGGAAGGAGGCAGCAGGCCAATTCTTATTTTTTATAGTGGGGGGGGGGGGAAATTCTAGCTAAAATTGTCTCACAGAATAAATGAACGGTCCGTAACTATTTGAACATATATGGATGATTTAGACTAAAATTTTGTATTGATTTCGATTGTAATTCAGCTGATGCAGATTTCGACTAAAGTTTATCACCGGGGCGATCTGAGACGGTGCGATTCTATTACGTAACCATTATCTGTTCTTGAAATAGTTGAATTCAAAATATTCTTCATTCAAGTTGGCTAATGAATAAATATTGAACAGTACATATATTAATTTGATCCCAATGTAACTAGCTAATGCATTTGTGTTATGGAAAATCAGAAGTAACGACGGTACCACAATCATTCAGACAATATTGGTATTCGGGTATTGTACACCATTTTAATTTTGAATAGTGTGAATGGTTTTTGAATTGAGGACGAAAGTCTGGTCTTTGACTTTATATTACTTGGCGGCTTTTTTTACCAACGACGCGACTTTTCGATATTGTTGCAACTGTCGTGGTCACGAGCGGACCAATCGTGATCACGGACCGACATAATCGTGTCAGTTTTAAGAGTAGTCTATTATTATTATTAGATAATAGAGGGTATTGTTTTAGTTTATGTGTAATTCATGTATTGCAGTTTATTGCTTATTCCTATTTTAATGATCAAACGAAATTGCTACCAGTGTTAAAGCGTGTCAACCATTTAACTTGGAGAAGTCTTATGCGCTTGCATAGTTATTCTAACATAAATTGGTGATGTTCTTTTATTATATGGGGTTCATTTCGTATACATTATGGGGGATAAAACGTCCTATACGTATTCTGACCCCTATTGTATCACTGTTCTGAGATTCCTTTTACATGTTTTACAAACTGTTTCCTAAGATCTATTAAGTGCCACTGAACTCAATGTTTCTACTTTATTTTTAAAACGTCTATTATTAACTGTGTTTCGTCATTTACTACCAACTAAACATTTTACCGTGAATGACAGATCCAAAACGGGACGTGTAACATAAAATACTCACGAAGCGTCATGCTAATATCATCCGTATTACAATGTGATAGAGTTTCTAATGCCCTAGCTTTTAAAGTACCTTGGTAGTCGTAAATATGTCGTTACAGATACGTGGTCACATATGGCGTAATGGTGAACTATCGATGTTGCTGCGTTTGTAAAGCGTGTTTGTTTTTGTTTTAAATTGTTGAATACGTAATATTTGTTTTAGAACTACCAACATAAGTTAAATGACATGATACACACCTAATCTACTCCTTCTGTATAAATTATACTTAATATTTGTATCGCTCTATGCGTTCTTAAGCTATTCTTTTTCAATTTGAAACTTTAGTTAGTTGACACGACTACGCCTACCATTTTTCCAAAAAAAAAACAATAATTAATTTCCATGATCCTTCATTATGAAGTTTTTATGTACATCCTATTTCTATTTCGTTCGAAGTCGGGGCGGATAGCTAGTACACTTAAAATAGATAGTTATAGTCAGGTTATTGCATTTTTAATTACTGGTAATTACGGCATGCTCTACTGTTTAATAGACAGAATTTTATTGTTTTATGCAATCATAAAAATATACTAGAGTACATTAATCAAATTATTATTGATATTTGAAGTGCCAGTGTAACTACTAGCAGATGGGATGTATTATCTTAGTTCCCTAGGTTAGTAGCGCATTAGTGGTATGAGAAATTATTTAAATTCCTTACAGAACCAATGTCTACTAACTTCGATGTCCACTTACCATTAGCCTAAATATTTACATAAAATATGATAATATCATTACAATTTAATTTTGATAAAATAAACAAATAAATATACAAGGATACTAATACATTAAATTAAAGATTCGTTATGTAACAATTTATCAAAGGTTACCGGTCGTGTCTTAAATGAACTATAAGGCTGTATAAAAAAGATCATTTAAAGGAAAAAAAATTGCTTAATCCATTTATTGTGAATTATGAGTGATATTCGAAATAACAAGTTAAGATTCTATTGTTACCAATATCATAAGTTTACTTTTCAGCACGATCGTTTGAAACTATTTTTAAATTCAATTACAATATTTGACCTGCAACTAAGATAATAATCAATATTAAAGCTGTTCGATATGACGTTTATGTGAAGGATATCATATATGTATCCATATAAAGAGGTTTAATATAAATAGTTGAAATCGCAGCCCCATAATGCAGCTGACGTAGCGGGTGGTTCGATTAATTTGGTTCAGTTAGTCGTGTGCTGTGTGCCGGTGCAGTCGTGTTAACGTGTCAGTTATGTTGTGCGGTACAGGAGGTGCGGTGGCGGCGATGGATCGCGCTTACATGTCGCTGCGCGCGCGCAAGCCGCAGTCGAAAACAACGGTGCGTTTTTGTTTTGCGTTAACGTTATAACCGTCGTAGTTGACTTTTGATTTATGATCTATATTATTTTGGTAATTTTGTTGAATTGTAGCTGTGACTTCATCATTGGAAATATGTTTTTTTTTTCGTTTAATTTATATTGCGAAATATTATATATCAACTGTAATGTCATATATAAAGTTTATGTTGACTAATGTAAATGGATTAACCGATATTTAGGATATTGCAATAAGTACTCAATTATTTACACATTAAAGTCGATAGTCGTAATAAACGCGAAATGAGTAATGTAAGCTACATCATCAATTAATTGCAACTTTGAACGTAATATAGACATAATTACAAATTAGACTATACATAGTATGCTAATCTCGTCTCTGTTACACAAGAGGTTGTTTAAACTTCGAAGAAAAGGATAGGTATACTAATTTTGGTATGAGGTAAATCAACTCATTGTGGTTTTTACGACCTTTGTAAATTCAATACGTATTCTTTTCTCTAAATAAAGCAGGGGTTGGGTCACTGCACGATGATTTTCCTCGTTGACAAGGATCCGTTAAATTTAGGACTTAATTAATAGTACGTACATATTAATGGTTCGCAAAAATGTAATGTTCAGTATTGGTGTATGTAGTAAATATTACTGGTTAGTGGATGTAGTAAAAACTCGTTAATGGTTTTAAGAAAAGGATTAAAACGTATTCCCCCACGCTGCTAATGAGCACGTGGCGGATATTATAATATGCAGGATTTCTAACGAAGTTTTCTTCCGCCGTTGAGCGCTATAAATACTAATTAAACACGTAATAACTCAGAATCTATTGCTCAGATTTGAACTTGTAATCTTTGATTTCATTTCACGTTGTTTATCAAATGCTCGGCATAGCAGAGATGGCCCAGTTATTGGAGCGCGTGCATCTTAACCGATGATTGTGGGTTCGTACCCAGGCAAGCACCACTTCATATACTTAATTTGTGTTTATAATTCATCTCCTGCCCGGCGGCTAAGGAAAACATCGTGAGGAAACCTGCATGTGTCTAATTTCGTTTGTTGTTGTATCCAATGACCCCTATCCAGTATATACTAAAATTATACGTGTAAAACTTTGTCTGATTGTTTGTTGATTTTCCATGGACAAACTATTGATTAGATAGATTGATTTTGAGATGTAATAAGCTTGATCTCCAAGACGATGAAGAAGGACATAAGCTTTTCTTTGTCTAAGACGCGTACGACAAATAGTCTGAAACAAAAATTTGATTTAAATATTTCTTTATTCTTTCAATTATATATTTATTCTTGATTTTGAATTACAAAATTGTATCGTATTTTGATGTGCTTCTATTTCTAGCATAAACATGTAATCTGTCATAGACTAAACTACTTTGATATATTCAATAGGTCATAGACAAAAAATAATATTTTTTTATTCAAAACGAACCAAGGTCAACGTCTCTGGGTTATGTTCATAGTTTAAAATAATAATTGTAACATTTCTTTCGTACGCGCTGTTTATAATAAAATCATCGCCCGCCATCTTGGATGACAGCTGCGATCGTCAAACTCGAGCAGTGTTTGTATCTCATACATAACATACAAATGTTGGAAGCCAACTTACATAAAATGTTGGAGGCCAACTTACAATGATACGCTGTTTCATGATAAAATAATTGTCAGGTGTTTGGCTTAATTAGGCAACCTATGTTAGTCTTTGTAGTTTAAGCTTGCTTTTATACAAAACTAGTAGTTGCCCTCGGCTTTTCTCCCGTTTTAGGGTGTTAGTTGGTCATGTTTTGGCCAAAAAAAGTAGCCTATGTCTTTTCTTGGAGCTCAAGTTTTTCTTGGAGTTTAATCCTACAAATAATCTGTACTAAAAAGGCACATTCATGGGGTCATATACTCTGTCAATTATCGTCTTGATTTTATATGGCTTATACGTTCATTAACTAATTATTTTTTATCTTTGTAATTACGTGACTAGATTAAGTATAAATTAATTAACTTCCTGCGTCCTTCCTAGTAGTCGACGTCTTCGTTTTTGTAATTAAGCCGGGAATTCCTCGCAAACGGTGCTCGAGTTAAGGAAGATGAATTAAAGGCAATATGGCTGGCCTTTTTGGTGTTTTTATACGATAAATATGTAGGTATGTTAGATGTATAAAGCAATGGTGTGCAATCCAAAAACATACAAACCACCCACTCATCAGATATTCTACTGCGAAATAGCAGTAATCAGTATTGTTGTGTTCCGGCTTGAAAGATGAGTGAGCCAGTGTAACTACAGCCATGGAAGGTTGATGGCGTATTGGCGATTTAATGAATGTTTAATATTTCTTACATCACATCGGCTAACTGCAAGTCCCGTCAGGATCGGTCCAGCTGTTCCAGAGATAAGCCGGAAAAAACCAACAGACCGACAGACAGGCAGTAATAATTAATAAAAATTATGTAAAAAAGAATATTTGGGTAAACGTACCCTGTATACATACATACCCATTTAATTAAAACCGGTTATTTTAATTTTACAAACAGACGCTCCAATTTTATTATATGTTCAAATAATACTATTACGTGATCAAAACATCGACGAATGTAATTGTCTTCGTACTTTCTAGCATTCTTTGTATCGGAGCTTAACCAGCTGTCCAGGTCGACTGCAGACTGACTAATGAATGTTTCATATACATTTGAAAATATACAGGTTACTCACCGCCGAAAATAAGACGAATTAAACACTCGGAAATTCTTGCCCTGCTTTGAACTTGTGACCTTAAAGAGTTTATTCGACATTGGTAGAATAATCGGCTTGTTTTTTGAGGTTACGTTGAATGTGATTCTCGTTTGATGAATGAAAATGAGTCATTTGTCTCAGTTACAGCATCGATTTGACCTGTTTGTGTCGTATGATATGATTTAGAACTCATAAGCAAATGATGATGTCATGATACGTCACATGACGTCACGTCACGTTAAATTATGAATTTGATAAGAAATAAGTCTGTACCTTAAGCATGGCTATAATAACAAATAAATATAATTGTTGCTTACAACATAGGCCTACTCTACTGACGTTAAAATTGTCTAAAGATTCATCAAATCATAGACTTATATAGAACATGGTTAATTAATCTATGATATTCCCTATAGATTCGAGCCGAGATGGCCCAGTGGTTAGAACGGGTGCATCTTAAACGATGATTGCTGGTTCAAACTCAGGCGAGCACCGCTGATTCATGTGCTTAATTTGTCTTTATAATTCATCTCGTGCTCAGCGGTGAAGGAAAACATCGTGAGGCAACCTGCATGTGACAAATTTTATGGAAATTCTGCCATATGTGTATTCCACCAACGAGTATTGGAACAGCGTGGTGGAATATGTTCCAAACTTCCAAACAAAAGTCGAGAATCGTAGTAAATTGTACTGTATAAGTAATTATACTTATATATGCCTTATTATACTTTGTAAGTAATTTACTATGTTTTATTCAATGATTGAATGTTACGTATACGATTCTAAGTTACGTTTCGATACTCGAGATAACTGAAAAGGTTGAGAAAACGATCATCATCATTACATAGTATAAAACAAAGTCGCTTACCGCTGTCTGTCCTTATGTATGTTAGGTCTTTAAAATTTCGTAACGGTTTTAGATGCGGTTTTTAGGTAGAGTGATTCGAGAGGAAGGTTTTTGTGTATAAAACATGGATAATATACTTAAGAAACACTGATATTTAATATATTCTTTACTATATTTAGTATCAGCATTGTACCTGTGCGAAGCCGGGTCGTTAGTAACTGTATAAAACGTATCCAGTAATAACTGTGATTGAGTGAAATGTGTCTATTCTCATACTTTGTGATTGTCATGGAAGTTATTTCTTAAAAGTAATTTGGTAAGAAATCTGTCTTTTCCTTAGTCATGGCTACCTAGAAAATTTGTAATATATTTATTACTAACGACATAAGGCTTATTCTATTAGCGATGAAATTGTCTAAAGATTCATCATACAATAGAGTTATACTCTATTCCAACAATAACAGGAAAAAGTTAAAATAAACAATCAAAATCAAAATAAACTTTATTCAACTAGGCTTTTACAAGCACGTTTAAATCGTCATTTAACAATTAAGTGAAGCTACCACCGGTTCGGAAGATTTACGAAAAATGGCGTTTTGAATGTTTACGTATCTGTTGGGATTTGAAATCGCCATTTTGGAAGTAAAGTTAATTGAAATAAGGACGTAAGTGCAACAGTGTTTTATTATAAATTAATATACATATATTAATCATAAATTCTGAGTAGTTCACAATGTAGATGAGTTATTATCAAATCGCATTAAATACGTTAATCTAAGGTGTTTTTATTATTTTTCCTTCTTCTATTGCAATAGGCTGTAGGGAAATATGTTAATGTAATACAATTCTTTTATGATTCTTTTAGTCAAAGTGAAATAAAAGTATTTTAGTTTCCCTTCTTTGTTGTGAAGTAGTTATTGTTCGCAAGAGTCTCGTCCTTCATTTGACATTGGTACTGTTGCAAAATACGTTACCAATCTCGTCGGCGTGACAAACAAGATCAATCTTCTCACGATCCTTCTATTTTTGACGATGTAGTTTTATGTCTCAAAAGACATTCCGCTTTAGTTATGATATTGTATTTCTTATTTTCAAACGTTATGTGAAATCGGACTAATTCGGTTTGTTGTAGAGCACCGTCCTCTTCTGCATCGGAAGAGGCTAATATAGTTTATAACTTTGTATTAAGCAACTTAAGTATGTATTTTCATTAGGATACGAAAGGGCATTTCATCTATACTATACTATACTTAATATTATAAATTTGAAAGTAACTCTGTCTGTCTCTCTGTCTGTTGCTCTTTGACGACCAAACAGCTGAACCGAATTTGATGAAATTTGGTATGAAACAAACTTTTTTGCCAACACATGACAACCAACACCCTAAAACGCGAGAAGCCGCGGGCGATTACTAGTATTTTATTAATATAAAAAATAAAATAATTAAAAAAAAAAAAGAATTTAAAACTTATTTTGTATTACATCTATCTTTAAACAATACAAAATAACATATAATTCTACAATATTACACTAGATTTTGTACATCGGTACAGTGTTGTGCCGACCGTTATAGTTCAAGTCAGGTGGTGACCACCTGCCCGTTACGGCAGGTGATCACCCCTCTATCAGAGCCTGACAAAAAACTCGGTTCATTTGGAAAGGTTCAACAATATATCAACTAAGAGAAATCATTAAATGTATCTGATATTGCTTTTCTTTATTTAAAGAAGAATATGTAATTATATTTATGTTATAAAAGTACCTAATCTACGATCTAAATATCTAAATCTATCTAATCTAGACATAGGCTCCCTTTTTGCCTAAAACGTGAAAACCAAAACCCCAAAAAAACAAGCGTAGCCACGGGCAATAACGAGTATGTATCATTTTAAAATTAATTCCGCTTCGCAATTTCAGCCGCTTTAAATTTGGTTAATTGTTACGGTAAGCGTTTATTTTAAGTATATCGATAGGAGTCACGCGCTATCAATTTCTTGTTGATAGTTCTATGGCAGAAATGTACACGTTCGTGATAATAGCCCTGCAAGGAATGAAATCCATAACTTATGGTGTTAATGTGTGGAATATATAAGACCTTATACGAGTTCACTCACTCTTAAACCAGAATACAGATAATTAAATCAATTGTATAGATAATTCGAATAAATCATGATGATGGCTTTCTGGTTTTGGTAAAGGGGGTCAATCATGGGTGATTAGTGTACTACACAAGACATATAGTGCGCATGTATCTTTTCCCTCATTTTTATAGTCATATTAGCTGTCGCCCGCGGCTTCGGTTGCGTTTTAGGGGTTTGGTTGAAAGATCGACAGACATACAGAGTTACTTTCACAATTTTTATATTGATAATGATGGGGCTTTGACTGACGACACACATAGAACTTCAGTCTAAAGGCTGGTACACTTGGTAACACTTAAACATCCAACAACTTTGTTGCTCCAACTTGAGGTCTGAAAGTAGGATCTCCAGATCTTCAGCCTCGTATGTAGCTGCTTTTCCAATGACGCAGTCGAAAGAACATACTGAAATAAAATACGATCAATTGTATTTATTTTTTGTACGTAAAAAGCGTGAAGTTAATTTTGTTGGAATCAAATAAAATTTAATTATATACAAATAGGTATTCTTATTACAAGACTTATGAGTTTCTTGCCAGATTACAGTGCAATATCCGCCAAAAGACGGTGGTTGGAAGTAGTTTATTAACAGTAAAGACGATTTAAACTGAAAATGAATAAATCACTTTGGTTTTGGTCAATTTAAATTTCAAGTTTAAGAGAAATACCAGTGAATTTTAAATATTTCGGAAATGTATAATACGATATTATGACACAGACTCGATGACGTCACACATAAGTAAATGACACTGTTTCGCGCAATTATTGAAGCAGTGATGAATAGGGTACCCTATGCATGATTAATGAACCCTATATCCGGCCGTCCAAGTATACTTCGTTTTTTAAATATATATCCTATCTAGGTAAAAATGCTAGCCATTATAAGTTCTCATAAGCATAACTGTGTAAATATTAACTCTATGGAAAATTTAAAAAAATGCGAGTGCATGTAAATCGACGTGTCAAATTGACGAATATATTAGGTCATATGATATTACAAGTTATTACGTTTGTGTAAAGATCATAATCACATGAGAAATTAATATTGACAATTTGGGATAGCGCACTTAATTCGGATGTGATCGGTTATACGAATTTTACCGATGCTACATCTAAGTTGTCATAATATAGATAAACTTTTCGCCTTACATATTATGTTGAACTTCTATCATTTGGGATTTGTTTGCTTATAATGTTATTATAAGGAAATGCTAATATATGTGTTGATCGAAATAATCATTGCTGGATACAAACAGTGCGAAATGTGATAATCTGGTGAAATAACTCTGTTTGCAGTAGATATATTGTTATGTTCAAATACAGCCGATGCGGTCGCGGGGGCCCCCAGATATGAAGGGGCCCGCTAGGCCACGGATGATACTTTTCTTTTAATAATATATTATATTAACGTTTGTATTTAAAATTGACTGCTATTACCATAGGCCCTATATTATTATCGTATTGAGTGTAACCAATTAATAGTCAAATGGAACTAAGTGCAATTAGTGCACTGTATTTAGGAGAAAGAGCAGTCCTTAGCTTTAAATCCGGGATCTTAGTCTTCAAAACACTTTCTTCTTGAGAGCGCTCTCTCGGTCTTCACACATGTGAAGCACACAAGCTAAGGGATGGGTGATATTGTTTGTAGGATGGGTGAAGGATAATAGTTCGTTACACTGGTTACACTTTTATGTTAACGATAGACACATCGCCGCGGCCCGACTGAGGAGTGAAGTACGTCATACTAAATTATACCATAGACGATAATCAACGTATCAATATATGCATTATGCTGAATACAATACGAGCTGTATATAGCTGAGATGGCCAAGTGGTGAGAACGCGTGCATCTTAACCGATGATCGCGGGTTCAAACCCAGGCAAGCACCACTGTATATATGTGCTTAATTTGTGTTTCTAATTCATCTCGTGCTCGGCGGTGAAGGAAAACATCGTGAGGTAACCTGCATGTGTCTAATTTCATCGAAATTCTGCCACATGTGTATTCCACCAACTCGCATTGGAACAGCGTGGTGGAATATGTTCCAAACCCTCTCCTTAATGGAAGAGGTGGCCTTATCCCAGCAGTGAGAAATTTACAGGCTGTTACTTTACTTTTACTTTACTGTATATAATAAGTTTGTCGAAGCATCTCGTGCTCGGCGGTGAAGAAAAACATCGTGAGGTAACCTGCATGTGTCTAATTTCATCGAAATTCTGCCACGTGTGCATTCCACCAACTCGCATTGGAACAGCGTGGTGGAATATGTTCCAAACCCTCTCCTTAATTGAAGAGGTGGCATTATCCCAGCAGTGGGAAATTTACAAGCTGTTACTTTACTTTTACTTTACTGTATATAATAAGTTTGTTGATGACATATAACTGTCTGTCTGTCTGTCTGTCTTTCACGACCAAAATATTGAATTGAGTTTAATAAAATTTGGAAAGGTGCAAACATCAACTCTAAGGAAGGTCATACTACTACTTCCCAATGTCTAACATCACCCAATCCCTAAAACGCGAGCAAAATAATATACATAACACGAGTTGAAATATAACACGTAAAAATACTGATCTTAAAAACGCTCGAGTTAAAAATAACTAGAAACGTAGTAAACATATTGTTGTTATTGCGGAAGTAGATGTAGGTTTTGGTAAATACGTAATACTTTAAAATTAAAGAGCACTTAGTTATTGACGATAATTTTTGTTATATACAAATTTTAAAGTAGGTACACATATTTCGCGAAACTAATTATGATGCGCGAGGTTAACTAAGATTACTGTGTTTGTTTTTAGGAACACAGACGAATTATACGCATTAGAATTATATATATAAGATCATTGGAATATGCTACCCGATTCGAGTTGAGATGGCCCAGTGGTTAGAACGCGTGCATTTTAACCGATGATTTCGGGTTCAAACCTAGGCAAGCACCACTAAATGTGTATATGTCCTTAATTTGTGTTTAAATTCATCTTGTGTTCGGCGGTGAAGGAAAACATCGTGAGGAAAACCTGCATGTATCTCATTTCATCGAAATTCAACCACATGTGCACATTGGAACAGCGTGGTGGAATATGTTCCAAACCCTCTCCTTAATGGGAGAGGAGGCCTTAGCCCAGCAGTGGAAAATTTACCAGCCTGTTACTTTACTTTACTACCCGATTTATTATGGGTTACACATACATAAGTACACTTTCTCTTCCCCTAAAACGTACATAAAACTTTCTTAGTAAATGCATACGTCGAAAATAAAGACACGTTTTCAAAGGTAAACTTATTTTAAGTATAGATAGATATACGTTAAAGCACTTCGTATATTTTGAAAACAGCTGATGCATACAAAGAATAACACAACAGATTTTTTATAGCACTCTTTATCGAATTCATTATTATTTTAATTACGTCACTAATGGAACGACGAGTGTACAATAAAGCAATTCCACCCACCCATTCATACACTTGTCTATCTTAAACGATTCCAGCGGAACCATTTAAACCTTTTATGTACCATTAACAACTACCATAATGGTTTCCTGCTGGTACGAAAACAAGCATCTTTTGTATAACGTTTACAACCTGACCGAATTGTAAAGATGCTTTTCCGGTTTTCATAGTTATCGATAGGCGGTCTTTTAAATTGAGCGTCTTATTTCTTTTCATAGTTCTTACTATATTGTAACCGGAACTTCTATTTCCGGACTACCCGTTGGCTGTACGACACTACCACAGAGCTGACTCAGTTAAGTCGTTTCTCTCTTAGTAAGGATTGCTCGTGTAAAATCAAAATATACTTTATTCAAGTAGGCTTTTAAAAGCACTTTTGTCATTAAGTGTTGAATCGTCATTTTACAATTAAGTGAACCTACCACCGGTTCGGAAAGTAGATTCCACCGAGAAGAACCGGCAAGAAACTCAGTAGTTACTCTTTTTCAACATTTAAAAACTCAACTTGCTAACTTCTAGCTTATATTAAGAAGTAGAATAGATAAGGAGACTGTTATTCCAAGGACGAGGGAGGTGTGATGTAAGGATATTTTTATTATTTCTTGTGTCAGTGGTGAAAACAAGGTAGTCCATTTACCGTCACCTACCAATGACATTATATAAAATAAAAAGTTGTAGCTTAATTCAAAAACCTGAATTCTAGCTCGGAACGAACCTAGACCTAGGCTTTACAAATAAAATCGGAATACCACTCACTTATTATGATTAGTAAAGAAATCTCAGAAATTATAATATGTACAAACTCGAGCTGAGATGGCCTAGTGGTTAGAACGCGTGCATCTTAACCGATGATTGCGGGTTCAAACGCAGACAAGCACCTCTATATATATGTGCTTAATTTGTGTTTATAATTCATCTCGTGCTCGGCGGTGAAGGAAAACATCGTGAGGAAACCTGCATGTGTCTAATTTCATCGAAATTCTGCCACATGTGCATTCCACCAACCCGCATTGGAACAGCGTGGGGGAATATGTTCCAAACCCTCTCGTTAATGAAAGAGGAGGCCTTATCTCAGTTGTGGGAAATGTACAGGCTGTAAGTTTACTTTACTTATTTTACAAACTTGAATTTTGGCAGGTAGGTTCCTAATAGGATGTAGACATCAGCTAAGAACGGATTTTACGAAACGATGCTTGTGTTTTATAAATTTGGCGCGGGTAAAGCCGCAGGTTTAGCTAGTTATATTCTCCACACAGTTTCTTTGAATTTAATGTAATGAAAAGATACGGGTCCTTGAAGTCGATTTCCATACTAGATCGTTATCTATCAATCAACGTCTGAACTCATTATCTAAACTAAATAGTGAAAATGTTCTCTTCGACTAAAACTAGGGATAAGTCGTGAAGGCTTTAATGGATCTTGATATACATATGTACGAAGTAGAGAGACTATATATATAATATGTAATACTAGCTATAGCCCCCAGCTTCACTCGTGTTTGATATGATGGTTTTTAGTTGTCCTTCCTAGGGTTCGAACTTGTTTCATACCAAATTTATGAAACATTAATTTTTTTTATTAGTACTAATTTCCCGAAGAAGCATACGATTCAACTTTAATCATAAATAAGCATGTCTGGTTTGGCGTTTTAAGGAAATTACCCATTCCTTATATCGTCGAGGCACCACTAACTTTGGGGATCAAGATGTTATGTCCCATGTCTACCTTTAGTTTCACTGGCTTACACATCAAACCGAATAAAGTTATGCAGTAGATTAAATAGCGAATTGTACATCCAGACGAAATTACACAAAACCTTACTACACAGTAATTGGTAGTTTTACTGCAGAATATACATACTGCTGTAATTTACCAATATTTATTAGATTATCAATGTATATAGAACGCAAAGTCAAGGCAAAATCGTTACATATAAAACAAACGGTTCCCGTAAGTGCTATACCAAGATAAGATCAGTTGATTGCGTTCTAATCGCGGCCTCCTGCATTCGACAGATGACATTTAATTAGAGAGAGATAGCCTTCCTGTTTTACTCTCGAAACGTCTTAAATAGATAAGATAGACAAGGATATAATTTGTGTTTATAATTCATCTCGTGCTCGGCGGTGAAGGAAAACATCGTGAGGAAATCTGCATGTGTCTAATTTCATCGAAATTCTGCCACATGTGCATTCCACCAACCCGCATTGGAAAAGCGTTGTGGAATATGTTCCAAACCCTCTCCTTAATGGAAGAGGAGGCCTTATCCCAGCAGTGGGAAATTTACAGGCTGTTACTTTAATTTACTTTTATGTACCGTTGTATAAGGTAAGTTCTATATTTAGAAAGCCTATTTTTTTTCTTGTACGCTACACAATTCTAAAAGTCGAATTATTGTAAAAAATTAAGTCGCTTACTGCTGTCTGTACCTGTGTACGTTTCAAATCTTTAAATCGAAAAAATAATCCATAGAGTGATTCGAGAGGAAGGTTTTTGTATGCCATATATAATACATGGACAAAATAGTAAAGAAAAACGGATAGTTTTAGAAGTTTCTAATGTGATGTCGTAAATAAGAAAACTGTAGTATATTTGTTTATGCGAAGCCAGTGGTTTGCTACTATTTAATAATACGCATTTTTATCCTCTATATGTAAAATATTTCAGTTAAAAATGTTTATCAAAATAATAAATTATTATTTTAAAATGTCAGTATATTGTTTTTGCGGAAATAGATTTTGATACACTGATTTGATTAATCCGCACTGTCGCCTTCGTGGATTATCTCCTTGAAGAGATTGTTTCTTTGAATTCGATTTGATAATCTATCATCTATCCTTTTTTAGAGCTATTATATATTTGAGGATTTTGTGTATTACTTATTGACTAAATTTAAATGTATTTCTTATTTCGATACTATGATAATTAAGACAGTGTGAACAATAATTTAATGTGTAAAATTACCATGTAAAATATCACAGTGCAATAAAGAGTATTATATACATATATATAATTAAGACAGTTAGAGATCATCACTCTTCAACCTTAAGAAATATATGTATTATATATAACCATTAGACCAATACGTCAAACTTAAATAAAATGCATGTTAAAATAAAACTTAGCGCAGGTAAAATCGCTGGGTACAACTAGTATACATAATATAATAACATTTGTTAAATAGCTTTCAAAAAACAATATTTATGTACATGCCAAACCATAAATATGTTAAAGATTTTTCAGTATCAAAGTAAATGATTTTATACGAAATTTACAAAACATACCTAATTTCGAGGGTGAATTAAAAAATAGCCTATGTCCTTCCTCGGGGCTCAAACTATCTCCATTCCAAGTTTCATCCAATTCGGGTCAGCGGTTGAACTGTGAAGAGGAAACAGACAGAGCTACTTTCGTATTTGTAAAAGATTGAATAAGTGGCTTATGTAACAAAATATATACATATATACATTCGTTAAACATGCTTAAGATGTTTATGCTTTTGTTTGAGGCAAAATATATTAATTTATTCAATACTAGCTGTGGCGGAAACCTTGTACGCCTTTGAATATAATACAAAATATATTGTTGTAGCCTAAGTTATTCCCTATTATATTAGTTATTTGCTAGTGAAAGTCCCGTCAAAATCGGTCCAGCCTATCCAGAGATTAGCCCGAACAAATAGGCAGGCAGACCGATAAAAATGGTAAAAACTGTTATTTTGGTATATGTACCGTGTATAAATACATATGCATTAAGTAAAAAGGATTATTTTAATATTACAAACATACACTACAATTTTATTATATGTATAGATTGAATTGGTAGCGGAAGAATGATTCACTAATAAAACCGGCAACAGCTCAATTATACGAAATAATTGATCTCGTAAACTTAAATACCTACCGCGGAGCGGCAATACTTACTCTTAATGATTCAGACGAGTAATTGTACAAAGTCACGTCTAATTGAGCTACTCCAGTGTTTAAGTGGGATTAGTCTTCGGTATAACGTTAAAGGCTAGTATAGTCTGTGTATGAACACGATCGATCGAACTTTGCACGGGTACTTAATATGTATCGTTAAATTATACCTATATAACTGTATAATGTAATGCAAATCCGTTTAGTAGTTTTTTCCTGAAATAGAAATAAACATACATCCATCCTCCCAAACTTTCGCATTTATAATATCAGTAGGACTAATTGTTTTTCGTAAGATGATGGCGTCCTGACTGATTTCGGCTGCGGCAGAAGATCTCAAGGAAGACTATAACTACGCAGGACATACCATACAAGTATACTCATAATCCGTTGACATGCTAAATCCGACAAGAAAAGAAAGAATTCGGGCGCAGGATTAACAGTTTTAGGTTCTTTCCGAAGCAACTCCCAGACTCTGAGCCGTTACTGATAATTAAGTACTAATAAACTGTTGAAAGTAAAAAAAACCCAATTGCTTTTTACCCAGTTTAGATACTGGAGTTCGAATCCAGTACCTCCATCAGGATCTAAGGCATATGTCTAGCCATTAGACAACAACAATAAATCCACAAAATCACGATGTTTAATACATATTCTGCCACGCAACGACCACTCAGTGGTACCAGCTTTCGCCGGCGGTTTTTCCGAAATAATACGACTTGGGAATCTTCAAGATAAGAACGTACTCATTCCTCAAAGACCGGTAATCTCGCTCGTTTGCCAATACATAAAAATATGACGATAAAACATTTCTTACATTTTCAGTAAGGTCTATTATCATAAAGACGTCCTATGTAGCTTCTCGGACTCTAAACACTTGGAACTTTATTTATCAAATATATTAGAAGCATAAATGTGAGTCATTTCTCTAAAAAAAAAAACGTTTTATTTAAGACTAACAACGAAATGTAACTTACGTTTACATTTACTGTTGATTTAAAATTGCATCCTGAATATTTACGTCTGAATCTCGAGTTTCTATTTTCGTAAACTTTATTTTGGTAAATAAAAATATATACCGACCAGGAATTTCAATTTCGCGGTTTGTTATGTTTTTGAAATGTCGTTAGTGCAAGATTTACGATGTAGATGATCTCACGATTTTTAATAGGAGCCGTCTTAAAATATCACGGAGTGTAAAAATATACTAACAAAATTTGTTACTTTTTAATTCATAAAGATCCATGGTGGACTTGTCAATTCCGATTTTTGGATCGTTTCACACTTTCTTTAGTCTTATGATTCCAAAAATAAGTTTAAGTATACTCGTAGAAGAAATATTGTGTATTTAACAGTGCCACTGAGTATAAAACTATTTTTTTAACGAATTACATACCATATGATGTACTATATACTGTTCAAATGTATAAGGAAAAATGACAGTGTTTCAAAATGTAAAGTAAGTTTATACAGATGTACTATCTTTCGTTACCGACGAGTATAGTACGAATCAATGGTAGTCGATGTGAGAATCTTATTATTTCTAAGATAATTCGCTGTGACGTCACCAAGACAATATCCATGCATTTTAATATTATCTCGAAGATTGTCAAAGGCAAGTCATGTGACATGGACGTATCGTGAGCGACTTTAGTAAACATTATAGTTATCTGCTATACTCGACTAACATCTATTTTATGACTACCTATTGTCCTCTACTACTGATACATATTCAGATTTACTTGAACGTTCAAAGTAATTATCGCAGTATGCATTATCTCCATATTGCATTCGCCAATGCTTTAAAAGGGTATCAATAAGTGAGGCATAGTAAGTTTGTATATATTTGGTGGTTGGGCTTTGTGCAAGCCCGCCTGGGTAGGTATCACCCACTCATCAGATATTCTACCGTTTTACAGCAATAAATTCTTAGCAAGAGAGCTAAGATGGACCAGTGGTTAGAACACGTGCATCTTAACCGATGAGTTCGGGTTCAAATCCAGGCAAGCACCACTATATATATATGTGTTTAATTTGTGTTTATAATTCATCTCGTGCTCGGCGTTGAAGGAACACATCGTGAGGAAACCTGCATGTGTCTAATTTCATTGAAATTCAGCCACATGTGTATTCCACAACCGGCATTGGAACATAATGTTGCCTTAAATTTTCGCGATTACACATTGAAATAAAACTAGCTATATCACGGGTAGACTGTGACCACAAACGCTGTGAAGTGCTCAAAACGTCGGGATGTTAAAAATACTTAATATACGCGATTCAAATCCGTTATGGCTAGTTTTATTCCGCATTGGAACAGCCTGGTGGAATATGTTCCAAACCCTCTCCTCAATGGTAGAGGAGACCTTAGCCCAGCAGTGCGAAATTTACAGGCTGTTACTTTTACAGCAATGTTTGGTATGGCTCTGTACCAGTTTGAAGGGTGAGTGAGTCAGTATAATAGGTACAAGGGATATTATATATAGTCAGTATAATAGGTATAAGGTTGGTTATTCCAAAGGTTGGTGGCGCTTTGGTACAGTAAAGGAAGGTATCAGGTATTTCTTACAGCCCGAATATCTATCACCTTATACCAGGTACATTTGTCCGTCCTACGTCTACATCTTAAAACATCTTTTACCTAGTACTCAGTTGTAATGAAAATAAGTAACTGGATTTCTTTGCAGTTATTCTCGGTAGTCGTTCCTAGTACGTACTCACTTACATTCCGAACAGGCTTTACCATTCAACGTGCTTGGAAATGAACTACTAGAATAAAGTACATATTAATTGTTTTTTTTTTTTTAATGAATTGGAAGTGCGATTCGCGTTTTATCCGACGTAGTTAATTTCCGCAATTATACGTTTCAATTCTTTTGATTTTTTTTAAACTTCGAACATTTCGAAGAACTGAATATCCAAAAAGTTTTTAAATACCAATATTTTGTTAACAATTTGGCGGAAGTTGAAAATATTATTTTAATTTGATAACCCATCGTGTCCTCCGTTGCCTCGTGATAGCGATTATTGACTAAATCGAATTGGATTTCATAAAAATAATTTGAATTATATGGCATTAAGATTCTTTTCCTTTGTTTATACATTTTTTTTTTTATTTTTACCTCCTTTAGTTTTAACTTTAACTATTATGAAATTATTTTGATAATATTGCTTTATCTATATTTAATATGATTTAATATATATTTAGCACGTAATGTAAACAAAACTTTTTTTTTCGTAATGAATGGTTTTAATCGCTTTAAGATAAAGACTAAAATGATAAGTGCTGTCAATGCATCGACCCTGGGATAAAAATATTGTGATGAAACTAAGATTAAGCTGGATATCTGTATCATTACGTGTAAAATGTATATTTGTTCTACAAAAGAATGTTTCATATCAAGATATGTTTTATACGCTAAAAATATAACGTATTAAAATATGACATGTATGTTTAGTCTTATGCCTTTTCGGAAGTGAGGCTTACTTATTTGAAACCTCATTTCCGAGACAAACAATTTTGGCGCTTGAGCCTTTCTTACTTTTAGCTGACGATATGTTTTGACCAATAATGTCTTGATATAAGTCGTATGTGCAAGTCCTGACGATGTTTACCTTCATTGCCTTGAGTGAATTATAAACACATTTTTTTAAATATTTTTATTGTATGTACCTACTTATAGTTTCAATAAATTGGCACAGATATGAGATTTTCTCAAGTAAGCCGTTCCTATTTCTAGTTCGCATGTCGTGAGCCTACTATCCTACTTAACATTATATATATAGATTTATTAATTTACATTGGAAATGGTGGAAAATATTTTTGACTGATTTCAAAAAAACGACTTAATGTTACAACTCTATTATTTATGAAAAAAAAAATCTTTATGAAATAGTTCTATTATATAATTTTCTAGCGACCCGCCCCTGCTTTGAATGGGTGCAATACTGATACTAAATGAACTGCAGAATTTCAATACATGAAATTCAAAGCTTTGTGTCATTAGACAGTATATGTATATCGCTACAGATGCGTTACTTCCTCCATGTATTATATATAAAAATCTTCCTCTCGAATCACTCTATCTATTAAAAAAAATGCTCCAAAAATTTAGGACATACGGAAAGACAGCACTTGGGGGTAGGGCTTTGTGCAAGCCCGTCTGGGTACCACCCACTCATCAGTTATTCTACCGCCAAATAACAGTACTCAGTATTGTTGTGTTCCGGTTTGAAGGGTGAGTGAGTCAGTGTAACTACAGGCACAAGGGACATAATATCTTAGTTCCCAAGATTGGTGGCATATTGACGGTGTAAGGAATAGTTAAAATTTCTTACAACTTCATTGTCTATGGGTTATGGTGACCACTTACCACCAGGTGGCCCATATGCACGTCCGCCAACCTATAAAAAAAAGCAGTAAGCGACTTTGTTTTATGTAATGATATTCTAAGAATATTTTTTAAAGTTTTTTTTTTCTTAATAATTATATTATTTGTATATTATACATATATATATTATATTTGTGAGTAATCCCTTTAAGGTTCAACCTACTTTCGATTAACCGAATACAACCATCAGATTTCTGTTTGTAGCGATGTCTATTGTATTACGGTGATGTTAGCAGGCTGATTCAGAGCCATTCATAGTCTGTATTAGGTATTAGTATTGACGTCACTGGGGACAATGGGCTGTTTTAATCAGATTGGACAGTGTCGGAGCCCCGTCTAACTCCGGCTTATCACGTAGACAGAAAAATCGAAAGACTATTGCACTGACAGTAGTGGAGTTAAACCTAACGTATATACGTTCAATACTATATGACAAATAGACAACTTCATTAATAAATCATCATATAACAAAATTGAAGTGTCTGTTTGTGATACTAAAATAACCGCTTCTTACCAAATGCATATTATGTGTCTACAGGGTACATGTATACCAAAATAACATTGTTTGCATAATGTTTGTCCGTCTGTTTGTTCCGTCTAATCTCTGGAATGGCTGGACCGTTTCTGACGGGACTTTTATATATCATTGATGTAATAAGGAGTAACTTAGGCTAGGCTACTTTTATTGATAAAATAATAATAAAGTCACGCTGCAATGTGCAAATACTATACAGTATAGTGTCCCGTAAATTTAAGTTAAAAGTGGTATATGGTTCAAACCCTCTGGATTAGTTTATAGTAATCGAGAAATATATTATTGAATCGTCATGTATCATATTAAAAAAGGGATATTCGAATTTTGATATTTAAATGTGCTAAAATATTAGCCAGAAAATGATTATAAGCATTACGTAAGAAATGTTTTCATTTTATTAGAACAAAACAGTTTACAACCTAAATTTGTGACATTAATGTCGTGATAGACGTCTCATGATATGTCTCAAGGTAAAATGTACGATAAAAATAAATTGCATTTTATTGTTGATCACAAGGATGTTTACAGCAAGGCCTTTGCGTTTTCTTTTCGAACTGATAAAGTATTTTTAAAAAAGGTAAAGTGAATATTTAAATATTTTTATTTGAATTTGGAACGGTGTTTTGTTACTGTTTATTTTGTTGACGACGACGGTACTGAAAACAGGTTGATATGTGTTCATATGTAAGTAGCACTTATATATTGCCATGTAATTCTGGTATTAAGTAAAGTGGCACTCTGTCTGGCATAGTGAGTCTCGTGAGAGTCGAATTAGGGAATTATGGTTAAGTACATGCAACAATCTAGCTATCTGCATTCATTGTATATAGGTGAAAGGGAACCAATACGGTAGCAAAATAATTCTTCCTTTTGACGACCTCCGTGATCGAATAGTGTGTACACCGGTTTTTATTGGTACGCTACTCCGAGGTCCAGAGTTCGATTCCCGGCCTAGTCGACGTAGAATAACTTCATTAGTTTTCTATGTTGTCTTGGGTCTGGGCATTTATGGTAGCGTCGTTACTTCTGATTTTCCATAACACAAGTGCTTTAGCTACATACATTAACATTGCTTATATTTATTTGGTATCAGAGTTATTTCTCACATTACTTTTGCGCGGTACCAAAATAAATGGAATGATAAATATTACACTATGGTTATCCAATGTCGCCGAGAGCTGTTTTCATTTGTTTATAAGTTATCGAAGTTATTGCCTTCGTCAATAACAAATATCCTGAAACGTGTCGACTATGCACTACGACCGACGGACGAAAACTTTTTTTTAGAATATCGCGAAACGCAATTCTCGTACAGCAAACATCTCCGCTGATTAGGCGCTAACCACGCACTCATCTCGGCAGATGTCGTGACGGATCCGTTAATGTAATTGACACGCGAATCCTAATTCGTTATCGTTCGGGAAACCGGACTGCTTAGAATTTTCCAACAAAAGAATTTTGTGATTATTTTTCTTACATTTTAACTGTTTATCCGTATGATTAAATTGAACTTGTAACAATGACTTTTACATAATAAAAGCTATAATGTTTTTGGCTAAGGATAATATAGCTACGTGTTAAACTGTGGGTAACATTAGACCTTATTAAGCTATGTTATTGGTATAAGAGCACATTTTATGAATGCTAAATAATATAATAATAATCCTATAGTTAAACACCTAGTAGTAAAATATTTATTTTATATAGTATGTTGATGATAGTCAGGCTCTCTGTAAAATTAAGGTCTATTATATTTGGCTATATTATAAAGCACATTCCTTCTTTAATTTTATTTATATAATAATAATATAAAGAAGTATTAAATAACTTTAAAGCATTATATAAAAATCTTTTGTTCACTTCGATTCAATATTTAACGTTTGTTAAAGTGCTTATTTAAATTATTAAGTTATCAGCGAGCAGGGTGTCTACATTGCAATAAAACAAACGTTGACATATCATTGTATGTATCGGCAATTATTGGGTATATACAGTATTAAAGTTGTTATGAATTTTGGAATATAGCTATGGTATTGTCTACTATTAATGAGATTTTAGCTCTTTATGTCGTTGTTAACGTGAAAATAGAATCTTCGTTTCGCAATCGCGATGATCGTGTGCCTCAAATCAAGACTCAGATGTTTTTATGGTATAGGTTGGCGGACGAGCATATGGCTCACCCGATGGTAAGTGGTCACCATCACCCATAGAAATATTAACTATTCCTTGCATCGTCAATGTGCCACCAACCTTGGGAACTAAGATGTTATGTCCCTCGTGCCTGTAGTTACACTGGCTCACTCACCCTTCAAACCGGAACACAACAATACAGAGTACTGTTATTTGGCGTTTAAATAACTAATGAGTGGGTGCTACCTACCCAGGCGCGCTTGCACATAGCCCTACCACCGAGTAAAACAGTTCAAATTAATCTAGTATCTAATTTATATCACGACAAATCTCGTAACTGTTCCTAAATTAAATACTATATATATCGCGTATGTCCGTGTATAATTTTAAGTGGTTTGCGGTTTTTAATGTTTACAAACAGATTTATACGTACTAAAAGTTCGATTACCGAATCATACCTGATGTCTATTTAAAGACCTGTGTCAGCTTATATCGAGTGTCTAATTACTATGTGCTATCAGTTGAAGCTGCGGCGTGGGTCGCTCTTATCGAGGGATTACGTTGTCATTCAATATGTACCCATCGTCGATTGTCAGCTATTCGATTACTGGAAATCGATACATCGCTCGAAAATCGATATTCGATTATTTTGCGTCACAATGAATTCAACTTCATAAACGAACGTCATATTACTTAAAATTGTTAGTCAAGATTTACATTGAAGTTACAACTGTCTTCGAATTTAAGGCTAGAAATATATATGAAGAAGAAATTAGAAAAATTATTAATTAATGAGTCGAGATGGCTCAGTGGTTAGAACGCGTGCATCTTAACCGATGAATGCGGGTTCAAACCCAGGCAAGTACTTCCAGTCTTTATAATTCATCTCGTGCTCAGCGGTGAAGGAAAACATCGTGAGGAAACCTGCATGTGACAAATTTCATAGAAATTCTGCCAAATGAGTATTCCACCAATCCGCATCGGAACATGTTCCAAGCCTTCTCCTCAAAGGGAGAGGAGGCCTTTAGCCCAGCAGTGGGAATTTACAGACCGTTGTTGTTGTTGTTTTTCTTTAATTATGATGAGATTTGTTCCCCAAAATTGTTAAACTAGCTTACACATCCTCTGTTAGGTCATCTTTCGTTAATTTAAAACTATGAAATAGAACAGTTACGTGTTTTACGATCTTATCTACGTATTTTTTTTATACGTTCGTCTTGGTAAAACTCCGTAATTTAATGATGCATAAACTGCGATTCCGATTATAAATAGTGTTAAGAATACAAAGAAGCATTCATTATCATAAAGAAAAACGCCTGAAAAGTTGTAGTAATTTCAGCACTTCGAAGAAAATATAACGTCTTCAGATTCAACGTATCGTTTGAGATTGTAAGCGTAGAGCGTCGATTCGAGCCAGTCTGTTGTCAGTAGTCAATCGAAACGGACGTGCCTCGCGCCCGGCACCTCGATACCGGTTCGAAAATTGTAATCAATTAACGCGAAAGAAGTTTTTTTCATCATGTATAATGTAGTTGATTGAACTTTATTGACAGTTTATTAATTTAAATCTTAGTGGATTGTTTTTGTGTCGTATTTTGAGTGATAGACGGTGCATTGATAAGTGTACGAAATCTTCTTGGAAGAGAATCGTTGATTGACTTTATTATTTTTTTAAATATCAGTGATAATATTGATGGCCGAGATGGCTCGTCTGGCGACGAGTGCGGTCCAGCTATGCCAGCGTCTCCAAGAGATGTATCCGCAGAAATTCCAGTTCCCAAATAAACAGGTTAATTTTTATTATAAAGCATTAAAAAAATTTATGCAAGATCGTAAAGTTTGAAAATATTTGGATTAGTTATATGTAGTGCTTTTTTTTTGTTTTAGTTTTATTGTTTTGGTAGTAATTATTTTTTATGAAATATTTTGATTGGCATTTGATTGATTGATTAATTGATCAGGGAATGATTAAAGTCCAGTGTCTGGTCCAACTGAACGATTCTTATATGTGGTGAGAGTAAATATTTGTACCGGCTCGTCACGAATCATGTTAGCATATAAGGCGTAGTGATGTACGTACAGACATGCATACTTCATAGGCAAACACATTAGGCAACGGTCGTGAGTCGCTCGTTTGCATCGTTTGTTAATATTGATGTAATTTTCAGTATATGCTTACGTGTCCTTGGTCGGTAATCTCGTCTAAACGTTATACAAATAACATATTTAATTACTTTTTCTTTATTCGTTTCATTAACATTTTTGAGCCGAGATGGCCCAGTGGTTAGAACGCGTGCATCTTAATCGATGATTTCGGGTTCAAACCCAGGCAAGCATCACTATAATATATGTGCTTAATTTGTGTTTATAATTCATCTCGTGCTCGACGGTGAAGGAAAACATCGTGAGGAAACCTGCGTGTGTCATTTTCATTGAAATTCTGCCACATGTGCATTCCACCAACCCGCATTTGAACAGCGTGGTGGAATATGTTCCAAATCCTCTCCTTAATGGGCGAGGAGGCCATTAGCCCAGCAGTGGGAAATTTAGAGACTGTTACTTTACTTTATTAACATTGCATAGTAGTTCTTTTTGATTTACATATTACTTATCGTCAGTAAGACGGATTTTGCTGATAGTCACATAAGTGATTATATGTAATGTTATTTTAATTTACATAAACATATACAATGTATTGCTTACGTCTGTATGATAATATCGGTAAATAAATTAAATTTAAGCTTATTTATTTACGTTTAAGTATCAAGTACTATAAATGACATTGAAATAACAACGCCTCCAATCTGCTGAAGGATTTTTATAAACTGATATATACTTGAATACCAGCGTCATTATATATAGTATAAAACAAAGTCGCTTACCGCTGTCTGTCCCTATGTATGCTTAGATATTTAAAATTAGGCAACGGATTTTGATGCAATTTTTTTAATAGATAGAGTGATTCGTGATGAAGGTTTTTGTATATAATACATTGGCAATATAATAATGTATATAAAAGTTTCTAATATGATGTAAATAAACAAATTCTGTAGTATATTTTGTATTGGTATTGAACCCGTGCTATGCTGGGACAGGATCGGTAGTAATTTATGAATAAATTAGTTTATACAAGTACAAGTAATCGTGTGGAAACTCAGATCTCATGGTTGGCAACTTATTGCCAATTCAAATGTCTTTAAAACAGAGAGATGTTGGCAGATGTTGCCAAGTCAAAAACGAGAGTTACAATCTGAAGAGTTCGCTTATCCCTCGTATGTAAACGACAAAAGTTATGTGATCGATATAGTTATGTAAATAGTTTACCGCTAATAATCATATTACGATAACACAGGTAATCAATACGGAATGTCTGTTACGTAAGAATGCTAAAAGTAAATTCACTTCAGTATTGTAATATTCGAGTGTCTCCTTATCGAGATACCTGTTACAATGTTTTATTATTTTTATTGTTATTTTATTTATAACTAGCGATTCACCCCGGCTTCGCACGGGTGAAATGATATGACATTACAGTAGAAACTTCTAAACTTGTTTTTTTTTTACGAATTTATACATATATTAATAATAATAATAATAACTCTTTATTGTACACACACACTAAAAAATAAATTTTACATTCAATAACACAATATATAAAAAGAAGAAATGTACAACAGGCGGTCTTATCGCTTAAAAGCGATTTAAAAGCGATTTCGATATATATTTAAGCATACAATGGGATATAGGGACAGAAAAAGTAACTTTGTAACAATATAATGACTAGCTGTGCCCGCGATCTATTTTTTATACCCCTGTACAAGTTTGAATTTAACAAAAAAATATATATTATTTTAGCCTATGTTACTCCTTATTACATCAGTTATCTGCCAGTGATTAGCCGGAACAAACGGTCAGACCGGTAGTCAAAATTGTTATTTTGTTATATGTACCGCGTATACATAGATATGCATTGAGTAAAAAAAGGGCTATTTTAATATTACAAACAGACACTCCAATTTTATAGATGAAAATACAACAAAGTGTTGTTCGAATAGTGCAAAGAATACCTACAAACTTGTGTCAAAACAATACGTCAGATATCCATTTTTTTTTTTGTTATAGACATTGTTTATCTCTTCACCTGTCTGCATGTCACATCTCGCAGAAGTTTAGTAACTAACTCAGTACACTAAATATGATCCTGTTATCACAGGTAAATATTTGGAATACGTATCGCCTCGAAAGGAAAGGAATTAATCAGACCGGGATACAGGGTGGTATATGATATATTAATTAAAATAATTGTATTTAACTAACATGACTTTGTATTTTTAAATGTTAAAAAAGAGTAACTACTGCGTTTCTTGCCGGTACTTCTCGGTAGAATCTACTTTCCGAACCGGTGGTGGCTTCACTTAATTGTTAATTGACGATTCAAAAGTGCTTGTAAAAGCCTACTTGAATAAAGTTTATTACGGTTTACTCTCTAGCCTTTGGTCTATATCGTATCATAATCTGAAAATATAAAGCTATCTAATCCTAAACTGAAACATACTTGTCTAACATATAAATAATAATAATCTGTTAAAGTTATAAACCTAATACAGAATAAAAAATAATACAATAAAAATTACTCCACTATCAATAAAGCCATAATAAATTGTTATGTTAACAATAATATGTATATCTGAATAAATTAGTTACACTGAAGCGCTTGAGTTCTGCAATTAGAGGTATAATAAATGGGGAATGGTTAGCGCCTAACCTGACGGGCTTACGGATACCTCCACCAAGTAAAATATATATTCTGATACAACAACAACAACAGCCTGTAAATTTCCACTGCTGGGCTAAAGGCCTCCTCTCCCTTTGAGGAGAAGGTTTGGAACATATTCCACCACGCTGTTCCAATGCGGGTTGGTGGAATATACATGTGGCAGAATTTCTATGAAATTTGTCACATGCAGGTTTCCTCACGATGTTTGCCTTCACCGCTGAGCACGAAATGAATTATAAAGACAAATTAAGCACATGAATCAGCGGTGCTTGCCTGGATTTGAACCCGCAATCATCGGTTAAGATGCACGTGTTCTAACCACTGGGCCATCTCGACTCTCCAAAACCACATATAGAAACATATAAGTTGGTCTGTGAGTATCACGACCGAACGTCGACGTTCCCAAAATACCGCGCCAATAAAACGTTTTAACTGAAACTTCTGTTTTATCGCTAGTTCAACGGCTGTGCGTTTCTTTTATTGCAATTTTTTGGCAATAACAAGCCTTCAGCAGTGGCCGTGTAACAAACATTGCGTTTTTATAACCGACGTTCCTCGTTTTACAACGGATCTGTGGTTTTTAAATCGTGATTTTGATATTTCGTGTCCGCTGCTAAATTTTATAACATTTAATTGTAATGTACGTAATGTACTAACTGTAAATTTTGTCTTAATATCAAATCAAATATATTTATTGTTAGTACATCAAAGAAGGCCCTGTACCACTCAACTATCCCCGGATGTTAGGGGCCAGTGCATTTTAATTAATGAATATACATAAAGATTTATATGTAGTGTAATATTGATTACGTATTTCCAGCGCGATAATACTGCGATTTTCTTAAACGCATATACTTATTTATCAAGGTATCTTTTCTCGTGAAAGTGTCGGTGAACTTATATAGCGAAATTTCACCCGATATGTGCAGGTTACCTGACAGTATTATGTCTACCGCTGAGCATGACAGCCTCATAATAAGCAAGCTGTAAATAAAATAATGATTATTTTAAAGAGTCGATCAAAACAATTATGAGATAAAGGCAGCCCATACTTTTATCCTTCGAATGATTTTCATTTGTTTTTTTAAAACGGTATCCCCCTTTTTAAATCATATCCTACAGTTTAAATGAACTGTGATAGTCAGTATTCAGAGAATTATTATTTATAGTATTATGTAAATTAATAACAAACAATTCTCACCAAACACACATACAAAATGCCTCACTTAACAAGGATAATACGCCCGCAACGAAAACAATATCCAGTCCGACTCAATTACACTTAATCGTGTCAGATGAATGTGTGTGCGTTATTCTGTCGTCGAAATTAATTATGAGTCAGTGAGTACGATTCGACGAAACTGTTTGTTTTGTTAATACGATTATTGTAATATGAAATTATGATGAAACGGGATCACGGGACGTTTCGTTTTGTTTCCTTCGCTAAGTAAATCTGGATAAAACCGGATATAACCGGATATAACAAGAATATATTGGGGTTTTTTAACAATTGAACTTAAATATGATCAAAGATGTTTGAATGTATATGTATTTATATAATTGAAGACGAAATATCTTTTTGCATTTGTATATTGGGATTAGGATTAGGATTTTAAGGGAGTTTAGTGCAAATTTGATGTTTTCCAAAGGTCCTTAAATAATAGGCGATAAAATCAGAATTTTATTACTTAAATAAATCGCCTATTATTAGGCATAGCTTATTATTTCTCTGTTTTTTGCTCACCGAACTAATGTTATACCCATTTACCAATTCATGAGTGTTGCCAACGGTACCTGTTTTCTCCACACAATAAGCAATATTGTATGGATGAGTGTAGTTTTTATCAAGCGTGTCATTGATCGGTACGTGGGCCCGGAGACGTTGTTTTGTAATCATGGCATTAATTTGATAATGATAACGCTCGCGAATGGTGATAGTATGTCAACCTAATGCTACTTATACCCACGCAAATGCCCGCGACTTCACATGCTTGGATTTACTAACATGGGGAGAAATCATGTTGATGTTTTATTTGGAAATATTTTTTGTTTTTGAAAAAGATATCCTTGGTAACTTAGGTCTATGGTTGATCTAATCTTTAATGAGTTCGAGTGGACATTGGGTTTGGAAGAGTTTTAAAAGCCACAGATCCCAAAGGTCTTGGGTGCAAACCCCATATCAGGCCGTGATGAAAATTAGGGGTATTTTTATATGTATGGAAATTGGAACTGCTATGATTAGTCGCTGTGACCGAAATCGATTAGAACACACCGGTTTAACCTTTGCATCGTTATAAGTAACATACATACATATAAACATGACCCTGTTACATTTGTTACACTAATTTCCATATATTATATTATAAATAATAATTTATTATTTCAAAGTTAATAATTTAAATATGTTTTTTTATAATGAAATGCACACTTTTTGCATTTTTAGAATAAGGTATGTAAGCCACTACTGTATTTTTTTTTAAATTATTTGACACGAACGTCAAACGAATTTTATCTTTAAAACATGTTGATTAAGAATGTAATCACGTGATCACCCATAAGTCGATCATTAGCTGATTTTGTGACATGATGATAATGAGGACCTATATCCATGCTCATGCCTGATGCAAGTCAAGTGCGTCGCGTATAGATGCCATGGAATAGAGGTAACATTAAATAAGTTTCCAATATTATGATGACGTCACTTTGAAGCCGAGATCGACCCAGGCAAACACTGCTGAATATTCATGTACTTAATTTGTGTTTATAATTCATCTCGTGATCGGCGGTGAAGGAAAACATCAGAATACCTGCATGTGTCTAATTTAATAGAAATTCTGCCACATTTGTATTCCACCAACCCATATTGGAACAGCGTGGTGGATTATGTTTCAAACCTTCTTCTCAAAGGGAGAGGAGACCTTAGCCCAGCTGTGGGAAATTTACAGGCTGTTGTTGTTGTTACTTTGAAAAGCCTGTATTATGGGTATTCTATTATGTATTCCTTAGGATGTTTAGAGATCGTCAAAGTTACAATTGGTCAATTAACTTTTATATTCGTTTATTTTTTGTTGACAAGGCATGTTAATTGAACATAGTCGCTTCAATTTCGGGTACGATAACGCCTTTAAACGACTTAACAATGACTTTGCTATCGTGCCTAGTACTGACCTTGTAGTGTTAAATATATTTGTAATTGTATATTCAATGAATTCGTTTCCTATTATCTTGATCCTTGCATATAAAGTCGGAGGCAATTTGAATGTCTGCGATGTTGGTGATGTAATATGTAAACGACTAATCATGTAATCTCCCAGACGGTATTATGTCGACTCCCTAAATACTCGAGATCAATAACCTGAAATATATAATGAAAACATAATAAACTATGTTTACTACATTAGTCTTGAGCGTATAATCTACGAGGATTAGTATATACGTTCTATAGTAGCTGTTCGAAGATGTTTAGTGTCTTTAGAGCCTATGCGTGGTTTTATCCTGACAAATGTCAACAATCAAAAAGTCCTTTCATAAAAAATATTTTGGTCGATCAAGAAATAATCGAGATACTTAGCTAAATACTGAGATGCAATTTTTATAGGTAGACTAGCACACAGGCCTCTTGTTGGTTATTGGCCTCCTATGCCCATACAGATGCTGCACTGGCACTCCAATTTACACTGTCATTGCGCTACCAACTAAGGAATCTAAGATGTCATGTTTCTAATTACACTGGAACTCCTGAAAAAAGGTCTACCGCAAAACTTATATACATCTGAACAAAAAACTTCAAAATTGCTTTCTTGAGATGCTTAAGTTGGTTTTGCCACGCTTTGAAAGTTATAACCAAACGATTTTATTAGTAAAGAAAGATTGAAATCTCTGATGTCGGACCACAATTATTTTATTTTTATTTTTATTTATTTATTTAAGATTAACCAGTGGTAAATACATCAACAGGTACAAAGGTATACAATTTTAATACAACTTAAAACTAAATGCATTACCTATTAAGGTGAATACCACTTTCAAAGATATAAAAGTCGCACTTTTATAATTGCGTTCCGTTATACTTAAAACACTTGTGAGCCAAACATTTGTGCTTGCAGTGTGAAATCATTACCCTTTGCTTTATTTCGAAGCCAAGACCGTATGCCTGATTCATGAGCGCGTCAAAATGCTTCCGATGATCCGCAGAGTTGCGTCGGTTAGCCGCTAAACCGCGAAGATGTCCGCTCACGAATATGGTTCTTTAAAAATATTATATCTAAACAATTTACTCAAATGCTTTCAGCTTTCGCAGAATGAAACTGGTATGATTCCATGCATGATTCTATGAAATTGTTTTATTTGAACGTGAAATTGTTTGCGAAATAAATTCATTGAACAATAAATAAATTATCAATTCTTAAGAATTCAAGAAATTTACTATTTTTAACTCGATGACCAATTCGCAATTGTCCTCAATGACACAGTATTGTTTTGTTACTGAATCGTTTCTGTCCCGTTCGTCTAGTGGCTATAAACGGCTGCAGATTTCAAGGTCCCGAAGTGGAATACCAACTCGATCGATTAAAATTTATCTTTTGACAGTTTTTTACAGTCACTATTCTCAAATAAGGAGAGAATTCTTAAGTAGTGGGGCATGTTTTTGTCTTCGCTCTGAAAATCTTTAATCCGGTGTAGTTGATCCCACTAATCATAGTTCCTGCACTGTAAACATACTTAACATATACATATATACATAGAATAAAATTGGAGTGTCTATTTCTAACATTCAAAAACCGCTTTTTACTAAATGCATATGTATGTATACACGGTACATATACCAAAATTTTCTTTTGTTCATTTCTGTTTGTCTGTCGGTTTGTTCCGGCTAATCTCTGGAACGATTAAATCGAATATGACAGGACTTTCTCTGGTAGATAGCTGTTGTAATAAAGAGTAACTTAGGCTACAACAATAACTTTTTAGTTAATTTCAGACATGCACGAAATCGTGGACACAGCTTAAAAAGTCCAGTAATTATCAAGTTAATCGTCGCTTGATAGTAATTAATAAACAATTATCGTTAATTAATATATAATAAGTTCCGGTTTCATTAATGTTATTTATGGAGGTATGTCAGACGTATTTAATTTCACCGACGTTATTACGATGCGTCAAATGTGACGCGATGTTGGCCTCCCCGAAACACGTCGAGCGATCCTTGACAAATAACTTAAGCTCGCATATTATACTCAGTACTCAGTATTGCTGTATTCCAATTTTAATTGAGTGAGCCAGAATAAAGACAGAAGTGACGTAACAGTTAAGTTCCCAAGGTTGGTAGCGCATTGGTGATTGTGATTGTTAATAGTATTTGCCAATCTTGATAGAAGATTGACCAACTATCAACATTTGGCCAATTTTAAAAATAAGAAGTGAACGCAAGATTAATTAAAGATAATGAACAATTACGGCATATTTAGTAGTTAAGTTAAGCAAACGTGAGGCCACCTGCCTTTGATGCAACTGCAACACAGAGATTATAATTCTTGACTTCGCAATTTGACCGCGTGTAACATTGTCGGGCGATAAAGTATCTTTTAAAGAGCTTTATCGTCTTTTGTTATCGATATAAGTATTAATTTAGTTTAACACGTTTTTGAGGCGTTTAATTGTGTACAAAAGTGTTTGCACAAATGTCGATGCGTTCGTTTCGTTAACACTTCTGCGCGTGCGCATCTCGATACAAAGGTGACCTAGATGTTACTAAATAGTCGCGAAAAACATGAACTATTGTATGTGTCAGTCAATGCACTCTATGGAGTGCAAATTGTTTTATAATTTTTGTTTTCCCTAAATTCAATTTGTTATAAAATATTTGATGAAATTTTTTTGGGATAGCTTTATCCCTTTTATATGAGAGGGCACGAAGCCCAATGCCCAGTTGTGGGACATCTTCGGATATTTCATTTTGCCCAGTTGTTGTGTGTGTATGAACATATTCCGTATTGCTAATTGTATTTAATAATTATTCCTGCTTAAAATTACTTGACAAAAGTCAAGTTTTCTATAATGCCATACTTTCCTCATTTTAGTCAAATTTCTATTTTTATGAACGTTTTAATTCAACCGCATTCAAAAAATGCAAATGAAGCTACTTCACTCAAAGCTACAATTTCTCACGAAAATCACCTTTACGACCTATGTCTTAAGATTTAGAATTATTATTATTATTCGTTACCAGTACATATTGATGTGGGAACATGACGTAGACCGTGACGGTATAAGTTGTTATTTTAACAGTTGGTATTCGTACGTAGGCTTCGCTGGCCGATTCTATCGTTTACATTATAAGAAGTGGCAGTTTCATTCATAAATATAACTTATGACCTTGTAATAAGGCACTTAATTGTGTATCCTAATGAACGTATCTATAGAAGCTAAATTAAAGTTGTAAGTTGACAATTCTATGTTACACGAATTTGTGTCTTATGTAGTTACGATAAGAGTGTTCGGTGTTTTTAAAAATAGTCGAAGTGATTTAGTTCAATGTGAAAGTTTGAAATTTCTAAGAAAGCTTACTTTTTTATATGCCTTACTTCTTAACTCGTAAGGCTCATATTTGCATTGGTGTCTGCTGTTTGGCAGGTAAGATTTGTAATTTAATGAATGAACATTTGTATGGTATGTTTTATTTGGAAATTTAATAATTCCTTGTTAATATTAATATTTGTTTGAATGTATTGTACCGTTAAAAAAATCTATAAAAATTAATTATTACATACATTTTATACTTAGTGAAAACATTCGTAACATATATACGTAGTTATATATTTTTATATTATAAATGAGAAAGTAACTCTGTCTGTCTGTCTTTCTGTTGCTCTTTCACGACTAAACCGCTGAACCGAATTTGATGAAATTTGGTATGAAGCAAACTTGACCCCCAAGAAAGGACATAGACTACTTTTTTGCCTGACACATGACAGCCAATACCCTAAAACGTAAGCGACGCCGGGGTCGACTATTAGTATTTTAAATAAGTAGTGTAAAACTAAAGTAATTGATCTTTTCAAACATTTTTACTAAATATCTCGTTGTGAGTTTGTATATTATGACCTCGAATTATTAGAATTTAAAAATTGCTACATTAATTAATCTCCTTTCTCTAAGCGATGATAAAAAACTACACGAAATATTTTCAATACTAAAAAGATAATTTTATACGGTGAATTAATATGCAGAATTATGATCGATGTGAAATGATATGATTGATATGAATGATATGATAAATGTGAGAGTGACTCTGTCAGTCTGTCTGTTGCTCTTTCACGATCAAAGCAATGAACCGAATTTGATGAAATTTGGTGTGAAGCAAACTTGAACTACAATGAAGGATATAGGCTAGGTTTCTTACCTAATACATGACAACCAATTCCCTAAGTCGCGGTTAATGACAAGTATATTATAAATATTATAACTAGCACTGTCCCGTACTGCACTCGCATTACAATTATATATGTAGGTATATATTATACAGGCCTGTTCACTCATGGAAGCCGCCCGTAATTATTTAATCTAGCTAATTTGTATATCTTTAATCAAAATTCTCACGCACACAAAAACACCATTAAAGCACCACTATCGTAGTTATTTATGCACGCTATATGCTGTTTTAGTGAGGAGGGGCGCGCCTTCGTTAATAAGTACATCTATACCAAGTTAAATTTATGCTAAATAGTAATATATTAAATTAAAAGCTCGTATTTAATCTATGTACTCAAGTAAATACGATTAACTGTACAATCCAATATAGGTATACTTTTATAAATATATTGTATTGGTATACGTTGGATTGTACAATGTCCACCACCAGAAATACTTTCAGAATATCAGTAAATAACAACCATTAAATATATTAATAAATTAGAAACCGCTAGATTTCTATGCGCACTTGTTGAAGTATACCGTGCCTTATTTACACTAAAAACATTTCATAAAAGTCAAGATATTTAACTTATTAGAGGTTCTAAACAAATCTCATCAAGGTATCAAAATTAAACCTATCATTATATATGTTACACTATATAAAAATAATCATATACAGGCTTCACTGTACATATAAATAGTAAAAAATACAAATGTAGTCTTATCGCTATAACAATGCAATCCAGATAATAAAACGCTAATTGAACGTGTAATTGCTTAATTAATACTTATTACAATGTTTATATTGTACATTATTACAGTTGTTACGAATTAATTTGTTGTTAATTTTACAATTTGCATATTTCGTAATAGAACAACATCGTTATAAACTCATACTAAAATTCCTTTATTCAATATAGAAGCATTACACTTTATTATTGATAATCAAATTAAATACTACCACCGGTTTGGAAAAAGAAACACTGACCTTAGTAGAACCGGCGAAACAAACACAGCGGGACTTTTTTATTGTCGAATTAATTAAATATTGAATCTGAATAGAAATAACCAGAAGGCTATCATTTCATTCCTAACGTGTACTATCAATCATAAACTCTCTAATTGTATAGTAATATCTCGCACAAAAGCATTCCTTAATCCTTTTATTTAATTTATGTCTTTAGGCCACGTTTTTGTGACGTCAACCTTATTGGTCTCTTTGCACTCATAATTTTTTATCTATAACATCTATTCAAGGACTTACTGGTTCTCAAATATCACCTTATTCCTGGCTAACATAATTACAGATTCGATTACCCTAACTAACTTTACGGTAATGAAATCTCTGCATCCATACCATGATCAGAAATATCATCTGAGAAAAGGAGCTTAGTTGACATAATATTGTCCACTAATATTTGAAAACCATTGTAATAGGTTAGAGTCGAGATGGCCCAATGGTTAGAACGCGTGCATATTGACCGATGATTGCGAGTTCAAACCCAGGCAAGCACCGCTGTTTCATGTGCTTAATTTTTTATAATTCATGTCGTGCTCAGCGGTGAAGGAAAACATCGTGAGGAAACCTGCATGTGACAAATTTAATATAAATTGTGCCACATGTGCATTCCACCAACCCGCATTGGAACAGCGTGGTGGAATATGTTCCAAACCTTCTCCTCAAAGGGAGAGGAGGCCTTTAGCCGAGCAGTGGGAATTTAACTTTAATTATCTACTTCTGGTTCTGGTTTGTATCCGATTTTAAACGTCTACGACCTTCGTGGGACGTCAAAATGATGTCCTCGCTTCGTATCGATTCCAGAAACGTTCTCAAATACTTATCTCATTGAAATGATCGAATCTATTTTTGTAAATCTATTTTCGTCTCAGATTTATCTGACCTATTGATCTACTTATTATAATTTTAGCGCACATGTCGATCATCTTCAATGATTCGTATCGTATCGTTGCTTTTTCTCGTTTGTCGATAAAGTCAAAATATTCTTGGAGAATATATTGGTAGCCGCCAAAAGCACTATTGAAGCGTCAAATTAAACGCATGTCTATCACCGAGAAGTACAATCAGGAAATTTCTTCGAGTCGTCATTATTTTTCAAACGTTTTATTGCAAACATACAAAGCACTTACATTCGAAATTACATAAGATAAGATTTCTTTATTGACTAAAATGTAATCCACTGGATTATTGATACAAATTGGTATGTATTGTTCGTATTGTCTTCCCTTATCGCTCGTATCAAAAGTTCCTTCACATGACGATATCGTTCCGTATTACATTGATAAAGAACGGGTGCACTCCCGCGTACTGAAATAAGGGATTACATATTCTATAATTAGAGGAATAGAGTTCGAAATGCTATTTACAATGTTATTTACTAAATGTTTAATAAATTCTTGCGATAAGTCTGAATAACTTTTCATTATTGTCTTGAAGTGGTTTGGTGATTAGTTGGGGGTCGGAGGGGGTGAGGGAGCGGAGAGTGTTTATTGTTTGTCATCCTTTAGATCATCATAATTGGTCATTGGTAGTACATTCCTTATACTTCTTATGAACAATACTTTGAACTTTGACTGTATTCGATGTAATCCCAATTCAATTGATTTATATGTTCTTTTTTTATTATTTGGTTGATTTCAAGATGAGTAATTTATTTTCATCATCTTGCATTTCAAAATATCTTTTTTTTTTTGTTATTTAGAATACATTTTAAATATGTAACGAACTCAACCATAATTCTTGAAGTTATATCATCAAAAAAGTTGCAGCTTCTTTTATTTACCCTTAATATTCTATAATCTTTTAAAATCGATTGAGAAGCCTACTTAAATATAGTATATTTGAATTTTCATTATAAATATAAATAATATGACATAATATAAAGTACACCTGTACTCATATCCCTTTTTTCTCCACTAACCAAGCCGTAAGCTATTGTTTGGAGGGACGACGATAATGATAACAAACCCTTACAGTTACATATTCAAAATGTTTAATATAATAGATATAGAAATAACAATATTCCATACAAACTTTTTATATCCTATACAAACTCTTTGCTAATCTTAATTCTTCCATAGAGCTCATTAACCAAATGAGTTATCCATATGAAATTTCTGTGCAAAATTTCATCATTTTTACCAATGGTGAATTGTATGCCAATCATTTTTTTAACTACATGCTAAGTGCCTTTTTCACCCAGTGTGAGTACATTGTTCGTATTATAGCAGTACAAATATAATATTGTTCTTCGGCAGAGAAATGATTACTGAGTGATACTACCCAGGAGTGTCCTCAAACTACCTTCAATTCCACTCTGATAGCTACTTAGTTATTAAAGGTTATTTACGAACTGTTTACCTAAGTAGGTACTCAACTAAAAGGGCCGCGTGGGTTTGGTTCTATCCCGTTGCGTGTTTCACGGCAGCACGCATTAGTTGCGTGCTAATCTGATAATGTCACTGATAAGGAAACAAATTAATCAACGGCCATTCTGTTTTAACTCCTCAGTTAGTTGGTACGCGAACTCATAGCGAGACGGTCGTCTCCGCACTGGTGCTAAATAATATTTTTCTCTACATGTGAAGCATTGTTTTTAAAATGTAATTTTTTTTATAACTTGTTTTGTATTTCAAAACACTATCAGTAGTTTATAGTCCAACACAATGTAACTCTCACGAATTACTTTGTCACGTAGAATATTCGAAATTTCTCGTTCGTTTTCTGTTTAACTGATTTTATTTTGTTGTGCAAACTATATATTACATGCACTGGCTTAACGGTTTTGTATTTTATACAATTGCTATCAAATAAATTATTTAAATTTATAAAATATTACAAACGTAATGGTTTATCACAACAAAAGTCTTGTTTATTTTTCTCAGTTAATATATATGAAGCATTTTGTGTTTATATATAGCTCGGTTGTATACGATGATTTAGGAATCATGGACGAAATAAAAAGCCGTGATTATGTTTTATTTGCAATTTTTATTACGTATAATCAAATTCGGTCCAGTCGTAAAACGGTTTCCGCTGGCTGGATGTATACAGGCGCTAGGTTTAAATCTAGATTTTGGCTGGCACTTTATTGATAGTGGTTTTACGTTTTTTTTTTTTATTGTTAGATTAACATCGAATCGTTTTGTATTGAGTGCGGTGGTCCGTTGAAACGATGCCTACGTTAATAGTGGAAAAATTAGTGACGAGATTGCATTGGATTGTAAGTATAATGATGACTTATTTGTTTTATACTACCTAGCTCTCCGTCCCGGGTTCGCACGGGAACAATTAGCGTCTATATATAGTTTTTATATTAAATAACAATTGTAAAAGGAAAATAAATTCTGAACGAGAAAGTTAAAAGTCTCGCCTATTCTCCACTTTACATAGATATGCACCTTTTATATACATCTATGTACATAAAATAATGTTATATTTAGTTGTTAGTACTTACTAACTACCCGTCCCGGGAACAATTAAGAGCCATATAAGTACAAGTTTTATTTTGAAGAACTTAATAAGTATGTATATGTACATATACATATATATAAATCATTCTCTTGAATCAATCTGTTTTTTGATCAATCCAGATTGAAATTTGTTGCGTAGTTTAAACGATCTAACCATACAGACAGCGGGGCTTTGTTCCATACTATGTCGAGATTGTATGTTATTTATATCATAGTAATATTATAACACGAAGATTATGTTTGTTTGTTGTTATCTCAGGATTAGCATTCCGATTTTGTATAATGTGGTCTATCGATAGTTTATATAAGAATTAAGGAAGGTTATTATTATTATTACCCATGGGAGCGGAGAATAAACAGGTGAAAGCGTACTGAGCGGTCTGAACTGATTGTATATAATAAAACAGCTACTGATTTCCGCTAATGAAAGTTATGTTCTCTGAAATTTGTTTCTTTTGAAGACTTTCTACTAGAATTTGTTTAATAAGAAATTCCAGTATAATATTAGAAGATTATCGCAGTTGTTAATTACGGGATATTTACCATTATTTTTTATTTTTGGTTGGTGCAGCTCGATATTTCGATATTATCAACGTATGTCTTGTTTACGAGATAACTGAACACTGAAACTAAACTGTAATAATAAAAATAACTATGTTAATCTAAAATCTTATGTTAGAACCTTTTTTTTTAAATCGCTGGTATTCAGCGTCATAGACAAAATCATAGTTAATGTATGTTTTGTCGTGGTTAACCTTAGGGAAATTTAAAGTAAAGTAACAGTCTGTACGTTTCCGACTGCTGAGATAAGGCCTCCTCTTCCATTAAGAAGAGGGCTTGGAACACATTCCACCACGCTGTTCCAATGCGTTTTGGTGGTATGCACAATGTGGTAGAATTTCGATAAAGTTAGACACATGCAGGTTTCATCACGATGTTTACCTTCACCGCCTAGCACGAGATGAATTATAAAAACAAATTAAGCATTAATAGTGGTGCTTGCCTGGGTTTGAACCCGCAATCATCAGTTAAGATACACGCGTTCTAACCACTGGGCCATCTCAGCTCTAAGGGAAATTTAAGCGCCTCAAATGAATGTTGATTTACAACTAACTCACAAGTAATGAGCCAAGCATTTAATTTTATCATTAATTAGACGAATTTGTAATTGTTTCTGAAATAATATTCATAAAAATATTTTAACACATGTCAAATAGATGAGCAAGGTAATAATTATGAAATATAATTACTTAAAACTTAAATGTTTTCCTGTTTTCAAGCTGTGCGCTATCTGCCACGTTTTGGCGGTACAGGAAAATGTTAATTAATACGTTTTATTAAGACACCATTAAGTAGCTACTTGGTATACGATAAACACCAACATATATAAAATATAACATATGAAATTGTATATGTAAAATTAACTCAGTGATGTCGCTGTTATATACGACACATACTACATACACCAAACACATACATACACCAAATACGTACATATACCAAAATAACTTTTTTTTTAATTTTTGTCTGTCCGTCTATTTGTTTTGGTTAATTTCTGGTATGGCTGGACTGATTTTGACGGGACTTTCACTGGCAGATAGCTGATGTAATAAGGAGTAACTCAGGGTACTATAATGTTCGAATAAGTGTTAAATACAAAAGCGTACAAAGTCGCCGGCACAGCTAGAGTATATAAATAAGTTTAATATACGTATTAATGAAAAATCGCTCCATCGAAATATATAAATCAATCAGTAATTATATACAGTGTAATTATTGATAATAAATAACGTTGAGAAACGTTAATTACAAGTAGTTTTATAACGAAATAGATACTTGTAAGTGCGCTCTGCGGATGTTACATGATTTATATGTTACTAAACGAATATATAATTGTTTTCTATGAACCACATATGGATTGAGTATGTAAGAGTGATGAACATTAGCATAGAGGGAGGGGAAAAGGGGGAAAGACATGGATAGAGGACGTTCGATTCCCGGCTGAGTCGATGTAGAAAATGTTCATTGGTTTTCTATGTAGTCTTGGGTCTGGGTGTTTGTAGTACCGTCGTTACTTCTGATTTTCCATAACAAAAGTGCTTTAGCTACTTACATTTGGATCAGAGTAATGTATGTGATGTTGTGCAATATTTATTTATTTACATAAATATAATCTAAGTTCTGTAATTTAAGGTACAGGGTGGTAGGGGGATAATAGGAGGAGAATGGAAGGGAATTGACCTCCAAATACATTCGTCGAAATCGTAAACGATAGTGAGAAGTGATATCCCGTAATTAACCTTCCGAAATGCTGGAATCGAATCCGGAATCTACGTGGACCTTCATCTCGTTGCATTGACGAGATAAACCGTTCAAATATAAACATCCTCGTTTCGGGCAACACTGAATCATTTTTACAGCTTATGCGATAATTTATTTTGATATTCTTCGTTGTATGTATCGCTGCGACGATAGTTTTATTTGTTTCTTTAAACAACTACAAAAAATATTAAATATGAATTCCAATTATACGAAAAAAATCGAAGTATTTTTTTTTGTAGGTATAAGCTATGGTTATGGAAATGTATTATACTGTCCAATATAATGAGTTCCAGTGTGAAAAAAATGTTATCTGTTCACCAATTTCGGTTTGATGGTGTTTTTTTAAAGTTAAAGTCAACTTAACTATGGTTATCCAAGTTAGCCTATTGGTACCAAGCATTGTATTTACCGGTTTCTTAAATGTGTAGGCATCTATTGTTCAGCACCAATAGTGCAATGGTTTACGGGCCGTCTAGCGATATATAAAATCCCATGATCACTTGGGCTATTGTTGTGCCCACTATTAATAAAAGTGATAGACTTAAAAGGAGGAAAAAATGGGAATATTAGTAATTTCTTCATTCATTTAGAGCATTTATTGTATTCTTCTAAATATATGTCTGTTTTATCAATGCCCCTGTTCATAGAAATACTATTATTCATATTTCCTCTCCAGCTAAGCGTGATACTAGTTAGGAATGGCTGCGGCGAAATCCCAAACAGCCAAGCCAAACAATTCAATCTTTTTCATTCAATCAATCGCATATAATCGATTGATCAAATAAACATTTTAAACAATGTGCTAAATTACGTCAATAGATATTGTTGGGTACGATACATTGCCATATGTAGAACAATGCGTGTCCTTAGTGCCATAGTTGTCGTTCAAGTGACCAACTGGATGGTAGCCAGAACACGCGGCCGTGCGCCTCGTGACGTCATACGAGCCGTATAAGTCAGAAGCTAGAAACGAAATAAATTACATACTTTTATTAAGTGCTAGTAGTCGACTGTGGCTTCGCTTGCGATTTACACCAAAACCCTGGTTGTGATCTGTCAGGCAAAAAGTAGCCTATGTCCTTTCTTGGAGTTCAAGTATCATCATCATCATCAACAGCCTATTTTTATCCACTGCTGGACATAGGCCTCTCCCAGTGTACGCCACTGTGCTCTTTCTCCGGCTACTCGCATCCAGCTCCTGCCTGCCGCCTTGCGTATATCGTCACTCCACCGTGCCTGAGGACGTCCTACACTACGTTTGCCGAGACGCGGTCACCACTCTAGAACACGTTTTCCCCAACGGTTGTCGGTTCTACGACAAATATGACCAGCCCACTGCCACTTCAGCTTACTAATCCGGTGGGCTATGTCGATGACTTTGGTTCTTGGTTGTTCAAGTATGCTTCATACCAAATTTCATCGAATTCGGTTCCGCGGCTTGGTCGTGAAAGCGCAAGGACAGACAGACGGAGTTACTTTCACATTTAATTATTAGTATGGATGTTTCGAATGGTGTGTGACTGTATGAATCTTGCTAGTGAATTTGAAACGAATTCAATACACTGAGATTAATTTTTTTTCAGTTTAGTATTCTGACAGCACCGTCTATAGGCGGTGGTGACCACTTATCATTAAATGACCCATTTACTCACCATATTATATCATATAAAAGATATTGTTTTCCTATTTATTTTATATTTATCTTAACCTGTTAATATATATAACAGGTAGTTATAGTAGGTCCAATGTTGATAAAACTAAACTAATCGAATGTACGTACATACTTCGACTGTTATAAACTATTGCGTAAATTTATAATTCAATTTAATTCATAGCTTAATGGGTTTTACTTGTGCCAACATGGCACAGATTAATTCGCCAATGTCACGTAGGTTGAACAGGACACGTAGGATTGATCATCGGTGCGGTTAAGATGACACGCTCGATTCGTTTGTAAAGAAAAACGTCGTGTCACGAATTTCCTTAACTTAAAATAGAATTTACACATATTACACATTCATTAAATATTTTGTAATTTTTGTGCACATGTGTAAATAATTAATTAATTTGATGGCAATAAAAATTACATGTATTTTACTTAAATGAATTAAGTGCTACTCCTTCCGTTTGCAAAAAAAAAAAAATCTTTGTGATCTCGATTTTAATATGTCATAGGTAATTTGAAATTCGAACAACATTTTTTTATATTGCTAATTTTTTTAGCTAATATTAATAATCAAATACCAATAGTGTATATGTATGTCTAATAACCTCAGTAAATAGTGTATCGTAAATATTGAATTTGATTTGGCATTGGCTGGCAATAAACTATCATCGCTTGCGTCTCCAGCCAGGACGTTACGATTCAAAAGGAGGTCGGACGATCGTTCTGAAGTAATTGTAAATATAGGATCGCCCTTGACCATATTCTAATAGGCTGTGATTTGCGAAGTATTTATCGTTTCTGATATTTAATGTTACATATCAAGGTTATGAGTATGTTTGAATTAGATCAGAGAAATATATGTTTGTTTTTGTTATGTTTTTTATAAATATTATTGCGTTGATTTGGGCTGTGTCGAGAGCGATCGGAATGTTTGGATTTTAGCAGATGATAACAAGTTCGAAACCAAACAGGCACTGCTTAGTGATCATGTACTTTATTTCGTTTATTATCACTACAAAGTATAAAACAAAGTCACTTTCTCCGTCCCTATATCCTTATGTAGATATGCTTAAATCTTTAAAACTATGGAACGGATTTTGATGCGGTTTTTTTAATAGATAGATTGATTCGAGATGAAGGTTTTGTGTATAATACATGGACAATCTAGTAAAGAAACACTGATAATTTTCGAAGTTTCTACTGTGGTGTCATATCATTGCCCGCGTGCGAAGCCGGGGCGGGTTGCTAGTCTTGTATATGACACGCGTCAATATATAGGCTAAATGAAATTCTAGCACTTATAGTCACTAACCTGGAGCATAGGATCGGTGCTATACGATAGCTTCTGAAGATTAAGAAGCCATTCGACAGTGGGGCGTTAACTTGCTGTTACGTAAATAAATTTTTCTATATTGTTTTCGAAATTAAAGTGCAAATCGTGATTAAACCCATCGTCTAATTAACCAGTGCGGTTTCGCTGAGCAAAGTGTATGAAACTTTTGCGCAAACACTCGATCGAGAAAAGTCAACAATGTATAACCACTCGATGTAACATAAGTCATTATTGAAATAGGTACTCTCTTTGCAAGTTTTACAATGTACCGATGATGACACATGATCAACTTTTTCCGCATCTCCCCGCCTTCACTCGGCATATTGCGCCGAGCGCGACCGGAAACGGGGCTATTTGGACTGTGATTGTCATAATGGTTTGCGCATTGTGTTTGCAATGGTGACTACTGTTTTAGCTCGTTCAGTACACAGAACGATACGCCTCTAAACGTACGCCCTTTTTAATTCGAAACAAACTTTGTGACATACAATTTGGTTCAAGTGCAGTTTACGTATCTTCGTAATATCTGTGTGAGATAATCTGTTATTATATGTGCTTTGTCGTAAAATGGTTGTTTGGTATATAACTGATTCGAAGCCTGAGGTAAATAATATGATTACTAATGACAATTTGGTCCGGTTCTTTAATCCGTAGTTTGATTTGTAATTATATACTATAATTTTTATTTCGTGTGTACTCTTAAAACGTCAAAGATTTTGTTAGTTAACTGGCGATTGAAACGATTATAAATTTTTTTTTTATTTCGTATCTGTATTAGAATAGAAATGACATACGTATTTTTTATAATTCTGTATTTAAATTTGGAATGCGCTTGACAATTGACGGTACATCCTTGGTTATATGTTTTTTTTTAATTCATAGATACAAATGGACGAATAAGGCTCAAAAGTATTGTTGTCGTTAAAAATACAAATTAGTCCACAAAGTAATAGATCATTTTGTAACATAGGTTATTTATGAAAACATATGTTCAGAGCCGTAGTCAGATTGTTAACATTAATTTCAATAAAAAATAATAAATATGCCAACGGTTTCCTTTATTCTATAAATAACTTTATCAATTCAAGGCTATTATAAAATATCAATTTATTATGAATATTTTTATTGTTTTATGCGTATTTACAACGACTAATATATTCATAAAAAAATATGCCAGTGCAGTTAAAGGTTTAAGTGGAGTCACACGGTTGGCATAAGTTGGCAATGAGGACAAATACTGCTTACAACAATAATGCCTTTGATCAGAAGATAGTTATTCGTCGATGTGAAAAACAATTTTTCAATATATTTTCCTGTTAAGAGATAAAAATCAATACTTATTATGATTTGGTATTCTAACGCTACAATACTCAGTTATTGTATAGTTGGTTCAGGTTTTTCCAAAGCTGTATCCGCCCATCATTTTTCTCATCACAAATATATATGCCATTCTTATTAAAGATAAGAATGTAAAATGTCGAGACGTTAAATAAAAAAAGGCGCCGTGTTTTATATATGTTAAATATTGATTTTCATATTTGATAAGACACTGTGTCAAAATTTAAAAAAAGGTTACATGGAAAATTTTAATGCCAATGTTTTAATTCAATTGTTATTAAATATTTCGAATGTAGATTTTAAAACAGTTATGAAAATATGTTTTGATGTAACAGCCAACGTTTGTACCAATGTTGGGTCAAGCGTCCTCCCCTTTCTGAGAAGAAGGTTTAGAGTACCACCATTAGTTAAATACGTATGGCAGATTCTCATGCGCCACGTGCGAGTTTCTTCGCATGGTTATCCATCACCGCCGAGCACGAGATGAATTATAAACACGGATTAAGCACATGAAAATCCTTGTCGTCCTTGTCAGGGTTTCAACTCATAGTCCTCTGTTAAAAGTATAACAAACTAACTTGCTTTTATATTTTTAATATACCTACTGGTTGTATGTTGTCTGTTACCTATAAAAAGTAGCCTATGTCTCTCAATGAGATCATCTATCTTCATTTCAAATTTTCAAGTATCATCAAATTCGGTTCTGTTTAAAAGACTTTTATGACATTAATAAAGATGTTCGAATTTTAAACTTTTGTATATGTATGATGTATTCGTGATATTCTGATTACCAAATAAATCGTTTTAGTGACCTATATGTGAGTGCTCGTTTAATATTGAACAAATAAACGCGTCTTAATATTCAGGTCGCTCGTAACCCGGTCCAACTTAATTGTGCCAGGAAGCGTTTCTCGCATTTATTTAAATTCATATCAATTAGTTAAGTAAATAAACAATATATACTCTAATGGGTATATAAATATTTTACTGATTACAAAGAACTTCTGTCCGGAATCTAGGGTAGGTATTCTCAAGTATTCTAGAAGCACAAGTATTCGGCATTACTAAAAAATGGCGCTATAAGAAATATTAACTATTCCTTACATCGCCAATGAACCGCCAACGTTGGGAACTATGATGTTGTGTCCATTATGCTTGTAGTTACACTGGCTTACTTTCCCTTTAAGCCGTAACACAACACAACAACAATACTGGGTAATGTTTGGCTGTACAATATCTGATGCGTGGATGATACCTGACCAGACACCTTATTACACCTTCATACAAATATACAAATCGGACCCCTTTATAATAAATATTATAGATTCAAATTGTATAATTTATTATCGTTGTCTTCAGCAGTGTAACCGTGAAACCGCTGAATACGCTTCATCGCTTAATTACAAGTCCAAAATTACCAATATATAAAATAAATTTATTATTATATTACATGCATATAAATATGAACGATTAAAAAAAGACGCTTAAATTCAATTAATTTTTTAATCAAAAAAAAAATTAAGAAAAATTTTTTTTCAAATTTCTTATAACACATGAAGCGTTATAGATATGACCCGCGGTGCCCTTCAATTTATTTCTCACGGTGTGCGAAATACGATACTCTTGATACAGTTACCGATCTTGTGTTCTCAGAAAGAATTGTCGGCACTTGACAGTCTTAAAGAAAGGTTTTAAATGTTCTTATAGTACGACACAATTTAGATGTAGCATCGGCAAAATTCGTAAAACCGATCACATCCGAATTGAGTACGCTATCCCAAGTTATCAATATTTATTTCTTATGTGAATGTAATTTTTATACAAACGTAATAACTTGTAATATCATATGACCTAATATATTCGTCAATTTGACACGTCGATTTACATGCACTTGTTTTCTCGGGTTGAACGGAAGCGGGAATCTATAGCTACGAATAGCGTCGAATGGCGCGATAGGGAGCTATTTCTATTGGTTGTGTTAATCAGCAGTAATCAGTTTTATTGAATTTTCTGATGCTACATCCAAGCTGTGTCGTACTACACAATATCGGTCCTACCCGTTACGCATATGCACTATTCTCTTAAAATGTACGTAATTGATATTTATATTCCTTGTATATACTTATGTTTCTTTTCAAATAAAACATCAACACGAAAATAGATCTTAAGGTGACGAACCTATTTTACCCCGACTGTACAATATAGTGCATAATAAATAAACGAATTACGGGCATTATTAGTAAACGATTCATCATTTATTTGATATTTAAAGAAGGACGTTTCCCTTAAATAAACTGTACTTATATATGTATTTACAAATACATTACCAAAGATGTAGATACAAATGTAAACATACTGTATAGCAGTCGGTACATTAACGTGCATCTCTATCATATTTCAATAATTATTTTTGTTGTTTGTTGATTTTGTATTAAGTGTAATGTTACGTATAAACTAATATTGAATGTGTTTGTTGCAGAGCGAGCAGTCGTCCCCGTTCAGACGCTGGACGACTGGCAGCGGCTCCGGCAGCTCCTACCGCCATCACGACCATCGCATCTACAGCAAGGTAAGCTTACCTACCTATGATATACAAGTAGTCAAACGCGGCTTCGCTCGCTTTCTTGGCTTTTGGTTGTCATGTGTTAGGCAACAAAACGCATCTTAACCGATGATTGCGGGTTCCAATCCAGGCAAGCACCGCTGATTCGTGTGCTTAATTTGTCTTTATAATTCATCTCGTGCTCAGCGGTGAAGGAAACTATCGTGAGGAAACCTGCATGTGACAAATTTCATAGAAATTCTGACACATGTGTATTCCACTAAGCCGCATTAGAACAGCGTGGTGGAATATGTTCCAAACCTTCTCCTCAAAGGGAGAGGAGGCTTTTAGCCCCACAGTGGGAATTTACAGGCTGTTGTTGTTGTTGTTGTGTTAGGCAAAAAAAGTAGCCTATGTCCATCCTCAGAGTTCAAATTTGTTTTGGTAGTGGAAGACAGAGAGACAGTTTTACTTTCACATTTATAATATCAGTATAGAAGTATAGATAGGTATCTACTTGTAAAAATTTAACACGAATTGCGAAATGATCAGCTTAATCGATAGATCTCCGCTATTTCCGTTAGGGTTCAATAACTTTGTTGTCAAGTCCCAAGTCGTTATGATTTTGTTTTTTTTTCTTCTTATTTTGGTATGTAGACATACCAAAATAAGAAGAAAAAAAACAAAATGCGCAACATTCCGAAAATTTAATAGAATAATTGTTGTCGGTCGTAAGTGTCCTGCAAAATCTATACTAATAAATGCAAAAGTAACTTTGTCTGTCTGTCTGTCTTTTGCTCCTTCACGATCAAACCAATTGACCGAATTTGATGAAATCTGGTGTCTAGTAAACTTGAGCTCCAAGGAAGTATATAGACTACTTTTTTGCCTAACATATTATAACCAACCTCTATAATAATCGTTAAAAGTTTTTGAGACATATCAAACATGTATTGGCCAAAAAGTGCTTTATTTGCACCTACCTTCGGATAATGTACTCCTAATTCTAAAATCGGAGCCTTCACAGTGAAGTACAAAAGTGAATTAGAAAGTGCACCTGTATTGGCGCACTTGTGCATGGTAACATCATCAGCGCGGTCTAATCTTCGTCGATACTACGCCGTCACCGAAATAGGTCAAGGGGACTTAGTCATCAGCCTAGTACAGATAAAAACGGAATACAATTATTAATTTAAAATATTTGTATAAATATGATTACAGATGACAAACATTGTAAGCATATAGCTCACTGTGAGTTCAAATAGTTTTGTTTATAAACTTTGATTAGCATTCTGTTTAAACTAATAAAAGTTGCAAAAAATATCTTAATTTGTAGTCAAGTTTTTTGAACGTAAAAGGGTGGATAGAATTTCAAACCATAATGTTTTGTGCCAACTTACTACTATTTGATAGTCACGTATACATAAGTAAATCAATAAATTTACAGATACATACGTATAAATAATATGACGTTTATATTAAAATAAACCCTAAATGTCCTACACGTAAGGCTCATTTTTTTTCATAACATGAAACATACTAAAGAAATTAAGATTTTTGTTTCCCGTCTTAGCATATCTTCTGAATTTTACTTTTACGTGGCTGTTAGACGGGCTAGTTAGTGCTAGCTAATAAGGTTAATAATCAGCACTGGCCGTAAACGCTGACATTGTAAAAAAATGTAGCATTCCCTACATCGCCAATGCGACATCAATCTTGAGAACTGATATGTACCTTGCATCTGTAGTTACAATCCCCCCGTTGAAATATACCAATACTAAGTATTGCTGCTTTGTGAAATAATTTATTACAAGTGGATGGTATATAAGATTTTTCTCGTATGTAATATATTTCGACATTATCTAGGAATGTCTTGTTCACTATACATTCGTAGATAATGTCGAAATACCGAGGTCCACAAACTAAAAACAAAAAACATGGTTAATATCCAGGTACTTGCGCAAATCCCTACCACGAAGTGCATAAGATTTCTCAGTGTTATACGTCAGGATCATGGGTTATGTATTGTCAGCAGCAAATGAGCGAGGGTTCGGCGTCGGTGCCGTCCAATAACAACGCGAGCTGCGGCGGCGTGGCGCGATGGTCTCTCGGCCTCGAACAGCTGCTGGCAGACCCGCCCGGCGCGGCCGCCTTCGCGCACTTCCTCTCCAAAGAGTTCGCCGCTGAAAACATTAGGTAACTATTTATCATACTACCGACCCGCCCCAGCTTCACAATGGTCCAATACTGATACTAAATATGCTACAAATTACGACATCACATTAGAAACTTCTAAAATGATCAGTGTTTCTTTACTATTTTGTCCATATATTTTACATGAAAACCTTCCTCTCGATTCACTCTATCTATTAAAAAAAACGCATCAAAATCCGTTGCGTAGTTTTAAAGATTTAAGCATACAAAGGGATATAGAGACAGATTATGCGACTTTATTTTATGCCATGTAGTGATAAAGCATATTTCTAGAGAAGAGAAATGTCAGGAATATTAAATCCAAAATAGTGAAAGGTCTGGAAAGTCCTTAAAAATGTTGTTCTAATGTTAGGGGACGTATCGTACCGCATAATACGAGTACTATGTTTTACGGTTAGTGATGTCCTTGCTCTGAATCGCGCCGCGATCTCGAGATAAGAATCTTAATACCGCATATTTACATGGAATATTTTTAACTGAATTGATGTACTCTTAAGTACTGAATGTTACGCAAGTGATGAAATTCTGCCACAATTTTAGTCATCGATACCACCGCAGCCTCTATTCTCAGACCCTCCTCATTGATAGAAAAGAGGTTACATATTTACCAGCTATTACCAAGTTTTCATTTATTCTAAATATAATAACTTCTTGCAGATTCTGGTGGTCGTGTGAGCAGTACAGATGCTGCGAGGAAGACGAGAAACGAAGTAATCTCGCTGCAGAGATATGGCAGAGGCACCTCGCTGAGGGCGCCTCGGAACCCGTCAACGTAGACGCTGCAGCCAGACGAGCGGCAGCGCTCAGGCTGCACCAGCAGCCGCCGCCGCAGGACCTATTCGCACAGGTATTGCCGCAACAAAGTCAATGTTTGATCCTGGTCTTTTGTTTGACAGATTGGCTTTCGTAACGTGCTACTAAAATATATTATGTTAGAAATAATTGTAAATCGTGTAAATGTTTATTTCTATGTTGATTTTATTACCCATTTAATATACATAAGTCACCATTCCTATAACATGAAAACGATAATACTAGTTCGTGGTTTTAGATAAACATAAATCTTGAGGAAATTTTTACCTACAATAAATGTTTAATTTTCCAAAGTATTAAGTGTATATAATGTCGGTGTCCGACGTGTCCGCAGGCCCAGAAGCAGATCTTCAACGTGATGAAGTTCGACAGCTACCCGCGCTTTCTGCGCTCGGGCGTGCACGCCGAGTGCGCACGCGCAGACCTGCGGGGCCTGCCGCCGCCCTACGCCGCGACCGACGCCACTAAGGTGAGGCTAGATTGCCTACTCAATCGACAGTTCAGATATACTCCGCATAAAGTAAAAGTAAAGTAAAGTAACAGCCTGTAAATTTCCCACTGCTGAGATAAGGCCTCCTCTTCCATTAAGGAGAGAGATTGGAACATGTTCCACCACGCTGTTCCAATGCGGGTTACTCCGCATAATATTACAAAATTAGGTGTACATTGTACAGAAAATAACTGCTAATTACATACAATAGAAAAAGATAGAGAGTGGTTGTAGAGAAGAATGCATTTTATTGGTATAATTGGAGTCAGCAAAATATCGAGTTTTCTTTTAAAATTTGAATTCGAATATCCATCGCTTAAATTTAATATGTATAGCGTCACAGTGTGCCTAAGCGAAGTTCAAAATCGTATTGTATGAATTTGAATGATGAAACTTTATCGTAGACTTAAAGTTAGTGAAATAGCTGAGTTAGCCGATGCGATTGTAAGGCAATAAAATTTCGTGGCTTAAGAGTGCAGCGCATGCCTACCCCCCCCCCCCTGCACTCTTAGGCGCTTTGAGTATGAGAGCATGGAGTGACGTTGCCACGCTCGGCTTGCAGCTCAAAAAGTCGTCGTCGAACGCGTCGGAGCGGCGTCGCAGCGGCTCGCTACTGCCCTGGAAGGCGCGCGCCTCCTCGCGCGAGCGAAGCGCCGCTGACGCCGAGGCCACGCCCCCCGCGCCCCCCGGCCCCCCCGCCGCGCCCCCCGCGCCCCCCGCCACCGACGTCAGTACACCCTTGGCTATACATTACAAATTGGTACCCTCATGGGCCACACACCAAACATTGAGATAAGGATTAACCATCCCTGTCATGGACACCGATCTGGAGAACTAAGATGTTATGTTAGTTACACTGGCTGACTGACCTTTCAAACTAGAACACCACGTAAAAAAAAAGTAAAGTAAAAGTAACAGCCTGTAAATTTCCCACTGCTGAGATAAGGCCTCCTCTTCCATCAAGGAGAGGGTTTGGAACGTATTCCACCACGCTGTTCCAATGCGGGTTGGTGGAATGCACATGTGGCAGAATTTCGATGAAATTAGACACATGCAGGTTTCCTCACGATGTTTTCCTTCACCGCCGAGCATGAGATGAATTATAAACTCAATTAAGCACATATATATATATAGTGGTGCTTGCCTGGGTTTGAACTCGAAATCATCGGTTAAGATGCACTCGTTCTAACCACTGGACCATCTCAGGTCACCACCACAACACCAAGTATTACCTTGACTTAAATACGTTACCTATACACCCAAATTGAAAATCCATATTCATAAATGCTGCTTATTTATATATAGTGACTAAGTCAACACTTGATATTACCTAAGTTGGATCTCACGATTTGAGTTGGGATTTTATATATTTAAATTAACTCAAATAAGTCTCGTGTATTACATCTGATTATCTTTTATATAACTATTTGTCTGCTGATAAAAAGATATCGACGAAATTATATTAAATTTTAATATTATACTGAATATTCATTGCTAAGAATTTTAAAAGCAATTATTAAAAAATAGCAACACTGTCATGTCTAAATATCATTATCATTAATTAGTGTCTATTATATTTGACAGTACAGGTTATGTCAATTTGGGGTCTATGACTTATGTAGGAGTACGAAGGAGTAAGGATATAGTACTAATTGTAATTAGTATATTGTGTAATTAGTACTTAAAGAAAACAGTAACACAACAATCATAATAATACAAAAACCTCCATAAATAAAGTGTGTATTGTTTTGGTTATGACTTGGCTGAGCCAATAATGAAACTCGCAACAAATAACGAAACAATACATCGTATAATATCTTCGATATTATTTACAAACACGGCTCCAACGCAAGTAATTAGATGTGTCAAGTCATCGTGAATCGCGATCAAACATAGTTATTGTTCTAAGCCGGTTGTGTTTGTGTATATGTCGCAGTAATCTAGTCGAATCTGCTATTTGATTGTATGACTATGATTTACTTGGTGGTAGGGCTTTGTGCAAGACCGTCTTAGGTACCAACTTATCTACCGCCAAACGACAGTACTCAGTATTGTTGTGTTCCGGTTTGAAGGGTGAGTGAGCCAGTGTAACAGGCACAAGGGACATAACATCTTAGTTCCCAAGGTTAGTGGCGCATTGACGATGTAAGGAATTATTAATATTTCTTACAGCGTCATTGTCTATGGGTGATGGTGACCATTTAACATCACGTGGCCACTATGCTCGTCCACTAACCTATTCCATAAAAAATATGACTAGCGCGTTCATTGAAATTCGTCAAATTGTTTAATGTAACATTCAACTTCTTTACTGAACGCCATTTAGTACTTATAGCCGTTGAATGGGATATGGCCTTTGGAATTGGTTAGGTTAGATTAGTTTGGCTAGGACATGGTGACTTTGTAATATTTGGTAAGGGTGGGAAATAATGGACTAAATTAAAATCTGACTGATTTTACGTCAGCTCTGTCCAAAGGGCTGTTACAAAGCTAACAAGTTTGAAGTTGAGTGACGCTAGTTCAATCAACGTATGAAAAAATGTATGTACCAAAAAATATTAATGATTTTATAACAAAATGTGATACTCATAGCATTGGTACAAGGAACAAACACAAACTTGTTACTCCTGTTACTCGACAGCATAGAGTCAGTAATTCCTTTGTGGGGCAATGTATACGGTTTTACAACAGGATCCCAGAAAGCGTTGAAAATGCCTCGACTACTAAATATCGTCATTCAATGAACGCGCCAGTCATACAATCAAATAGCGGATTCAACCAGATGACTGCGACATGCATACATATTGTGAAATAAGGAGCAAACTTTGCTCATCACTGTTTGAATGTAAAATCTCGATAACTGAAACAAATGTTTGCGGAGATTTATCTTACTTAACTGTTATTGGTTTGTGTTAACTTCATGTTAGATAATTAACTTTTAATTTTGAATGTTGTCTAAGCTGTATGTTTCGAGCGTAAACCATATAAATAATTCGGTTGACATTTGTTAACATTGAGTGATAAATGTAATAAAATAAAATGTTCCACAATATTTTATAGACCGAAGATTAACGCGGTTAAGTTTTTTTTTTTTATTTAAAATGGCGGTATTTTTTTTAATTTTTAAGAGTTTAAGAATTAGTCAATGTATGTACATTCGTATTGTAATTATTAATTTTGAGATAACATATTCGTAATTATTTAAGCTGGCTAGCGATACAAATATATTTAATTTGAAAAACGTATTAAATGCAATAAAGTCTGCGAAGTAAACGCAATACTCGATGCGCACTCGTAGCGTCAACGCGATCGTCGCGGGTCGGTTTACCATTGGCGCGTTATCGCGTATCGACGTTATCACAACGCAGCGCACTAAATAAACGAGTCTATTTTAAGCGCCGCTAAGCCGCCGAGAAAACACTGCGATTACATTTCCAGTTTGCTTTGATGACTTTAGGTCGAGGCTTCGTTTTATTTCCGTCCCAGTAATACTTTAATGCGCCACCGTGTCTCGCAGATAACGAAATTATTTATTGTTTTATAAAAAGGCACGGTCGCTATCTAATCCTCACAAGTAACACTTTATATTTTATAATACTACCTCGCGAGCGAATGCGGGATCATGTATGAATTATCTCAGACTATCGAATAGTCGACGGCGAGTTGAGTCTCTCTAATGTAAAATCGTTGGCGCCGGCAGGTGGTGAAGTCGAGCCAGACGGGCGACGGGCAGTGCTCGCTGTGCCGCGTCGTGCTGCCCGACGGCGCCACGTCCGTGGTGGGCGTGGACGAGGCCGTGACCGTGCGGCGCCTCGTCGACCGGCTGCTGGCGCGCCGCAACCTGCCCTGCGGCGCCTACGACGTGCTGCTGCGCGAGGGCGCCGTGGACGGCGGCGCGCCCTCGTCGGCGCTGGGCGGGCGCGAGGCGCGCGTGGAGCGGCGCGTCGTGCTGCGCGTGGCGCTGGGCGCGCGCGCCGTGGCCGTGCGCTGCCGGCCCGCGCGCCGCCTGCGCCACGTGCTGCGGCCCGTGCTGCAGCGCTACGCCGCGCCGCCGCACGCGCCGCGCGCCGCGCTGCTGGCCGGCGCGCCGCTGCACCCCGACACGCCCGTGCACGAGCTCGACGGCGCGCGCATCCGCATCGTCGACCTGCCGCCCGCCGCGCCCGACGCGCCCGCCCTCGCGCTCGACGCGCCCGACGACGACGCCGACTCGCTCAGCGACGTGGCGCTGCGCCTGCACGACGACGACGACGCGCCGCCCGCCCGCGCCCCCGCCGCCCCCGCCGCCGCCGCCGAGGGCCGCGTGCGCGCCGCGCTGCGGGCCGGCGCCGCGCTGCACCACCACCCGCCCGGTAAGTCGCCCGTGCCTACATACTGACCTCTTATAGAGCTCTTTAAAAAAATTAGTATATTAAGAAAATAGAATACTTTTTTAAATAAAATTTAAATTTCAAAATAAATAATAATTTTAACTTCCTAGTATTTTAAAGGATATGAAATAAAAAATCTGTAATAAAATATATAATTAATCCGCTCATGCTCATGTCATACGTATTTGTAAGCTAAATATTTATATACGTATTTATATCTTCAATATAATTTATTTATACAGATTTTCTAGAGAATCTCCGCGAAACTCAGAGGCAGAGGCTGCAGCCGCGGACGCCGCCGCCGCTGCCGCCGAAGCCCGCGCAGCGAGCCGCGCCCACCGTCGTCTGAACACGCCCCCACGTGGCACCACCGTCGCCATCGGACACGACACCCCGTGGGAAACGGACCTCGCGAGCGGCTATCCTACCGCACTCGATCTAAAAGAAGCCAAGGGAAATTGTACTTTATCACAAACACATAAGTATCAATATCGCAGGAAGCCACTCGAACCGCCCGCCACCAATGAAGACGATTCAAATCGTAGCGGGCTCCACGTCGATACCCGGACAACATACTTGAAACGTGCTACAGAAAAATACACTCTATCGGTATAATCTCAAGCCTTAATGTCACGTGTAACGAGGTATCTCAGAGTAACTGAAACAGTGATTTCAGTAAGACAAAGAAATTAACTATAAAAACATTTAATTTTAAGTATGTTTAATGACAAATTATTTTGATTGTATAGTGTTACACTAGCTGTACTAAAATACATGAGACTTATCCAAATAAGCTGTTACACAAACAGACATATTTAAAAGTAAATAAATCTCTATGGTTGTATAGTCTATGACCTTAGTTGTAAAATGCACTCGAAAGCAAAATTGTGTAAATAAATACTAATGTAAGTTTATACTTTAGTCCTAGAGTTATATACAGTCTTCCTTATAAATTTATATGTAATTTTAATAAAATATATATATTTTTAAAAACATAATTTAACTACAAAGAATATAAAAGCAAAATCTGTTACGATAATCTCATATTGTAATAAAAAAAATTACCTCAAGTTACATATTAACTGTTTAAATCTCTAGTGTAAACATTTGTAGCTCGGACTTTCTTATATTTTATGGACATTTATTGCACAAATAAAATGTAGTCAAGTATCATGTTCAATAACACTGACAGATTACAAATATTAGAAGCTGCTTATTGATGCTAAAGGTACCTTACCATTTATAAAATAAAAAAGACAAGTAAAAACTCATTGCGATAAAAAGTAAATAAAATTGTTAAGTAGAGTAATGCTAAAAAAATAGGAAACAAAATAACAAATGCATCCATCTCATTTCTAAAGTCATGTGCCCTTTTTTCAAATTTTGAATTGGCTATTTGACTGGTTTTTAAAATCCATTTTATATTATTTAGTAGAAGTTAAGGAACCCAGTAAAAGTGGTTGTTGAATAAATTATGTATTATTTTCAACTTTCGTTAGTAAATAACCATTTTTAAACTTATAATATACACTGATTACAATAATTCACAATTTATTGTTCGCATTGACAAATAGCCTGTTTTTTGTGGGACTATATTCAGTATGTATTGAGTCAATTTTCGATATTCATTAATGTGCTCTAAATGTCCATATAGCATGATACAAGCATGATGTTCTGCATAATTGTATATGTCACATGAATATGAACTAATATACCAAATAGACTTATGTAAATCATATCAAAAATCCGTACCTTAGAAATATTCTCTAACACATAGATTATAACGCATTTGTTATAATTATATTAATAATGGACCATCTACTTTAATTATATAGAGTTATGTAAATTTGTAAATATTTTGTAAATATGTCAACGATCTTTTATTTAAATTCTCAAATAAGTATTTTCTTAACGTATTTTTGTAGATGATTTATTATGAGAGGTTTTTGTTATATGTGTAGTCTAGCTGCACTAGACTTTAAGGCAACTTTCGTGATTTGTATATTATACAAAAAGATGATTATTTGTAACGTTTGATTTTGAATTTAAATTAATTTATTGTAATATAAAGTGTGACAACATTGAAGCTCAGATTTATTGATTATATATAAATAAACTTTTATATGAATATTGTTTTTCTTTCATACCTTTTCTTTAGAAATTAATTTACATAGTTCATTTTAAATATTTTTATATAAATACTTTTTCTAAATAGCTATATAAACAAAAATCTGCCTTAATACTGAATTATAATTACGAAATTATTTTAAGTCAGAATTCAGGATATCATAAAAGATGTTTTTATTTGAATATACCTATCACACAATGTGTGATAGGTTTCAGTGAAATGCATAGTTATAATTGTCCTTGGACCTCATTTAGTAGTTCCTATTATAATTACTGAAATTTATAAAAATTAAATTGTTCAAAAACGGTCCATATACTGAAATGTGCTCAGGCGAAATTAAAAATAGCACCTGCTATTATAAAAATTTTCTATATATACTATAATATAAAATACTCATGAAAGGATTCCGTAGCCATAAGATGGAAATTTAGCAAACTCTATTTCTACCCTGGCCCACTTTTGTATGTAGGTGTGTAACATTCGTACTTATTTTCATAGTTTGTGGGTAGTTATTTCCATACATTACCATTTAGTTGGGCAACTGTACGTCATAAGTTAACTATGTATGATACAGAGTCCGCTATAGTATTCGTTGAAAGTACTTACTTGGAGGTATACAGCACATTATTTCAGAATATTTGTAATAGTATTTCGAAAGTTTAACTTTGTATAAGTATATCTCGAGGGTTTGAATGTTCAAAACCATGCGGTTTCAAGCCAATTTTTGTTGTATTTAAAGATACGATGGGGTACGTCGAATGTTTTGTTCGAATTAACTTTTCGCTGTATGGGAGGGGGATAAAAAATAATTATTTTTCGATTATTTTAAAAACCAATTTTTGGATTATCAGTATTCATCTCTCCACCAATTTTCGTGGCAATCGGTGCAGAAACGGCGGAGAACGAGCCAGGACAGACAGACATGACGAAAGTATAAGGGTTCCTAGTAGACTACGGAACCCTAAAAACTTTATATTGACGTTGGCTCAGCAGTAGTATCTTTAACTTCAATAATCAAAAACTCGAGCCATTGCCTTTGCGACGACCTCAAAAGACGGAATTTCCATTAAACAATTTGCGTGCGACAAATTCTGATCCAAAAAAAGGTTTGATTTAACCTCGTAAAACTTTTTAAAATTAATTCCAAAAACCATATAGAGGCTTATAAAATAACAATATTAAGCAGCACCTATATTTAAATGAAGTTTTGAACGCCGAAAAATTTTCGCGGAAGAATGGCCTCTAATGTCAATTAATTGATTTTATAGTGACGTTAAAATGCACAACAGTTTGTTTGCATTCAATAAAGAAGCTGATAAATATATTTTACTTGTAAACTATATCGACATTTTCGAATTTCTGAATGCAAAATAAACAACGAACAACATTACTAAACTATTTATTTATTACATAAATTATTTATCAGCTATCGCTGGTTGTTCCACTTCTTCCTCCACAACGACCGACACGGGCTCAGGTTCGGGCTTAAGCCTCGTTAGCTTAGAGGGATCTTTAGGAGGCGCCCAGTCCGGTATGATTTTGTCGTGAATGCGCCACGTGCCGTACAAGTTGGAAAGATGTTTTTCGAAAACAATATATTCGAGAACATCCTTAGCGACGATCTCACTGCCGTGGATCAAGCGACCGAAGCGGTCGTACACGGCAAGCTGCTGCCGTGTGTGGAAACGAACGGTCACCTGGAAACAAATAGATGATAAAATTAATTTAATTTTTATTCTGTCCGTAACTGATACAAAAATCCATATTTTTTAAACAATTATATCAAATATTATCCAGTACCGTTTCTCGATTATTGTGTTTGAAAATAAAAAAAACTAAAACCAACATAACTGAATATTGAGCCCGAAAACTCAAAACAATGGAATATTTCGTGGAGTTACGTTCAATGGATAGCCATAGTCACATACAGTATAAATTATATTTTTAAAACTAAGATGTTATGTTAGATTCATATTATGTAGGAGTTTATTCTAATATTAGAAGATATATCATCATACATTTAAAAATCATGTGGGATCTTCAGTTAGTAGGATTGTATACTGTTAATACAATAAATTTTGATTCATAAGATACTAAAGGTTGAGAAAATATGCCTATATAATTTGCTAAAATAGCTTCTGTAATGAAAACTCACTCCTATGCCTATACTAAAAGACTTTAAACAGATAATAGAAAGATATGCACCAGTATTTCTTTAGTTTATAAATTCCATCACAAATATTAGGGCGGCACCGACAGTGTTTAATGGTTTTATAATTATAATATTATACAAATTATTATAATATTATACAAATACAAGAAATAAATAAGTAATTAAACTCAAACACAAATTTTTTATGATACTGAGAGTTTCTGTTGACATCATAGTATTTTAAAAAAAATAAACTATGATTAATATATACCTGAGCAAAAATATTTTCCTTGCTGACAATATCAGTGCAGCGTGCATGAACCACACGTGGGGGCTCCAATGAGTCTAAAAATTTCCATCTTATCGTCTTTAAGAGGCTGTTGTGTCGGAACTCTGGGTATGCTTTCTCCGTGACATACTTCCTTAAAGCGTACTTATCATTGTTAGCCAAACTCTCATGAGCTTTTATGTAAATGTTCTGAGCTTCGTTACAGAATTCCTTACTATCAAAGTCTTCGTCGTAAGACTTGATCTTACGGATGGCCATCATAGATTTAGATTTTTTCTCCAACAATTGTACTGTTTGTTTTGCACGAGTTGTAGATACTAGGGAGGCTTTGCCATCCCCTTCCGGTGGAACATACCCCTCAAAGACACCCCCTGAAATTATTTTAATACCATTGTTTATGTATAAATGCATGTTTATAATTCATATTGTACTTGCCCTGCATGTGTCTAATTACAATGAAAATCTGCCAAATGTATATCCATTACCAGGCATTGGAGCAGCTTTGTGCAATAAGTTCCAAAACTTCTATACAACGAAATTAACAGGATGTTACTTTACTTTTTATATTTATGTGTGTATCATTGCTTACATTAATAATGTAATAATCCCATGTTGATTCATGTAAACCAATGACTTAAAGAAATTGGTATAACCCAACTAGATGCGAAAGGTAGACATCAGGATACTTGAAATCAAATTAGGAGAGACCTATGTCCACCTATGTCAGTGCATAACAATGGCTAGTAACTTGGCTTTCACAGTAATAGTTTTAATGCTTAATTACCTGTTGCGGAAATATAAAATGGACGTTCCATCCAAGGGCGCGGCGGCATCAGCCCTCGTTCTTTCATCTTCTGCCTCATCTTCTCTGGACTTAATTTACTATCATCTTCATTCGTGTCTGGTAGGTCTATTTTAAGATATTTTTGTGCGCGGTGTTTTTTGTATTTCGGATTAAAATGCTTCGAAGTCGTTGATCGTGAAGGTTGAATTAAAGTTGATGATGGTAGCTTCCATAACGGACTGATCTAAAATATATTAGGGTATCATTAAACGCTTAATTTTTACATACATTTTATTAACTTTTAAAAGATGACTGAAATTTGAACGTATTACACCGAAAAATTATTAAAAAACTTACTTTGGTTAATATAGAGTTAGCCATGGTTTCCACTCTTCTTGTATTTGAAGATATTTCTGGTTTAAATTTTAATAGGAATTGAGTAAACTAGTCATGACATCAGTTAGTATACGAATAATTATTATGTTAAACTAAATTGCAGAAATTATAGAACAGTACCAAACATAACCCTAAAACTTAGAAATTATTTCTAATGTCAATGTCAAAGAACTTACAGGTAATAAATATCGGAGAAAAAGAATCACGCTTTAAATTATTGCCGAAAAAAAAATTAAAAAATTACGGTCGTCAATAATTTTATTTAATAATTATTATTTTAATGGTTAAATAAATAAATATTATTTTAGATTGATAAGGAATGAAAATATTGTGCTGTAGCCTATACAATAATTAGTATTAAAAAAAAATCTTGTCTATGAAAATATTTTTCACTGCCATTTTTAGTCATATATTTTCCTTTCAAATTAAGATTTTTCATTAAAGCGTCATAAAATTTATCAAATTACCGTGCTGTACCTATAAAATACTATTATTAAATTTAAGTTACAATTATTCACCAATATCGTAACGTATCATTTTTTGCGAATTAATATTTCGAAATACTGTCTTTGCCTTTATTTAATATATTTTTATGTTTTGATGCTTCTTGGTAAGCATATTGCTCACTTGTAATGTAAGCTTTCTTTAGAAATCAAATTAATTCTTATAAATAAAAGAGAAAAAGAGGCCAGAAGATTCAAATCGATATTTGTGACCTACATAACCGGATATCCGGCGACTCCATACACGTTGTCTCTAGCTCTCAAAGGAATAGAGACCGTAGCAGCGTTTCTTTCTTTTCTGAACAGGCGCAGTCCGAGAGAACTCGCAAAAGGAGTAAAAGGCTCCTACATAACCTGTAACTATGTGAGTATCAGTGCACATCACATAAGTAGAATGTATATAATATAAGTCGATCTTTGTCCTTTTTGTGCTGAATTTGCTAGAATCACGCGATATTCGTTTAGTCCTTGCTGAGTCATAGATTCGAAAAGGGTTTATCAGGCTGTATTATAGGGAGACACGGTCGCTGTACTTGGGGCGATTAACTTGCTTTCTTAGTAAGTAAGCGTCATTTTAATGATAGGGTTATAAGAATATAATTAGTTGTATATAGTCTTGCGAGGAGAGAACGCGGCCGATGACCCCCCGACATGCACCTAACGGACCCCGAACATGAAATTAATTGCCACGTGTGTTTGTTTCAGCAATATATTGTATGAGTCAGAAGGTAGAAAAACCAGTATTATCGGGTCAACGGATCAAGACCAGAAAAAGAGGTGAGTTAAATGTAATAAAAGTACAATTTTATATATTAATTATATTTAATCCTGTTTTGTTTTTTTCTTTAACAACGATCGCACGCAGAGTACCTATTTGCTGAAATTTTTGTTTACTCATTGTCCATCCGCGATGCTACACGCTTTATTTTTTGGGAATTGTATCTTTGTAGTATTCATCTATATTTCGTTCATGCTAAATGTCTGATCATATTCGCTGATTTGCCAACCTTGATTGGCAGATATTTGGCAAGGAAATATGCTTGGATACTAAAATCTCCTTAGCTGGCAATAATTCATCCTAAGTAGGTCATGATTGCTGGACGTTAGTTGCATTGTTGCAAAAGAAAGTGACATTATTACCATTAATCACTATTATGATTATATTATTATTTATAGTTGTTTTATCAATTAATAAATTCAACTATAGTAATATCTGTTTTGATATACATGTAGTACAATGACCTTAAACTTGTACCAAGTAGGAAGATATTAAATAATAACGAATATTTCCTCATTTTATGTTAGCTAAATACTAAATTAATATTCATATATAGTTTATATATTGTTTAGATTAATTGTATTTTTTTTTTCACTTAAAACTTAAAGTGTCATGTCATAATGAGACTTACACATAAATATCAATAAAATGAACATTCTCATAAATACAAACATATATATTAATATTTAACTTACAACAAATATGTTCTGGTAATAATATTTTGCTTATTAACATTATTTGGTCAGTACATAATCATTATTAAGAAAATTCCATTACAATTGATTTTGAAAAATATATTAGAATAATCAAACTTCATTTCAACTGTCTCTTAACCTTAACTTACATTTCTTTTGATTCGGAATGTTGATTCAACTAAACAAAAATAAATTAAGTAGTTATTCCATTCTGAAAATTAATGACATATTTATTCACTATGTATTATTAATACAATAATAAACAAGCATGTAGGTTACCAGTCTATAATATAAGGAAAGAGAATCCATATTGTTAGGAAGGTAAGCAAATGTGCCTTATGGTAAGGTCACTTTCACACATAGCATTAATTGTAAGATCAAAAAGGTATTTTCAATAAAATGATGTTAATAAAGTAAATTTATCATACTTCAGTTTCATTGTTTAATAAATAATTTATTTTCGATAATGGCTTGACAATGACTGGCTTGGCCGACAAGGCAAAATAGGTTTTTCATAGGCTTTTCTACAGAAAACCCAATATGTATGCTAAACTTCATAATGATCTGTTTAGTAATAAATACATCAAGTAACAAACTCATGTTCACACTTTAATATATTAGTATTTATATTAACATAAAATTAATTAATATACAGTTTGTGGATCACATGAAATGACAATTATCTTCTTATCGGAGAACTATAAATGTAAATTAATATAGTTATTTATTGTTTTTATTAAGCAAATAGCTTTAATAATACTTAATTATTTAACAATATTGATATATGTAAACAAAGCTTTAATATATGAATAACATATAATTACTTGCAACGCAGACTTATTAAAAACAAAGTAATTGAAGTCTCAAATGCATAATGATAAATCTATCTTAATTTAAATAGGTAATTGTGGAATTTATAATCTTGTAACAATCGTACAACAATAAATGATTATTAAATATAATATTCAAACACCCAAGTTTGTTTAAAAACCAAACTTTATTTTGTTAAGTATTCGTAATATCCTAAAATTTTATAAACTTCACCTAATATAAGCAAAATATTTTTTTATTCAAACAGCTTTTTATGTAAGTTTTTAAATTTTTATTTATTAATAAAAGTATAGCTAGCTGTCTATAGCTGTTAGCTGTGTACAATTGTAAGCAAACTCTTAATTTATGTAGGCGGATTTTAGATTATTCAATCATAACTGACTTAATAATATATCTATACAATTTGTAAATAATAAAAAGATGATTCAAACAAAGAGAAACACACCAAATTGAATATTGTTGTTTGTTTTCCTCATAACTTGTCAAATTATTACCTGTTGGTCGTGCTTCTCAACTAGTATACAAAGTTAAACAATTATTAGGTCCGTGTTATAATAGTTACATTTTTAAACAATGCCTATTACAATTTTTATATTAAATCAATTGATGCTAATCAATTTATTCTCTTGTTCAACTCGTGGATAGTCACTGTTTAAAGGTTTTTTTTTTTAATTAATCCTTTCTGCCTGCAATTCACTTGCTAAGTTCTCCACCAAAGAGTTTCCACTGTCAATATAAAAATGTCGGTTAATTCATGGCGTTCGTCTTATACTTGATATTGTCAGCATTGTTAGTTGGACTGTACACTAATGTTAGTTGAATAGATTAGGTTAGAATTTTAACAATAATCGTTTATAATAAGTTATTTTTGTTGAATTACCCTAAACATGGGTAATATTGGAAAATATACAAGTTGAAAATGTATCTATCGGAGTACAATGTCATGTTGGGTATAAATTTCCAGTATACTTATACAGAAGTGATTAAATAAACATAAGTCTGCCAGGACAAGGCTCACAGATGACATTGGGTTTCAATAACACTTCCTTATAAACCTTTGATAACGCGATTCCTATAAAAACTAAGCAACCTTTTTGTCTACATACCATCAATGTAACTTTAATATACTATTTGAAAATGTGTGGATGGGTTTTCAGTTTTAATTATATTGCTAATGAGTAATTATATAAACTAACTAGCAGGCACGGTCGCGCGTTGACCTGGCTACGTTATACGTTGAATTATATTCTAACGCCATTTTAATGGTATAAATTTTATGTTCAGTAAGTAGGTATTTGTCGTATGCGTTTAGAAAAGACAGCGCTATTTTTTTTTAGATAATAGATACATATACTCGATAGGACTGATTTAAGTCCAAATTTGAAAAAGAGATGGCAATATTATTTATTCTTGTCGTCCTGTAAATTTTGAACTGAATTAAGGCCGAAGGAGATAGACGTACTAAAGAAGCGTCGAATCGAAGACGTACTTACGTAATCCCACGGGATGAACCTCAGGGATGCTGACAGAAGTTGAAAAGAAAGTTAAAGGATTTTTACTACGTAAAAATAAACGATGAAGGACTTTGTTTCTTTTTTTGTCAAAAATATCTTGTCACCAAAGTAAACGTATCGTTAAATAAAATAGGTCATCTAATTAAATTAAACAAGATTAAAATTGGTAGGCTTTAGTAGTAGTACTGTTGTGTTCCGGTTTGAGGTTGCTAGTGTGACCAAACGCACGAGGTACTGCTCATTTTTATACCCAATTTTGGTGGTGCATTAACAAAAGACAAAATATTAAAAGTTGAAATAGATGACTTCAGTCGAAATTTAAATCCTTGCTTATGGTAACACTGAATATTGCACATTACACAGCTTGCTATGTCGTTTTCTTTCTGCACACATTAGTCTCGTAACAATTCCGATAGTAAAGTTAAACTAATTTGTAATTCATGCTTTCATTTAGCAGTCATCCTCCGATCGCTTTTCTCGTGAACGCATAAGATAAAAAAACATGGCGTGTTGTTAAAGTAGAAATCGGACGTGCGGAACAAGGATTGTGTATTGACAATAATTTCATTGTATTATACCGTCCGACCGTTCGTACGGGTGAAATAATAAAGAAAGAAATAATAATAAGAAAAAATATTTTTGTTAACAAAACATTGAAACCCAAGGGTATCGCCGCCTTTATTTACAACACAGTCTGAAAAAAATTGACTCAGCCATTTAGGAGCTTCAGTGTTATATAAATACGTATGGAAGAATTTTATATACTATACTCATATCAAATATTTTAGGGATTTTCTTTATTGTTCAAAATCCGTGTAAGTGTACCGGTATACCTGTAGTTATTTATTTCATCACGAACATTTCTTAGAGATTTAATTATAGTAATTTTAAGAATAAAAACCGGTTTTATCTGGTTCTAACCGCTCTTAACAAGTATTTGTCGCGTACTGTGTATATTTGACTAGGAAAGAAAATCTGTTTTGTTCGCATCGATGCCTTTTAATTTTATCTTAACGTTTAATCGTCCGTGATAACGACAATTGTCTGCCACGTCATCGTTCCGGGAAGTCTTATGAAGTTGGAAACATTCCCGGCGTTTTGATGTACCTTAACTGCACTATGCAGATTGCTATTAATTTGACAAATTTTACAATTTATTCATAGTCCGGCCAGAGTTATAGATTATGCATGTAATTGGGCTGTTTGTGAATTGTTGAAAGATAACAAGAGGCGTGGCTGTAGGGCAAAGTTGTGTGGTATACCAGTTCCCTCTAAGGTGAGGTTCCCTAAGAATCAAATGATTACTGGACGTACCTATTCGTTGTATTTGTATATTTTTGGGGTTAGCAATAACTAGTTGCCTTAATCGCTTTCGCTCGCATTCAATTAGGAGTTTTCATGAAAAAATGCCCTAGGAAAGACTTCTTGGGTTACAAATTTGTACACAACAAAATTTTTTGACCGTGAAAGAGTGAAATGGAGGCAGTTACTTTTTTATAATATTAGTATATATTTTAAAAGCAATTTACATGAAAAAATAAAGATTAAGATTGCCTCTAATAAATTTGAGTAAGCCTCGATGTTTTTCTCAAAGGACGGGCGCATTTATCCTACGGCCAGATACTACGCCACAAAACCACATTTATTTTGTCTATTTTGACCGGAAAATACGTGATTGAAATAAATGAAACGAAACAAAATTGTACATGTATTCGTTAAGATACAGTTGTCAAGCTGATTTCATATGTATTTTTAATGTACATAACAAATTAAATAGTATCAATTATTATCACGAATAACTTAAAAGACAAGACAACGCGAATAAAACACGTAATCTCTATAGAAGCTTCGTTCGAATCGTTATTGAAACACATTATTAAATAACTGAATATTCATTGTGGAAATTTTATATAATGACGAACAAGTATATCGACGCGTTATTTATTAAGAGCGGTGTGAGTATCGAACGGTGACGTATGCGTGATGTACTCCACGCTACGGACGTAATGTTGTTTTGATGATCGTCACGAGATAATGTCGAGTGATGCCCTGGATGGTACATGCTAAATGATTGCTTTGTAATTTAGTACACTCGATTAGTCTTGGGTTGAGCTACCAAAACTAATTGGTTACCTCTGACAAGACTAAATTACTAGACTAAATTTAGAAAAGTGTTTTTTTATGGTATAGGTTGGCGGACGAGCATATGAGCCAACTGATGGTAATTGGTCACCATCACCCATAGACAATGACGCTATAAGAAATATTAACTATTCCTTATATCGTCAATGTGCCACCAACCTTGGGAACTAAGATGTTACGTCCCTTGTGCCTGTAGTTACACTGGCTCACTCACCCTTCAAACCGGAACACAACAATGCTACGTACTGTTTTATAGCGGTAGAATATCTGATGAGTGGGTGGTACCTACCCAGACGGGCTTGTACAAAGCCCTACCACCAAATGTTTCAATTAATGAGTATTCAAATATTAATAAGAAAAAAAACAGCCATTCTAATTTTCACTAATTAATAATTTTAATTATAAAATGCCTTATCAGATTCAACATTAATATATTCATGACTGCGTCTGTGGTGATGTTCCCTCGTCACACATGGCGTCCGAATGGCGATTGCCGCTCCGTCATAAATTATAAAAAGTCTGATTTTATTTTTTAATTTATAACGAAGCAGTCTTTTAAAGTATATTCATTCTTAAAACAATTGGCTTCTTTAAAGTATTAGGAATTAAGTAGCTACCGTATACTTGCTCATTCGTTTACGTACATTACAATAAATGTGCTTAAATATCTGCTAAAATCTCGATCTATTAGTGAAAACCAAGAGACTATTTCTTTGTTGATATTATAAATATATTTGTCGGTTCATTATTACAAATGTTGTCTTTAAGACGTAGTAAATCTGATTGTACAATCTAAGACTCTAAAAATAAAATATTGATAGTAATTTTTAATGACCTATTAATATCAAAATCAAGATATTTACGACAGTTATCAGATATTCAACTATTAGATCTATAAAAGTGAACGAAGCGTAACAAATTGACTCTTGTTATGAGGTCTCTTATCACCAAATACTTAATAATAATAATCAAGAAAGAATATTTAATGAGTAAGTCGCGAATATCATTATCATTACATAGTATAAAACAAAGTCGCTTACCGCTGTCTCTGCCTATGTATGCTTAGATCTTTGGAAATTTCACAACGGATTTTGATGAGTTTTTAATAGACTGATTCAAGAGGAAGGTTTGTGTGTAATATGCACAATATAGGAGAGAAACACTGATAGTTTTAGACGTTAGAAGCCGGGGGGTGGTCGCCAGTAAATTAGTAATTCAATATAAGAATTCAGAATTAGTATACTTAGGTTTCTTTGTTAAGCGCATCCGTCACTCGATCAAGATGCTCTAGTCATTGCCTCTCCTGCAGCTAGGTTAACTTTAAAAATATTGCAGAACCGTTTTTTATACAATAACATTTTAATTAATTATAAGGACGAGGGAATTATAACTGAAGTCCCGCTAGTTGATGTTGGCCGCTCGTTTTCGTATACAGTGAAACTCCACTTCAGATTCAACTGTGTCGAGGAGATACGATGCGATACCCTGTTTGCATTTATTTATTTACACTGACACTTGTAACTTTACGCTTTCATGTAATATTCAGAATGAACTAAAATTTTAAACCGAATTCAAAAATTATGGAGACATTAGCAGCGTATTATATTTGCAGGTTTAATTCAATTTCAAATTTTTGAATGTTATTATTTTTAAATCTTGTACTAGATTAATTTACATAGGATATAATATAAATACATGATACTCATACTTTAACTTTAGCAAATACATATTTAGATATCGGCTATCTGAGCAATTGTTGCTGGTGTCGAAACAAAGTATCGTAAGAAAGCAAAGCAGGCTTTCGTGTCATGTGTATGACGTCACGAAGACCATAATCTTGTAATGTTACAATATTACGTAATAAAGGCTTATGTTTCTGACATGTGGTGTGCATAAAGGCCTCATCAGCTTGTTAAGTAGGTGGAGGTGAAGCTTATTCCATTATTAATGGGAGATATAAATAACAGTTCATTATCTATTTAGACGCCAAGGTTGCTCTTAACGATGGTTCTACTTTTACTGTATTGTACACAGACAATACATGATCATAGTATATTCAGTAGGTTTTACATACGAAGCCGGCGTTATCGTTACAATGATCATCCAGTCAGCTGAGTCAACGAGAGGAGCGTTAATTTAGATAATAAAAAACAGTATTATTAAGTAAAATTTACTGGTTGCAAAAATATAATTCAATCGTACTGTTTAAAACTTATAAAGTTATGTGAATATATGAAAATGTGCATATTAATACTTAATTTTAATTTATCTTACATATATTAAAATTGCATTTAACTAATGAGACTACTGAATTTCTTGCCGGTTCTTCTCGGTAGAATCTACTTTCCGAACCGATGGTAGCTTCACTTAATTGTTAAATGACGATTCAAACGTGCTTTGTAGAAATCTACTCGAATGAAGTTTATTTTGATTCTCATTTGTTAAATTATAACTCGTAATTATACCGTTGCAACGGTTAATTAACAGCTAAGTGATTCAAAATCAAAATCAAGAACCGGCAAGAAACTCAGTAGTTACTCTTTTTCAACATTTAAAAAAATACAGTCATGTTAGTTAATTTTTAAGTTAATACAATTATTAAATTAATATATCCTGCCTGGAAGTCAACAGATATTAATTCCACGCTTTTTTATCATCTACAAAATCTTGTATCGAATAATACGCCTTTTTCACCAATGTATTTTTTATAAACGATTTGAATTTACGAGACGGCAAAGTTAAAAATGTCTGTGGAATTTTATTATAGAAATGGATACCTTGCCCCAAGAAAGATTTATTGATTTTTGCCGAGTCGGAAACTTGGCGTTATAAGCTTTTATAAGCGTTATAAGATTAATAATAGAGATAACGATGGGTGCGTGTGTACGATAACGGTGCGTCTGTTTCAGATGAGAAAGAGAAGTACGATCCGAACGGTTTCCGCGACGCCCTGGTGTGCGGGCTGGAGCGCGCGGGCGGCGACCTGGACGCGGCGTACAAGTTCCTAGACGCGGCCGGCTCCAAGCTCGACTATCGCCGCTATGGCGAGGTCATATTCGACGTGCTCATCGCCGGGGGGCTGCTGCGTGAGTATTGCTCCTGGATATATATAAGATAGTAACTCATAATAAGCATAATTGAAATACTTTTTTTGTAACATTAGAGTTTCGAATAAAATGCAGAAAAAAAATATGGATTAGAAATACTAAAGAAACTATTATTATTGACATAAAAACACTATTATTATTGACATAAAAGTAAATTGTTAGTAGGAATTAGATTACTCCAGGTCAAATTTATAAGTACAATAATTTGTTTAATGAAATTAATAAACTTATACTGACTATTGTTTAAAATAATTATGATTTCCTGATTAAAATGATGAAAAATTTAGGCTAGAGTCCTGAAATTTCATGTTGAAAGATTTCGTTCGTTATATCTGATTAATTATTAAAATTATTCCGCAAAAAAATTGTATCATAAATATTATTAAATAATGTAATCTGTGTTCAGTTCCCGGCGGCTCCGTGTCGATGGACGGGGAAAGCCCTAAGACCAACACATGTATCTTCAACGCCAGCGAAGATATGGAGACTATGCGCAACTTCGAACAGGTTTGTATTTATATAGCCAAGTATTAGACGATAATCTACTTCAATAGTGGTAACAGATTCGTTTCCAATTGAGGTAACAAAATATCTTAGTCTATTCTTGCCTAAGTCACAGTTCTGAAAGATCTTTTTCTACTCCAGAAAATGTGGGACTGGAACCATGAATTTAAATGGCCCTAGCTGTATATTTAACCTAGAATCTTATAAGCTGTCTACTAGTTCAGGTGTAGTTACATCCCCTTAGTAAAGTAACAGCCTGTAAATTTCCCACTGCTGGGATAAGGCCTCCTCTGCCATTAAGGAGAGGGTTTGGAACATATTCCACCACGCTGTTCCAATGCGGGTTGGTGGAATGCATATGTGGCAGAATTTCGATGAAATTAGACACATGCAGGTTTCCTCATGATGTTTTCCTTCACCGCCGAGCACGAGATGAATTATAAACACAAATTAAGCACATACATATAGTGGTGTTTGCCTGGGTTTGAACCCGCAATCATCGGTTAAGATGCACGCCTTCTAACCACTGGGCCATCGCAGCTCCTTAGGAACAGCACATTTAAAGGGCTTAGCACCTATAAAGTAAAAAGGTGACAAACAGTGTGAGGGTAGGATAGGGGTTCAGACGATATAGGGTTTGAAGTTTAATGCAAAAATGATGATAAAAATGGCTAGAGTACCGAAATATTATGTGGATAATCACATTCTCGTTCGTTTTAATGCTGATTTATTATTCAATTAAATGTTTATTATATTAACGTAGAATTATTATTAAAAATTGTTAATTTTTCCACAGGTATTCGTGAAGTTAATGCGTCGTTACAAATATCTAGAAAAGATGTTTGAAGAGGAAATGAAAAAGGTGAGTTTGTTTGATTAATATCTTTCAAAGTAATAAAATGTTTCTTATATTTTTTGATACTACAAGATAAGCTTTGTAGATTACAACTGAACGTATTTTTTTAAATAATATTTTGTTAAAATTGTAATAATGTAAATTTTTAATAATTATTGTCATAAAAAATTAAGCCAGTATCAAATTTCTTTCGTCTTAAGCGAAAGTTCTAACCTTATATTGATCAAACAACAACAACAGCCTGTAAATTCCCACTGCTGGGCTAAAGGCCTCCTCTCCCTTTTTGAGGAGAAGGTTTGGAACATATTCCACCACGCTGTTCCAATGCGGGTTGGTGGAATGCATATGTGGCAGAATTTCGATGAAATTAGACACATGCCGGTTTCCTCACGATGTTTTCCTTCACCGCCGAGCACGAGATGAATTATAAATACAAATTAAGCACATTTATATAGTGGTGCTTGCCTGGGTTTGAACCCGCAGTCATCGGTTAAAATGCACGCGTTCTAACCAATGGGCCATCTCAGCTCACTTATGTTAATAATGTGTCTTAATATGTGCCAATAAAACATTGTTATCATTAATTTCAGGTTCTAGTGTACCTGAAAGGCTTTGAACCATTACAACGCAACAAATTGGCGCGGATGACTGCACTATGGATTGGTATGTACGATAATTGAACATGTTCTTTTCGATTATTGCTAAAGATGACTCTTAGGTTAGATTTATGATATATTTTTTCAATGTGTGTATGTATTCTATCATAAAAAAATTGCTACCAGACCCGGCTTGACAGCGGTAAAATATAGACCTATATAAAATTTGTAACATAATATACATCTCTATTGGTTGGCATGTTTCAACCAATTTACACAGAATGTTTATGAATAAAACACATAAATATTCCTCATGAATCCAATCTGTCTGTTAGGGAACTGTAAAGAAGTCCGTTAGGTAGTTTTTGATTGAATATTTTTTTTTTTCGATAATATATGGTGATATTCATACGTAAATAATTTTTTATGTTACGATAGCTTTTTGTAAATTATAAATAAATAGTAGTGTATATTCATCGTTCAAATCTAAAATACTAAATCCTATGTATAATGATTGGGCGAAGTTCTATCCTTACATATGAACAGTGAGATGCAAACAGTACAATATGCACCCAATTAGAGCCAATTCATACCTTTAATAGTTGCATTGGTGTCGAAGTGTGCTATAGTGACTTTATAGCTTGTCCTCAGACACAGTAATTTTTATTGTGAATCGATTCACAAGCTTTAATACATATCTAAAATAAAATGTTATATTAAAAGGATTAATAGTATTCTAACAATGTTTATAGAAAAGCTTTTTTATGATAGGAATTCCAATATAAGCATATAGTAGTCACTACCAACCAAACCAAATAAATATTGGAACTACAATGTTATGCCCTTATGCTATTGAGCTCAGTCACATTTCAAGCCCAAAAAAAGCATTTAAAGTATTGGACTTGGATCAAAGTCAGTTTGATTAAAGCATTATCACAAGTTGTAACGATGTCTTAAATTTTCGCGATTATTACACATTTAAATAAAACTAATTATAACGGATGAATCGCGTATTTTAATTATTTTTAAACATCCCGACGTTTCGAGCACTTTGTAGTGTTCGTGGTCACGGATTTTTAATACGTATAGTACGACAAAACTTAGATGTCGCATCGGCAAAATTCGTAAAACCGATCACATCCGAATTGAGTACGCTATCCCAAATTATCAATATTTATTTCTCACGCGAATATGATCTTTGCAAAAACGTAAATAACTTGTAATATCATATGACCTAATACATTCGTGTATTTGACACGTGGATTTATATGCACTTGCTTTCTCTGACGCATGAATCTATAGCGACGAATAGCGTCGAATGGCGCGATAGGAAGCTATTTCTATTGGTTGTGTAAATCGGCAGTAATCGGTTTTAATTTCATTCCATTGCATTTTCCGATGCTACATCTAATTTGTATCCTACTATAATTAGTTTTATTTAAGTTGTAACGAGATGTACCTTGTTCAGGTAACGGCTGCGTGCCGCCGTCGGTGTTGCTGGTTTTGGTGAACGAACACCTCCTGAAGGATAACCTGGCGCTGGAGTTCGTACTGGAGGTGTTCTCCACCGTCAAACAGGAGCGCGGCGTCACCTCGCTCGTCACCGCGCTGAAGAGGGGACAGCTGGAGGGCAGGTATTCACGTAACTGATTTAAATCTGACGACCTCCATGGTCGAGTGGTATTTATTTATTTATTTATTTAATAAGTACACTAACAATATACATATCAATTGATGGCTTACACAACATCCAAAAAAAGAAAAACAACTTCTGATATTTACATCGATTACAAGTGTACATAACATTCATAGTGTATCGTGTCAACATATTTGTTTAAAGTTGAAAATAAAACATATTATACAATTTAAAAAAAAAAATGACCTATGCTATCGTCGTTTATAAACATAATAATGGTATGTACACCGGTTTTCATGGGTACGCCACTCTGAGGTCCCGGGTTCGATTCCCGGCCGAGTCGATGTAGATTACCATTAGTTTTCTATGTTGTCTTGGGTCTGGGTGTTTGTGGTACTTTCGTTACTTCTGATTTCCATAACACAAGTTCGTCAGCTACTTACATTGGGATCAGAGTAATGTATGTGATGTTGTCTCATATTTATTATTATTTATTATTATTAAATCACATCTATAGCTTTGTTCGACTAGCTGTTTCTATTTTGCTTATTTATTTTTTTTATTTGTTTATTAAAATCCGGCAACAGTGGCCCATAGAAATATAACTACATAATAAACATTATCATAAAAATATTCTAATACATATTCACTTAAAAATACTATTACATAACAATATACAACATAATCATATAATATACTAATACATATTTTCTTAAAATTATAAAAATTGTAATTATAGCTTAGATAGGTATATTTACATTCTAAGTATGCATTGATTTTATAAATAAAGACTGAGGTAAAATTATCTTAGGTATTAGATGGATTTTAGGATTATTAGAACATAAGTTTCAGGTCAGGCACAGACCTAACTTACAGTTGTTTTCGAGTTCGAGACTTTAGTTCGAATATATAGTGATACTCTAACAATTACTTGTTGAAATTTTTATTTAACTAGCCTCTCTATTTATAGTTAATGTGTCGATAGCACATGGGTTATATTTTCTAATACCCATTACATTCAATAGCAATTTTGTTTATGAAAATTGTACGCTAATGCAGTGGGCAGACAAGCGCGGCACGTACTGGCTCGTCGTTTCATTGACGATGTTGTCATTGATGTCGCTACATTTCAATTTGCATTTAAGCTTATGTAATTACAAACAAGTAGAAATTCCAAAATAACATTCAAATTTTCTTATCGTTTTGTAATATTTCCTAATTGAATTTACTGTGAATCAAAAAGTCGTCTCATATTTAATGGAATGTCCTTTTGCACAGACTGTTGGAGTTCCTTCCGCTGAACCGTCGCAGCGAAGAGGTGCTGGCGTCCTCTTTCGCCTCTCGCGGCCTCGCAGAATTACTGCGACTGCATCGCGCGCAAGCCTCTCAGGTGTGTGACCCAAGGCCAAGTACTAAAATTATACAAACAAAACAATTATTAGGAAGTAGCTGGACCCTAATTCACCTTGATGCAACTGCAACTGCAGGAAGGAAAATGCCGGTAAAGCGCCGATTAAACATGAGATCTCAAATGTCTGTGACTTCTGCTCATAGTGTTTGTAAAGATTATTGGTTTACGTAGTATATCACTAAGCTTACAAAGCAATTTCCACGGGGATGAAATTAAATATACATTAAAGGCTTCATCGATGTTATATCATGTATAGTACGACACAAATTAGATGTAGCATCGGAAAATGCAATGGAATGAAATAAAAATCCGATTACTGCCGATTTACACAACCAATAGAAATAGCTCCCTATCGCGCCATTCGACGCTATTGGTCGCTATAGATTCACGCGTCAGAGAAAGCAAGTGCATATAAATCTACGCTTCAAATTGACGAATGTATTAGGTCATATGACATTACAAGTAATTACGTTTGTGCAAAGATCATATTCGCATCAAAAATAAATTTTGATAATTTGGTATAGCGTACTCAATTCGGATGTGATCGGTTTTACGAATTTTGCCGATGCGACATGTAAGTTGTGTCGTACTGTACGATTCTCTCCCGTCGCAGGAGGCTCGTCGCGAGCTGACGCAGGCGCTGATGGAGCAGCTGGCTGACGAGCGGCCCGTGCGCGACCTCATCGCCGAGCTGCGCGACATGGCGCAGCGCCACGCCATCCCCGACCACGAGGTCGTCGCCATCGTAAGTCGCGCCCGCCACACTTACACAGACATACTTAAAAAATACTACAAAATGTTAAAAACATCTCGAGTGGATGTGAAAATTACGAGTTGTGGATGTAAAAATTACGAGTTTTGGATGTAAAAATTACGAGTTATGGATGTAAAAATAACGAGTTATGGATGTAAAATTACGAGTTATGGATGTAAAAATTACGAGTTATGGATGTACAAATTACGAGTTATGGATGTAAAAATTTCAATGATGAAACTTGATGACGAGTCGGAGCTGTGTGACGTGACTTTACGAGCTTGGCTCGGCCGAGTCTTTCGGCCGTTCCTATGATCGTCCAGTTTGTTGCAACGCACTGTCGATATGGCAATCTGAGCAATTATTCACTCCGAAAGGCAAATATTAGGTTTAAAGTCACTCGATATGACATGAGAACTGTTTTCAGATTTGGCAATGCGTCATGTCCCGTGGCGAGTGGAACAAAAAGGAGGAATTACTGGCCGAGCAAGCGGCGAAACACTTGCGCAACTACACGCCGCTGTTGGCCGCGTTCGCGCAGTCCGCCAAGGCTGAGATCGCGTTATTAACTAAGGTTTGCGACTGTTTTTTTTTTTAAATACTTATAATTGAATAACTCTATTGTCTCATTTTTATCTACAATACCAATGATGTTCTAGTAAACAGATATGTTATTAACACGCAAAAAGTGAAGACTACAAAACGTCCTAATTGGGACGTTTGCCTTTAGTCGTTTTACGTAGTATAATACATCATAATTACGTAGTAATACGTTTTGCGTAATTAAAACATCTAGTTATCCCTTTTATTTATTGTTTTTATCAAGCTATCCTTTTTACTTGTAACGAAATGTAAAATAAACGGTCTCCGGCGCGGGCACACTTTTTTCTGTCGTTTAGTATGGGTATAACATATGTTTATTAGAATATCATTGTACAATACACAATGAAAAGTAAAGTAATGATAATAAAATAATAATTCTACTTTTCTTATTATATATAATTAATATCTTTCAATTACTTTTTTTGATACAATAGGACAAGGTGAATCTTATTGTTAATCAATTACTAAAGTTTTAGTATAGTAAATTTATTTTTATATGAGCCGTAACATGTATAAGTTGTTTATTGTATTAATGTAATTTTATTTATGAGAAATCATAAATATTGGTGTCAATAAACAGATGAAGGTATACCATAGTAAATTTGAATTTGGCAATACCATAGTGTATTTGGCACACGATTAGAGCCGACCCGCGCTCTCGACGAGCGGGTCGGTGTCGAAGTGTGCGAGAATAACTTCACAGATTATCGTTGAACTCATTAAGTAATGTGTTTTTGATGTCCAGTCTGTGTTACATTATTATATTATGCCTGCACAATAGTAAAGTACATACAGCATTACAGGCATCAAAATTATTCGATAATTAGTTGTATATTAATAAAAATTGACATTATCAGGTCCAAGAGTACTGCTATGAGAATATGAGCTTCATGCGGGCATTCAGCAAGCTGGTGCTGATGCTGTACAAGACCAACGTGCTATCCGAGGAGGTGATTCTCAAGTGGTACCGTGAGCCCAATTCCAGCAAGGGCAAGATGATGTTCCTCGATCAGATGAAGAAGTTCGTCGAGTGGCTTCAGAGCGCTGAAGAGGGTAAGCATACATGCATACATGTAAATATACATTAAACCCATAATCAAATATAGAAATAAACTTGTTTTGTTTTCCGAATTGCTTATAAAATGAAATTCCAAAATTTAATCTCTTTCCATTGTTAATAGTTGTTTTAAGTTTAAGGGATGCTTGTGAATCATTAGTTTAGTTATTTACAGAGTTCAACACTAACATATTAAACTTATCTTCAACAGAATCTGAGAGTGGCGAAGAGGAAGATTAGTTTAAGGGCAGCGAGTGAGACTGAACACATAGCACCGTCCCACACACCATCACCAGCCGAGCGACCGCGACCACACGCGACCCGACCACCGCCGCGACGCCACGTGACCACCGCGTGACCACGTGACCGCCGCGGTCGCCGACCTCCACATACGATAACAATAACTGACATAATAAACCGTTAGCACATAGCGACACGTGCGGGACGTTTTCTACAACTGTATATTATTCATTTCTAAAATAACATGTTGATGAAATACAATATTTTTTATTCAATTTTTTTAGTAAAATTCAAATAAATGGTGGCAACACTGTGCGTTTGTTTTATTTACACTGGCAATAACTGAGATGCTCTTCTACGCACCCTCTTTTAATAATAATATTTATATAATGAATACTACAGCTCATATATGTACATAATAATTAAGAAAATTATTGGACCACTTCTTTACCAAATTGAAAAAATTAGAAAACCAATACGCTCAAGCTTATGCATCTCGTTCTAAGGTTATAAGTATCTGCGCTTTGCACTTCAAATTAAGGTTGACTTTATTCATGTTTTATTTAAACGTTCAAAATTCCATTATGAGAATAAAACTTCATAAACGTAGTAGCGAAGACAATATACAGGAGGGGTTGAAGGGAAAATGCAATTTCTTGACATGTCTGCTATATAATTTGTTCCAAATCTCTGCTATAGCAGGATGTAAGCATTAAAACTTACCACAAGTTCTAACAAAAATGAGAAAATGCCTAAAATAAAAAGCGAATATACCTTTCCGAAGTAAGATGAACGAAAAATACTCAAACTCAAATAACTTTATTCAATATAGAAGCATTACACTTTCTTATTGATGGTCAATTGAAACACTACCACCGGTTCGGAAAAGGAAATACCCTGACCTGAGAAGAACCGGCGAAAGAAACTCTGCGAGTTTTTTTTTTTGTTTGTCTCATATTATAAAAACAATTCAATATGAGATGAAATAGCCAGGAGGCGATTGTTTCATTCCCAAGGTGTGCTATCGATCATAAACTCATTAATTGTAGAGTAACCTTTTGCAAACAAGCGTTCCTTAATTTTTTTTTTTAATTTGGCAACAGAGGCATTTTTGAACGTTTTCTGGGATCCTGTTGTAAAACCGTATACATTGCCCCTCAAAAGAGTTATTGACTCTATGTAGTCGAGTAACAGGAGTACAAGTTTGTGTTTGTTCCTTGTACCAATGCTATGAGTATCACTTTCTCATGAAATCATTAATATTTTTCGTACATACATAATATTGCAGAATGTATATTGAGAAGCAACAGTCAATATCTTGATTTCTTTAAATTTATTCCTTAACGATTCTTTAGCTCCTAGGTTATAGATTGCGCGAATATCCCTCTTCTGTAGCACAAATATAGTGATACTAAATCAAAACTATAAAACTACAGCAAAATTTGGTGAAACTAATCTAAATTTTACTAGGTGATATTTGATTAAGTAAATAAAAATTAAATAGCGCTCTATGAAAAGCATTGCCACGTTATGACGGATGGGGTTGCAATCGAATAGGCCAGTAAGCAAAAGGAAGTAAAATGATCTAAAAATCTGTGGGATAAAGTATTGGTTGCCGCGTTTTGTCCGGTATGTGAGAAATTGAGAAGCATTTGGTTTTAATACCCCAGGAGGTTACCATCAACAGTTGTGCCGGTTGTACACTCTTCACGGTCACGCCTATGTCGGCTGCCAGCGATTGCGATGGAGAATCCTCAGGGCTTACAGCACCTTAAAAAAGACGGTCTGCCCTCTAAATTCTTACGGGCAATTTTGCGCCCGTCACTGTCCGGGGCAAGCGCAGCGGACATTATAAGACGGGTAGTCTTTTGCTCTCGCTATGGATTTATGTAACATAATTTGGCTGAACTCCAACTCAAATCCAAACCCGGCTTTGCTCTTTTATTACGAGACCCAGGTTACCTCTCCGGCTAATACCACCTCTCTCCCAGGATAAAAATAGGAACGTCCTAATATTGGGCGTAACAATTCACAACTTTTCAAAATTCGCACCAGTCGTGCTTAAATTTCTCTGGAACACGCCGTCAAAAACCGGAATTAACTTTGGTTACACAAAGTCCTAGACTAGAGCCGGCTAATTCAACCCCTATTTTTTTTTAAAAAATTGTAATGGAATAGGCATTTTTCTTCCATCTCACCTGATGGAAAGTGTAGATGAAGTCAAAGGTGGTATACGCCCATCCAAAAGAAACCTGTTCACTCTACTCTTAAAGGTTCCAGAGTTGACTTATCAGGAAAAATAGGTCCAGGCACTTCTTTCCAAATCTTGGCGATTTTTACCAAATACGAGCTGTCAAACAGTTCAGTTCGACTTTTGGGTAAGTAAACAATGTAAGGATGAAACTTTTGCCTGCTCCTAGTAGTCCGATAAAGGAATGGGGATGGCTCAATCACTTCAAAAAGAGCCTTCCAGCACTCTCCAAAGTGTATCCTATAAAAAACCGATAGTCTGTTAGTTTACGCGCTAGCCGCTAAAATGTCACCATTCGTTGTCTTCGCGATTTGAGAACAATCCCATTGGTGCAACAAGTAATATCGGAAAATGGCATTTGGAAGGTAAAGCCAAAATTGGCATAAAAAAAATAGAAAGGTCGACCTATTGCCTGAAAGTAGAGGAGTTCCCCAGTATCAGCTTCTTCCATTTCATCGTATTCAACTTGGCTCGAATCAATAACGATCATGCCCTTTTTGACCTTGATTCTTTATCTTTGCCTACAGCCTTCAAGAAAGAGCGTAGGTACACCTTTCTCAATGGCCGGCGACGCAGCTGTTACCCCTTGACAATGCGGATAGTCCATAGGGCTATTAGCAAGTTTCCACCAAGTGAGCCTCCGACTCGTATTCCACCAATAGCATAAAGAAATAAGTCGTAATCTCATTTATTAAATATTAGTTATTTTAGAGATAACATGTCATGTGTAAAATGTATTATTTAGAAAGCAATTTTTACCTTGGCAAGGTTAGATCTTTGTAATTGACTTCTAAATCTTTGTACCAGTTATGATGTTCCGTAATATAAAAAATATATGTAACGAAAACAACCTGCAATATTATTTGCACTTGCGCCCTTCAGGCAAGGCTCCTTACAAAAATATTTTTTTAGATACAGAACTTAGTAAGACTTCTCGGACCCTTTATCTTGTAGTCAATCAATATGCTTAACGCACTAGAAAATAGTTACTAATTGTACAAAAATAGAACAATAATAAAAATGCCTGATAAAACAAGTACTTGAATCGCCTTTTTACTGGATTGCATTAAACATTAAGGCTGTAATCGGATTCGGAATGTAGCGGGGAGAATCGGCAAGAAATTCAGTAGAAAGTCTTTTCCAAAAATTTTAATAATAAGATGTGTCAGTTAAATACAATTAAATGTTTATGGCACTAGTTATATCCTGCGGCATCATTCGCTTTTTAGTTGTTCATCAAGTGTTGTCCTTGTGGTTTGCTCAATACCAAATTTAATTATATCGCTGGCTAGCCCGCGTAAGAGAGCGAAACTTTCGGATTTATTATTAGTATAGGTATCCTGACTGATGAAATACTGAAAAATAGACATAGGTAGCCAAAGCCATCCCTAATATTGGGCTTTTGCCCAATATTACTATTAACCGACTATTATTTGATGATTATTAATTATTATTATTAACCGACTACACACTTTAAGTTCAAAAGGACTTTATGTGAATCTACCTACAGTCTTAATAATACATTATTTGAATTGTCGCTAAGTGGATCCACGTGGAAGTAAGATTAAACCAATCCCGAATAGCACAAGATCTTATGCCATGGGCTCATGGTCAAGGTCTGAGGGCTTTTATTATGTAAATCAATTCGAGAGGGCTGACATTGCTTTACAAATTACAATAATTGTACGGTTGTACCCCTGCTTTGTACTGCATGACGATTTAACGAGTCTTCTCTTCATTCTTACGCTATACAATACCGAAAAACTGTTGCTTTATTTCTAAATCTGGTTTGTTTTGGAACAGAGAAACAAGTTTTTAATATTGGGGTTTCTAAATATGGCTTTTTAATATTTCAAGGACGCGTTATTCGATCTAGAATAAAGCCCGCTATACACGTGCCTCTAGCTAGCAGAAAAGTTTGCTAAATACTGATAAATGTTAGTTGCTAAATATGTAGAAGGGTAAGAAAGAAACCATATAAAGAGTGCAAAATACCTGATTTATAAAAATTTAAATAAACCATGATTCTTTATATAAAAACCTCGAATTGTGAGGTATTCAATTTAATATATTTTAACACGGGTGCGTGTTATCACGGTTTGTTTTTTTTTCTCTATTTACAGCAATTTAAGACAACAAGCCACCTCTTACACCTCTCACAGCAATGTATGAGTTTTATTTAGTATAAAATACATAAAACGACAAGTCGGTAGGGAAATTATAAGACGCGGAAACAATTCGAAGATTATTACAGAATACAATATAAAATGAAATAATATTTTTTGCGATTCTATGGGGAATGTTGTTAGAATGCTTGCCAACTAATCTACGGTGTCAAGATTTTTACATTAACTATTTTTTAATTTATATTTGTATTTAAGAACTTAAGGATAATAAATTTTATTTAAATAGTTATAGATCAATATGAAATTTAATATTCTTTCATTACATTGCCATTGAGTATTGTTTAAATCCCGGTCAAGTAACGGGTGTAAATATTAAGTTGTGAACGACAATAACTGCGGCTTAAGCTCCATTTAAAAATTTGAATAGATTTTTGAATTTTCTAGCCTAGCTTTTGAAATGAAATAACAATTTTTACAATAGCAATTAGGTAGTTCGAACCCTCTTTGCTTTTGTGTTTCATACTTGTTTAGTGCCCAACTAACAATAGTCAGCTTGGATTTTATTATAGTTTATTGTTATATAGAATTGTTTGGAATATTTTTAAAACTCAATTCATAGTTTTAAGTAGGTTGCCATGTTGAAAAATCATTTTTGCTGACATTTTTTTTAAATCACAATATTTTTTGTTATTTCTTTATGCCAACATGAACGAAAAAAAAATTAAGTATTTTATTTATTTTATTGTTCTTGTTAAAATTTGTCCAAGATTATAAACGTAATAGTTGTCTATGGTAATGTGTTATTGTTCGTATTTATGTTTACATTTTATAACAAATGCATAGATAACAATAAATAGTACATATATAGCCCACTAGTTTCACTTGTTATTTATGGTTGATCTGTTGGAGATCAAGTTTGCATCAGATCGATAAATAATTAGACAATTTCGCATTCCTAAATATTAGTACACATCACAATCAAAGGCGTAAAAGTTTTGTTATGGTACTCTAACATTCTTTCATTAATACGATACCAAACTACTAAACTAATTATAAACAATTATATTTTACTCCTTTGTTAACGGCGGTAACTTCACCGACGTCCAAAACTTCATTTTTTACGATATCATAGTGAGCACCATAGAACAATCAAGATTAAAAGTACCTAAAAGCTATATTTATTTATTAAATGTATCTCCTCAATGGGAATAGGGTATTGTACAATTAGACAGATTCATAAAAAAACGACCTTAACAACCATAGACTACATATAAATTCGTCTGAGAATGAATCAAAAATAAATATTAAAGATTTATTTGTCACGCGAGTATTACGAAAGCCATCATCCGTTCTCATAGTAATAACAACCGGTGTCTCAAGTAACAGAACCAAATAGAAAAATCGTTAAACCGTCGATATAATTTCGCACAAGTTCGTGCATAATATAATTTGATGGTAGGGGAGTGCTTCCGGAGCATTCAGGCATTCAGGCGGGACTCGTTTAACGGCTCCGCTTTGTGTCGTCCCCTTCGCCCTCGTGGCGCTCCAAGGCCACGGGAGCGGGATGCCAAGGTCACATCAGGTGTTAGCAGGACCATCTTAGACCAATCAAAATCAAAATAATCTATATTCAAGTGGTCGACGATTGACGATTCAAAAGTGCTTGTAAAATACACTTTTTCACAAAGCACTTTTGAATCGTCAATTAACAATTAAGTGAAGCTATCGCCGGTTCGGAAAGTAGATTCTACCGAGAAGAACCGGCAAGAAACGCAGTAGTTACTCTTTTTCAACATTTAAAAAATACAAAGTCGTGTTAGTTAATACAATTATTAAAATTAGCATATCCTACAATCACAGATTCTAAATGCGTTTTAACTCCCATTAATCTAAGGGATTTTATTTCAATTAAATGTTTAAACCATAGACTTTACAGCTTTTTAATCCACAAATATTGTACCAAATGCATAGATTAAAAATTGAAAAAATGTTAGCTCATAATATGAATTATTTTGAATGATTTCTTATGAGTTTGTCAAAGGAATTCGGTAACATGAGAACAACTCAACGCTGTACATAGATTTTTATAACGCTGGTAGATGGACGTGAATATGGGCCACCTGATAGTAAGTGATCATCGTGGCCCATAGTTGCTGTAAGAAAGATTAACCATTCCTTACATCGCCAATACGCCACCAACCTTGGGAATTATATTCTTCTCAGGCTGACATAAGAGAAATTGAACTGGCTTACTCACCCCTTAAACCAGAACACAATAATGGTAAGTAGTACTGTTTGGGGATATAAAATAAGAAGTGGGTGGTCCCTATACAGACGGGCTTATCAAGTCTAACTACATCAAAATAAATAATAAAGACAATTTCTTTATTTCATTTAAAAAATACAGTTTTAATAATAAATAAAGGCTACTTTTAAAATTGCAATATAATATACACAAATATTTGTAATAGTTTTAATAATAAACAGATAACAAAAAATGACAAGGCTTAGCAGTCTAGCACTGTTATCAACTTAAAACTAAAAAAAAAACACAAAATGTCAGAATGGCAGAACTACTTAAGTGCAAGCTTAAGTTGTAAATAATCCCGAAAATTTTGAATCCCTTAAAAAATATTTCCATTGTATGTCTATATCTTGTCCATAATAAATAATGGGTAAGCAAATAGTATACAATCAAGAATGTTAACGAGCTGATTGAATATTTTAACAATGAAAGGGGGACATTGGGCTTAATTGAAAACACGTAACTTCACATTGATTTTTAATAACTTCTATTGTAACACGACACCTCTTGAAATTTCTTTGGAAAGGATTTGACATTTGATTTTTTTTTATTCCAGATAAAGGCATAAATTGAATCATCCAGTTAGTTTAATATGAAATACTGGCGACAACAAGAATAAGTTCTCTACGCTATTAATCAATAAAAATGAAGTTTCAATAAATATTATATATAAATAAACGATAAAATTACGTACTATTTAAAAAATGACACATTCGTAGTAAAAAATGTCTGTCAAAATTATTTTCAAATAAAGTACAAAGGACAAAAAAATTCAAGTAACATTTACCTACGCTAAAAAGGTGGGCTTAACACAAAAAAAAACCTTCTCAGTAGTCTGTCATCCAAATCTCAAATCCCCCAGGTATAACTAACACTCGCGCAGAATCTTTATCCCTTATTGAATGTGGGCTAAGTAATCATTGTCTTCGTGACGGTGTGTGTGCTTCAATGGTACCCAGGTGCGCCTTTGAGCGTACTCTCGAGTTGATCTCCTATTCTTTAAAGCATATACCCATATGATTTCCGCGCGCAGCTGTCTGCTTCGTTTGAAACATCTACTTGATATTATAAATCCGTAACGAGGTCGTATATGTACAAATATGTTTTTTATTACCTATCAACTTTTAATAATTCATATAATAGGTACAAATTAATTGTCATACTCTTTAATAGATTTGTTAAGTATGTATAGTGCTTTTTAAGCTGGTAGAGTTTTAAATTTTTAATACATGTATAATCGTGTACGGTAATGATTTTTATAGAATTAAAGGGGTATTAAGATACGTAATTATATATCACAATAAGCTCTCGTAATACTTATAAGTTGGTTTAGTTTTAATGTATAAAATATAACTTAAAATATTACAATGTATTGTATACTTTTGCTTCGTACAAGATATCCCGTTTTACCCTATTTATATGGCAGCTGATTTTTTCAATACAAGTTTCTTTTATTATCTCACTTTCGATCATAGTTTCTATTGTAGAATATAGTTGACAATATTACTAGTATTATTATGTAGACTTTAATGAATTATGTCGAATAAATAGTAACACAAAACAAAATTATTGTTAATAAAATAACTGCATTTTAAAATGAAACACGAGTGTTCGGAATTCAAATTTCGCTTTGAGTCTATCATGTTTTTTTTTAAAATCTTAATTACATTATAAGCTGTGTTTAATGAATACGGATTTATAATCTGTGGTCTAGTTGTTAGTTTAAATATCTGATACTAGTTTTACTTATACGCTAGGATACTTTTACGGTTTGGAGTCAAAGGTGAAAGGATCACGGAACGGTACCGCTGTGACTCGTTAGATAAAGATTATCGTACACTACTCAAGTTCGTTCATTCCTGTCGTTCTCTGCTAATGAAATGTGTTCATGCTACAAGCGGACTGTGTTATCTGTGGTTGAGGCTATTTGCTTATTTTGAGGTGAATGAGTACGAATAAATTTGTGGCCACAGATTAAAACAAATAAATCTTGTGTCAAGGCAAAGTACGCGTCAAATCTCGCGCAACCGAAACATACTTTTCTTAAAACCATTCAAGGAAATTTCGAACTTCCATAACAAGAAAATGCTAGAAATAATTTACCATGACTTAAAAACATGTTATGACTAGCTGTGTTTCCTAAATTATATAATAGTTAAATGTATTATTTATGTATTAGTTAAAATTCTAAGAGTTTTGATGGTCGTTAATTGGATGACAAAGTAAAATAATTTATAATAAAACCTATGTTTTTTGTTGAAAAAAAACAAATTCAGAACCCCAATTCAGTATTAGCTGTTTTTTAACAATAAAATTGAACATATGAATTCACATTTGTGCAGACGTATAGGAAGTAAGTAGATACGCTAAGGAGTTATTAAATAAATATTACTTATGCCGCCCTGATTTCGCTCGGGTGCTATTTATACAACACTGGTGTAGCACTATGTATAATCCAGATTTAATGTTTTATTCTCATTAGTAAAAGGCGAAAGATTTATACGTTTTGAAGGGAAACCAGAGTCGAGATGGCCCAGTGGTTAGAACGCGTGTGTCTTAACCGATGATTGCGGGTTAAAACCCAGGCAGGCACCGCTGATTCATGTGCTTAATTTGTCATCTCGTGCTCAGCGGTGAAGGAAAACATCGTGAGGAAACCTGCGTGTGACAAATTTCATAGAAATTCTGCCACATGTGTATTCCTTCTGTTCCAAATGTTCCAAACCTTCTCCTCAAAAGGAGAGGAGGCCTTTAGCTCAGCAGTGGGAATTTACAGGCTGTTGTTGTTGTTGTATCATTAGTAGTGTTACTCCTACGTTCAAAAAATACCAAATACACGTATATTACATTCTATTAATTTACATAAGAATTATTAACATTAAAACCTTAATTATATACAAATACAATAACAATGCATGAATTTAATCCAAATGTAATGTCAAAAGAAATTTAACTCCGGGGAAATTCCGCCCAGCAACTAAATTCAAAAACATCCCCGGAAATAGACACAAAAGGATCTTTTTGTCGGTAAATCTGTGTGCAGGTAGACGGACAGACAATACACCTATGAATTATTTGGGGTGCAATTGAAGTAGAAAGCTCGAATTGTTAGAATACAGTTATTGATACTGAGGTTTTTGTATTGAAATACGAATATTGCTGAGGAAAGTAGTGTATTTTTTCACTGTTAATTGTTTTCATATGTTGCCGCATAAATCATGAACTAATACATTAATTTTGTATACGATACGGTTGTTTCTATACTTATATAATAAATGGGAAAGTAATTTTGTCTGTCTGTGAAAAAACCACTGAACTGAATTTGATGTAATTTGCTATAAAGACTCCGTAAAATCTAAGGAACGACACAGCCTTTTATGTACAATAACTGACTACCAAAACTTGAGCGAAACCGCGGGCGAAACTAGTAATTAATACTTCTTAAATCTTACTATAAAATATGTCTTTATTTTGTTTAGCATTATAAGTTTCCACTAACAGTATCACTGTAGAAGTAAAATTTTAATCTGGATATATTTTCAACCGAAAACAAAAGAGGTTGACAATGTAACGCGTACCTATATATTTTTTTTATTTGTACGTGCAGTACAATTACATTCATGATATTTTACCTGTGGTGCGTAGACGTCATAACTTTTGATCTATTACGGTTGTGTAATGAATTGTAAGGAGTAAGTCGAAAAAAATTACATTTGTTAAAATCTTACGAAATGCAATAGATCAATATTTTGAATAAAGTAATATTTCTACTAGCTTATTTTAGCACATCTGCTTTTATATTGGGGAACAACAAATGTTATATAGCAAGCTTACATAGTTGAATAGTTGAGTTTCATATTAGGGTGTACCAGTGTGACTAGACCACACCATTCAAGCTACGCTGTCACATAGTTCCCATGGTGGGTCATTAACGGTTCTAAATATAAATATGTCTTACTAAGCCAATATCTATGGAAACCGGTGACCATGACTGTCTGTAGTCTGGTGTCAAGACTAAAATCAAATCGAAATATACTTTATTAAAGAAGGTAAGCACTTTTGAATCATCAATTAACTCTTATATTAAGGGAAGCCACCATCGGTTCGGAAAGTAGGTTAGAAAACCGACAAGAAACAGATAAGCTACCCTTTTTTAACATTTAACAAATACAGTCATATTAGTTAGATACAATTATATCTGTAATATATCCTGCCTGGAAGTCAAAAAGTATTAATATTAATCTTTACTTAAGTATTTTTTACAAATAATTTTAATTTATGAAATGGCAAAATTTATTATAGAAACGGATACCTACCTAAGTACCTAACTATATGTCAAATTTCGACAATTATTTACGTTTACATACAAAATACAACACTATTCTTTATTCTTCACTACTAATATTCACGATAATTTTATTTTCGAAGTTTCAAACAGTTTTGCCAACATTGAAAAAGCAATTTTTTTCGCGAATCCCTAATGAATATCATGTTCATAATATGATTTATCAAGATTTTGACCAATCATTTAAATGTCAAATTTGTTTACTTTTTTATGGTTGGAGTAGACTATGATTATCTGATAATCATCCCTTTGCATCCAGCGTGATAAATAGCTGGTAAGACGACGTGTATGTTAAGCGAAGAAGTAGTTTAAAACATATTTGATTGACTGTGTTATTGCTTGAAATTAATTTTATCCACATAAATTCCTCGCTATATTTTTCTTATAATGTTAGGCTAAGTTATTCTCAGAAGAGCTGTTATAATACTTATTACCATTAGTATTTTTCAGATTATCTGTCGCAGAATCTAATTTTAGAAAGGTTATGATTTCAAATGTAAGACTTAAAAGTTTTTTTTTTAATTGAATAATTGTCTGCGATAGATTATTTTTTTAACCACAGATAAATAAAAAACGGTTAACAAGTTACATAGTTAATCTTATCAGTGTTAACGTGTCGAGTTTCTATTGTAGAATTTAAATGACTTCTTGTGTTCATAAGTACAGTCGCTGATTTTGATATTTGATCGATGTTTTAGGTCGGCGTTACACTGCGTCGCTAGGGTTGTTAATTTGTATTTTTTTTTTAATTCTTTATTAGCATAGCAAAGGTTTATTTTATAAGGACACACGAGGCTTTGTATATTTTGAAATTATGTATTTACAAAAATCTCAATGTGAAATATTGTGTGTAAATAATATAAATACATTGTAATAATATATAATATTTTTATCCTAATAGATTTACGTATGTGCCTTTTTGAGTTTTTTTAAGTCATAAAACTTGATGGCTTGACATATAGATTCAAAATTAAATTATATTTACAAAAATATATTAATCAATCAATTAATCAGCTCTTCTCTGACTTTGTTTTGACTCCGTTTTGAGTTTTCAGTTATTTATTTTCTTACTTAATAAATTTCCAAAATAATATAAAGATATTTTAATAAAGAACGATGTTAACATATACTGCAGCATTATAAAATATATATGGTCAAATCCAGCTCAAATAGTTAAATAAATTTGAAATATAGGTTTTCTGGATGAAGAAGTATATCCTAGAAATTCAGGGGAATACACATATTAAAACTCGTTTTAAGGTGACATTACGTCGTTTTTAAAAAAAACAAAATTAATTAGAACATAATTTGTATGTGGCAACTGGCAACCCTTGCATTTTTGTAAGTGCGTAAGTAAACATACAATACTAATTGTAACCATGACATCTCTTATTCCATAGCGACCATAAGCGTAAGCAAATATTTAATATAATTTATAAGATATATCAGTGATTTTTGTGGATTATCTTCATCTATTTACTGGCATTAAGCTTAACTACTACACACTAGCGGATTCAACTTTAGCATAAAAATCGATTTGTGATTTTTTTGAGATGATCATAAAGCAAACAAACTCTTCTGCTTCATATATTTACATATAAAGAAAGTAAAGTAACAGCCTGTAAATTTCCCACTGTAATATAGAAATAAGGTCCCGTCTTCCATTAAGGAGAGAGTTTGGAACATATTCCACCACGCTGTTCCAATGCGGGTTGGTGGAATGCACATGTGGCAGAATTTCGATGAAATTACATAAAATACACATGCAGGTTTTCTCACGATGTTTTCCTTCACCGCCGACTACGAGATGAATTATAAAGATAAATTAAGCACGTGAATCAGCGGTGCTTGCTTGGGTTTGAACCCGCAATCATCGGTTAAGATGCACGCGTTCTAACCACTGGGCCATCTCGACTCTTATGAGTTATGTTACACCAAATACATGTTGTGACAAACTTGAACCCAAAACATATTAAAATGTGTATGTGACGGTTCTGTCAATAGAAAAGAAAATAACTTATATGTAAAATGCGGGTAAAACCGCGGGCGGATGCAAGTACTTTATGATAGGTAATATGTATTTATTAAGTACATACACATTTGTTATCGCCTTCAAATTATACGTCGCCACTCGACGTGCCAACGGATTGTATATATTTTAGGGTTCGGTATGAAAATATTAAATTTTATTGTATTAATTTATAACAATTGAAATTTAAATTATTCTAAATTTTCTTATGTTTATTTAAATCCTTGATGAAATCCTGTTAATCTAAATTGTAGTGTTATCAAATCAAACAGTACAGTTTTATACAAAATCTAATTTTTTATAGCAAGACATCTTAATTGAAGTCTATACTTCGATTTGTAACTTTTTCTCATTAAGAAAACCTATGTTTATTACACAATAAGTATTGTTAGTTGTAATGTTAGTTAGTTACACGATGAGTAACTGTTACGTGATTAATGTCAATCTTGGTGGTAGGGCTTTATGCAAGCCCGTCTGGGTAGGTACCACCCACTCATCAGTTATTCTACCGCCAAACAACAGTACACAGTATTATTGTGTTCCGGTTTGAAGGGTGAGTGAGCTAGTGTAACTACAGGCACAAGGGACATAACATCTTAATCTAATTAATATTTCTTACAGCTCGTGTGTGTATTGTCTATGGGTGATGGTGACCACTTACTATCAGGTGGCCCTTATGCTCATCCGCCAACCTAATAACAACAAAAAAAAAATTGAATGAAAAATATTTGCCTGTTATTATAATTAATGATAATCAATTCTTCTATGCTAGTTTCTTCCACAACCGAAACTAAAACGTATGTAGTAGTTTTACACGATTATTTACTTTTATAAGGAAATTCATCTATACTAATTTTATAAATACCAAATATTGCTCGTTTAAGGGCACTCAAGTCGACCCAATTTGGTAAAATTTGGTAAGCTTGGACTCCAAGGACGTATAGTTTTTATGCCTAATACTTGACAGACCATTACATCATAAGCGAAGTCACGGGCTACAAATGGTTTTAAATATATCCAACAGTGCTCGACATGACAACAACAGCCTGTAAATTCCCACTGCTAGGCTAAAGGCCTCCTCTCCCTTTGAGGAGAAAGTTTGAAACATATTAAGTACACCACGCTGTGGAACAGCGGGTTGGTGGAATGCACATGTGGCAGAATTTCTATGAAATTTGTCACATGCAGGTTTCCTCATGTTTTCCTTCACCGCTGAGCACGAGATGAATGCTAGTTATAACCGAAGCTTCGGTTAATATATTTTGTTTTACGGAACCATATCAAGTAGATCTTACTTCACTGGAGTTATTGAAGTTGTATTTCATTTCGAGATTAGGTGACGATGGATCAGAAAAGTGGACAGATTCTGTTTCTATGAAACTTTAAACGAAACAATAAATTTTATTTTTTAAAAGATTTCAAAACTTTGAATTAAATAAACACTTCAAACAACTTCTTTAGGAAGTTAAGCTTCTGGGTCAACGAAAAGATTTATAACTTAGAAATATTTATGATTTAAGTTAATTTTGTAATGCATTCAACTTGCTTTTAATAAAAAAAAAAAACTCGTGTTATAAAAATATCTCCATATTTTTGATATGTTGATCTGACTGTTATCACAGTACCTCCTTATAGGTGTTGGTTATTTTTTTAATAGAACATACAATCGTATCTTCCGCGGATTTGAACTGCCTTTTATTTAATTAGAGTTTCTTTGAGACTTCACTTTCGGGATTTTCTTCGTGAGTTCGACACATTTGTTTGTAACTTTCTGGAAATGAAACTGGAATAGGTGAAGATAGGTCTGGTTATTAGTACTATGTAAATATAATGCTTGTTTACATTTATTCACCTTAGGTGGAATAAACAGTAGAGAGAGTAGCAGATAGCAAAAATATAACAATATTTTTAAGAATACTGTAAGTGTTATCTTTGTGTACATTTTTGATGAAATCATAGATATCTGGGGTGAAAAATTATTTTAATTTTTATTTTACACTAGCTTACTATTCCAGTAACACAAAAGTACAAATATAACACGATTTGGATTACGTTCTCGCTGGCGTACGAATACCGCATCAAAGTTTATCAAAATCGGATGAAAGGCTTAAGGACGAGTACAATCATACGTTTTTTATAAAATTAACGAAGTAGAATAATGAAAAAGTAAATATATTTTTCATAATTTAATCTGTCCTTACATATTTAAGCAATTATATGTTATATTCATATTCAAAAGTCGAGATGGCCCGGTGGTTAGAACGCGTCCATCTTAACCGATGATTGCGGGTTCAAACCCAGGCAAGCACCGCTGATTCATGTGCTTAATTTGTCTTTATAATTTATCTCTTGCTCAGCGGTGAAGGAAAACATCGTGAGGAAACCTGCATGTGACAAATTTCATAGAGATTCTGCCACATGTGTATTCCACCAACCCGCATTGGAACAGCGTGGTGGAATATGTCCCATACCTTCTCCTCTAAGGGAGAGGAGGCCTTTAGCCCAGCAGTGGGAATTTACAGGCTGTTGTTGTTGTTGTTGTATGTTATATTCATACTAAACAACAGAAAAAAGTATGCCGCGCCATTTATTTATTTTACATTTCGTTACAAGTAAAAAGGATAGCTTGATAAAAACAATAAGTAAAAGGGATAACTAGATGTTTTAATTACGCAAAACGTATTACTACGTAATTATGATGTATTATAACGTATTACTGCGTAAAACGACTAAAGGCAAACGTCCCAATTGGAACGTTTTCTAGTCTTCACTTTGTGCGCGTTAATAATATATCTGTTTACTAGAACATCATTGTATTTAAGGTAAAGGTTTTATTTTATAGAAGTGTTTGAAGGTTGGCAAACCTTTGAAGAACTTAAAACATTTTAGTACTTTTACATATAAGGCGACATGTTAATCGTATGTGAGTTATAGCTCGGTATTTATCATCGTTATCAATAAAACATGAACGTACTTTAATAATTATAACTATGTATCTTATAAGTTATTATATAGATACATTAGATATATATGTCAAATTTACCACCTAGTGGTACCACGTAGTGGTATAGGTTGGCAGACGAGCATATGGGCCACCTGATGGTAAGTGGTCACCATCGCCCATAGATAATGAGGCTGTAAGAAATATTAACTATTCCTTACATCATCAATGCGCCACCAACCTTGGGAACTAAGATGTTATGTCCCTTGTGCCTGAAGTTAACACTGTAAGAAATAAGCATTGCCTACATCGCAGATGCGCCAAACTTGGGAACTAAGATGTTACGTCTTTCGTGTCAGTAGTTACACTGGCTCACTCAACTTTTCTTCTTCTTCTTCTCTTCTCACTCAAGTCTCCTTGGTGTTAAAGAAATGATGAGGGGTATTATGCAAGTCTGTTCGGGTTGTGCGAAGCTCCATCCCTAAGTAACATAATACTAAGTCGATACACTATTTGGTGTACCACCTTCAAAATTTTAAGAATGATCTTGCATATACAATATATAGACAGTCTCTTAAACTTTAGGGATTTTTAAATACATAATATTATTTTAATTAATATATTACTCATTTTTAGGAATTCATGATATACCATACCATAATAGAAAGCATATTCGTCGTCGGCAGCTTTGCTCATTTTAAGGTTTAATGCCTGTTTTTAGCGACAAGAAATCCTTTTTCGAGGGTTCAAAGTTGCTTCATGTAAAATTATTCCAAATTTGGTTCAGTACTTTGGCCGTGAAAGAGCCACAAAAGCACAGACAAACATACAGACAGATAGATATTTCGTTTTTAATAAACACTCTTTTACATATTTCCAAAAACAAAACACTATTAAAAAAACTAGCGCGTATTCGAAATAAACCTGCCTTGGCTTTATGATATTAGCGTTATAATAAAATAGTTATTAATTTAACAGGAACAATAAATTAATAGGTAACTGTTTAATAATGAAAAAAAAAAATATTAAAATATATTTTGGATATATCTTAGATATAAATATACATTTTGGAATAAAGAGCTATAATATTATTAATATATACATGTATAAACAGTTCGTTGTCGCCTGCAGCGCGTTTTAAGGGTTGGTAATCAAGTGTTAGATACAAAAAAGTCTATGTGCTTTCTTCTTCAAAGCTTCTTTTAGATCAAATTTAATCAAAATCAGTTCAGTAGTTTGGAAGTGAAAGAGAAATTGACAGGCAGACATGCAATGTTACTTAAGCATTTATTATAATACTACAGAATATAAATACCCTTGAATTATACATAATACATTTATTTGAAATGTAAAAAAAAAAAATAAGAAAAAGGTCATTCAAATAAGTATTTATACTGTCTTAATTATGTTAAAAAAATGTTATCTGTAATCTAACAAATCTTTATGGCCTTGTTATATGTATATTTTTTTTATTTTCACTTTTGTCTCCTGGTATTACAAGCGCAATTTCAGGATTAAAATTTTAATTTTTCACAATTTATTTTTTAATTCTGTTTTCTTGTATTATTTGTATTCCTTGAAATATATTTTAAATGTAACTTAGTTTGAGTTCATTGTTGATTTTAATTGACGACCTCCGTGGTCGAGTAGTGTGTACACCGGTTTTCATGGGTACGCCACTCCGAGGTCCCGTTTTCGATTCCCGGTCAAGTCGATTTATAAAATTCATTAGTTTTCTATGTTGTCTTGGGTCTGGGTGTTTGTGGTACCTTCGTTACTTCTGATTTTCCATAACACAAGTGCTTTAGCTACTTACATTGCGATCAGAGTAATGTATGTGATGTTGTCCCATATTTATATTTTATATTTATTAAAAAAAATATATAATAAGCAGATTATAACGAGGAATGTCGCTGTATATGCCAAGCGTGCGGCACGTGGGCAGGCTAACGGTCGCCCCGGATGAGACCGGTCTCGCTCGCCATCACATACCACTAATCGTAAATGCAACGCTGTCTTTATCAAAACGATTTCTGTGGTATCTTCCACTAGCACCATTATATTATAAAAAAGACTATAATATATATTATTTATTAAATATACATTGACTTCATGTGTTCTAATATTGGTTCAAAGATTTTTTTTTTTAATTTTGCTGAACAAACGTCACTCGTATTGATCCAATACAACCTTTTTTGTTCTGACATGTGTCATTCAACTTTTCGCGGCATTATAATTTTTCCTTGTGATTTATTTGTGATGACAATAATGATCTTTTGATTTGTTGACGAAATTTGAACATTTCGGAAGTTAATTTCAAAATCGAAATGTATGAATATGTATAATTGTGAATATTGCAACACCTTCTCTTGTTTTACATAATAATTAAATGTCTTTATATACCGTGTAAATTAGGTAATCATAATAAACAGTGACATTTATACTTTTTTTATCCACAAGAGGCAAAGACACTCTTGTATACATATCGAAATTCCTCATAGGGAGGCAAACTATAACTATTATTACTTGATATATAGAAGATGAAATAAACAAATAATCTTGTGGTCAAACGAATTCGTATTGACAAAGTTACGTTGTGTAATGACATGTTAGTAATAGAAAAAGTATTAGAATTGTCTATGTTTGAATCTCATTTTCTTTAATCGGTTAGTGTTCGATGTAGTAATTATCAGTAAGTAGTCTCAATAATAAATAAACAAGATTAAATAACTCAATTGTAATAATTATAGATGATAATATTGTAAGGAATATGTTAACAAAGTTAAAAAGTAGAATTTGTCCATGGCAATATTTGAATTTGTTTGATCAGTTCTATAATATTTATCAGTATTCCAGAAGGCTCTATATGACTAAGCCTGTGCCGGATAATGAAACGGTAATGAAATAATAACAATGTATTCATACAGAAACAAGACTAATATCTAATTCAAATTAATATGTCAGCAATACTGATTCTCTTTTCAATTAATCTAGCATACCATCCGAATTTAACAGCATTATATAATATCACTCATAAATGACGAGACGTTTAATTGTTTTTTTTTTAACTATATACCAAGAGATGAAGCGGATTTTGAAGGAAAGAAGCTGTAAGAAATAATAACTATTCCTTACATCGTCAATGTGCCACCAACTTTGGGAACTAAGATGTTATGTCCCTTGTGCTAGTAGTTGCACTGGCTCACTCACCCTTCAAATGGGAACACAACAATACTGAGTACTGTTGTTTGGCGGTAGAATAGATGATGAATGGGTGGTACCTACACAGACGGGCTTGCACAAAGCCCTACCACCAAGTATATGTACTTGTGCTTTGAAATTATACCCGCTTTAAAATTAATCTATCGAACTTACCTTATCATTGACATCCATATGTTTCCAGCCAGAAACTATTTATGTATTACGTATAATAAATTTAAATAGATAAAAGATGATAATCGATTTTAGCATATTTAATCTGTGGGATTAACGTTAGATTTTTGCAAGTCACTTATAAATCGCTAATGATAGGTTTTGTATACAAAAAAATATGTTGTTGAACTTTATAAATATCTCACATTAAAAAAGTTCTTATATTGTGGTTTTTGCAATATTTGATGAAATCATTAGTCACGGTGATATAGTACATATGAAGCCAGATATCCCAGTGTCCATAGCTGGTCTTAAATTGGTCTTACCAAGAGATAGCTTCAATGGTCCGTCGCTTCTTCCGGTCTTCAACAACAACAACAACAACAACAACAGCCTGTAAATTCCCACTGCTGGGCTAAAGGCCTCCTCTCCCTTTAAGGAGAAGGTTTGGAACATATTCCACCACGCTGTTCCAATGCGGGTTGGTGGAATACACATGTGGCAGAATTTCTATGAAATTTGTCACATGCAGGTTTCCTCACGATGTTTTCCTTCACCGCTGAGCACGAGATGAATTATAAAGACAAATTAAGCACATGAAACAGCGGTGCTTGCCTGGGTTTGAACCTGCAATCATCGGGTAAGATGCACGCGTTCTAACCACTGGGCCATCTCGACTCCAGTCTTCGGTAGTGTAAAAAATAATAATTAAAAAGTAAATCTGGGGCCACGGCGGTGCCCCAATCAAGTCTTGCCAAGTCAATACAATTATAATATAAAGTAAACTATTGATAAAATAACTTAATGTTGATTTATAACTACAAAATAATTTGAATTAGGACTTGGATTCTATGAGATCTCAAAACTTTTTACGATGGAAAGACTGCATCGAGAGACTTGGCATTTTTTTACATTTAATGTTTTTGGTGGGATTATAATATTAACAAATAAAAAGAAAAGTTTTAAAGAAATGTCAAAGTGATGATTCAATAAAGTAATAAACGACAGCCTGTAAATTTCACAATGCTGGGCTATGGTTTCCTGTCCCTTTTGAGGAAAATTTTCGGAGCATCTACAAACACAACAACAATGCGGGTGGGTGGAATGCACATGTGGCAGAATTTCTTTAAAACACTTGCATGGTTTCCCCGCCATGTTTTCTTTCAGCGCAGATCACGAGATGAATTATAAATACAATTAAGCACATGAAAATTCAGTGATGCTTGCTTGTTAGAACCAACAATCATCGGTTAAGATGCACGCGTTCTAACCACTCGCCATCACACAACGCAGCTCTATTCAGTTATAAATAAATAAATTAATATGAGACAATATCGCATACATTACTCTGATCCCAATGTAACTAGCTTAAGCACTTGTGTTTTGAAAAATCAGAATTAACGACGGTACCATAAACAGTCCCAAGACAACATAGAAAATTAATGGTAATCTACATCGACTCGGCCGGGATTGGAACCCGGAACCTCGGAGTTGCGTACCCATGAAAAGCGGTGTACACACCACTAGACCACGGAGGTCGTCGTATTTTCTTAAATGTTCCTCAAAGTACAGTTGCCTGGATTTGAACCGGTTAACTTTATTTGAAACCTACATGTTATAGACTGGACGATCCCAGAATATAACAATTGAATAAATTAACTTTACGAGTTGTCAATAAATCTTATTGTTTTTTGGGTTTAGAGGTCAGAAGTAAAATTTATAATCGATTGACATATTTGAACCTCGACCGGGCTAAGCTTACGGCTAGCGAAAGTGGGCCCTTGTTTCATATTTAGTACTTTTTGTGCTTTCACCGCGGAAGCTTTTCTTGCAAAACCTTTTTGGCGAAACATGTACGGAATTAATTTGTGTTTATAATACATTAAATGTTCAACGGTTCAGGAAAACATCGTGAGGATGTGTCGGATGAAAATCTATCATACATAACACACTTATGTATTTCCTATAGCTTCTTCTCAAAAACCAAAGAAAGCCAGCCCTCTTCGTCGTATATATTTTGGTTTCTTTTCCTACTGATATAATAGATAATTTATATTGATATAATTAAAAAAAAAGTAAAGTAACAGCCTGTACATTTCCCACTGCTGAGATAAGGCCTTCTCTTCCACTAAGGAGATTGTTTGGAACATATTCCACCGCGCTGTTCCAATGCGGGTTGGTGGAGGTGATATAATTATGTTATTTTTTAACTCGCTCGAAAAACCCGTAAAGCGTGGTATGTGGGACTTGGTGAACAGTAGTGAAGGAGGTGCCAGTACGCTCTGGTACACCAGAATACCCACAAATAAAACCAGCAGCACATTTTCTGTCTCCTTGGCGGGCGGCACGGGATCATCAGCTCCCTCTGAGATGTAATGTAATACATATATTGATGTGTGATCTAAGGTAAATATTACATATATATAACAAGGAGTTAGGCATATACTCGTTATCTGACATGATAATATTGGAAATATAAGACATCGTTCACATATTAATATCTTTCTTTCTGCATCATACTGACGTCACCAGCATATACTATAAAAAAATAAATAACTCCAAATTAAACTTTTTGATGCTTCGACATATATATGTAAGCAATAACTAATAAAATAATTAAATTTTCTAGTCTAATACAAATTATCCAATTCCATTAAGGGAAGATGTATTAGCCAAATGTAACTTGACCGCTGACTGAATAGCCTTTATTAAGATGGCTAGGCTATTAATTAAATGGCTATGTTTACCAGTTAGCGTGGCATACAAGTGTGAATATTCATTATAATGACCAGTTTAATATATAGATAAAGTTTTAAAGCTATGCCCGCACTGTTTTTACCACATCGCGCTGAATACAGAAGGTATTCGATACTGCGTACAGTTGACAACGAAAGTCGGTAATTTGTAATGAATTAATAACAACAATCATTATGTATCTCAATGCATTTTTTTGAATAAACAGTTGCTCTGCCAAAGATAGATTATTATTGAATGATAAAGAGCACAGTGATTTTTTGTTGAGTTTTGAATGACTAATACTTTTTATTAATATAGGTAGGTATATTTGTACTCTGTGTAGCTTTATTTTTCTATATTATATTGCTTTCAGTGACTGTTATTAGTTATGTGTGATTAAAATCTTGGGTTCATTACGCTGATTTGGATATTCCGGGATGAATGAAAAGTGTAATTGTATTTAAAGATATTCGTAAATTGGTGAAAAAAAATTTCTTGTCGATTCTTTTTGATCCGGTGGTAGATTTGATAAAGTATGTTTTGATTAGTTTTTATGCTTTAACAATATTGCATTTATTGCGTATCAATTAATTTGTTATCTAATTATTTAATTTATAAATTTGTTACCTTTTTTATAACTTGTTAGAGCTTTATAAAGTGTATAAAGTTTTATTAAATTAAATATGAAATAATAATTTAAAATAGCAGTTGCCAAAATATACGATATACTTACAAGAAACCCTTCTTGTAAGTATATCGTATGTTTTGGCAACTGCTAGGTAGGTAGGTATTGACGAGATTTTTAGAATCTCTCTATGTATTCTTTAAGAAGACACTTACAACTCACTGCTTAAATCGAACTTGAAATGTCAAATGTGATAAGCGACTTTGACTACAATAATTATAAAATATTTAGGATACACGTATCAAAATGGCATATCACAATAAGTCGATTAGATATTTACGAGAAAGATACAATGGGAAACCGATAAATACAATTGTTTGCAAGATTCAATATGCCTTGAGGTTTTTTTTTTTATTTTTTTTATTTAAAATACAACATCCATAGGCTCGCAGATGCCCGTGCCTTTTTTTACCTTTTATATTCAATTACATTTTGGCGTTTTATATTTTATACTAAACATCAGCAGATCTTCGCTGGAAATCATTATTGTCGTCTTCTTGGGAGACGTGGCCCACACTGATTTTTTTTTTTAAATAATATATACGTATATATTCTATATATATCTACAATAAATAATATATAATAAAAATAATATATAAACTATAATAAATAATATATAAATAAAAATATATAGCAGTATATGTGTTCGAGTATGTATACCTTGAGGTTGTTTTATTGCAAAACTTGTGCGTTCGTCAGTACACGGCCAGCTGTCGCCGCAGCTGGGTCCCGGCAGATTGCAGCCGAACCTACGTTGGTCGAGATTCACTCTGAGATTCACTTGTTGCACCAACCATTGACCCTGGAGCCTTACCTGGTTATTGACTGATTATTGACGATCACATTTATAATATTAATGCATTATGATATTCATTGCTCAATTGTATTGTCTGCTTGAAAGGGTCATATGAAATTTGATACAGGTATTGAACGCGCGTTTTTACTCATTACCCAAAAATGGAAAATAATTAATTGGTATTTGAAATGTAAGAAATGTTGATGAGAAAAAAAAAATGGCTCAGCTGGACGATACCTTGTCTTTTTTACAATTAAAAAAAAACAAAAAGAAATTTGAAATATTTGTAATTAAATTTACCTAAAAACAAAAACAATAATTTATATATTGACAAAATATGGCAACACCGTATTTAGCTACTACTACCTGCTGTATTTATTCATTTATTACTACGCTTTATAATACTAATTTGTATCAAATCAAAACCATCTCAATGTTAACAATTTTTAACAACTTCCAAATTAAAGGAGTTACATAATACCAAATGTTATCAAAATCGATATAGTTTTTTAGCCACGAAAGCGCAACAGACAGACGCCAGACAGCAGACACACTTTCACATTTATATATTAGTATCTATAACACGTATTTTGTATAATTTAAAGATGAATCTATATACATTTAACTGTGTCAAATTTACATACATAAAAATATACTGTGTACGTGTATGTTTTTACATACGTAAAAATATAATTTTGTGAATAAAAAGGTTGAAGCCTTCGTTATGTGTATATCAAAAACAATATAATTATAAATATTATAACGTTCTGCTAGAAATATATAATGCAAGGAAGATGTAAAAGGGTAAAGAATTAAAGATGTCCAGAGGTGCATTGGCTAGAGGCCCCGGCATAGTAGCTTCGGTCCACCAGATACAGAAAGCTTGACAGTATTAATAAAACCTATTTTAATTATTATGTAACACAAGATAAATTAAATATAAAAAATACTATTATTTTTTTATTAAATAGATTGTGAATCGTGGTTATGTTGAAGTTATATAATTTCTTTACTTTATTGAGTTTTAGTGGTCGTCAGAAAAGTCAATGCTGACTCCGGTTAGGCCGACATTATATACAGTTACAAATAAGATATACATAAGTATATGTCCATAATGATTATGCATATATGTTTTGATATTATAAGAATGAAATTCCGAAGAAAGTATAACATGAGCTTTAAATGTGTTATAAATTCTAATAATAGATTCGAAAACAGGTCTAGAAAAAAAATAAAATTAAAATTATTCGAAAATTCAAGTATTTTATGTCTAACATGATAACGGTTGCTATGGATGACATTTTTTCGATTCTATATTTAAAATCTTTATCTTTTTTAAAAAGCAAACTGTTCCAAGACCTCGTTTGACCTAAACACCTGGCTACAGCCACAGATGGCTCATAATTACAGGGCTTCAAACTTTTTACGTCAACGTCACTTTGACTTATTTTTTTTTTTAATTATATGTATGCCATTAAAAAAGTAATTGGATTGTAGAATGTTATTGACAATATTAGTACGTCTGTAAAGAAGCATTTGGTATAATTTTTTTAAATAAGACTTAAACTAACCATTAAAAATAATACTATTTAAACATATTTTTAATCTGTATTTTCCAGATATTTATTCCAAGAAAGCAAAAGATATTATTTTAAATACGTGAAGATATTAAGGTTACAAAAATTTTACATTTTTTTTTAAATGTATTCAACGTTTTATGTGAGTAAATATATAATAAACTGTTTACATATGTCTTGGCTATATCTTTGGCAAGCCAGTCAACCCCCTGTCGTGCCAAGTATATGATGTAAGAGGTGATGCCTTCTGCTGTGTAGGTAATCGTGTAGGCTACGCGTCAAGCAATGCTATCATAATCGCTATCGCTATTTATTTACGATGTATCCATTTATTTGTCTAGAATTCAGGGTATTAGCAATGATGTTCTAGTAAACAGATATGTTATTAACGCCAAAAAAGTGAAGACTAGAAAACGTCCTAATTGGGACGTTTGCCTTTAGTTGTTTTACGTAGTAATACGTTATAATACATCATAATTATGTAGTAATACGTTTTGCGTAATTAAAACATCTAGTTATCCCTTTTACTTATTGTTTTTATCAAGCTATCCTTTTTACTTTTAACGAAATGTAAAAATAAACTAAAATAAACGGTCCCCGGCGCGGCACACTTTTTTCTGTTGTTTAGTATGGATATAACATATCTGTTTATTAGAATATCATTGAGGTATTAGTATTTCCATATTAGAGGAGAAATTAAGGAAACACTTTATGGAAATAAATCCAGGAGGGTAACGGTACAGAGGAAGATCCTTCACAAGATGACATGACGATACCACAAAAATTATTTAAAAATTCAATTTCACAGCATAAAATAAGCATTAAATGAGTACTTTGCAAAAATTTGAGTGATACCAGATCATTTGACCATTCTAGCTTTATCGACGTAAGCCACAAGGACAGCAAGCCCATACTGGATACAAGTGGTCCAAAATAGGGACCAATGGGCTTCTTTGGAGGACAACTTCACCCGAACACAGATAATAATTTACATTTAACATTTCCGAATGTTGAATTCAAATGAAATTTAGCATCGATTATTGATGTAAATTCTAGAAAAAAACTTAATAGGTACCAGAATCTATGCCCAGAAAAAGGTATTTACGAATTAGCATTTCAATTCTGCCACATGTATATTCCGCATTGGAACAGCGTGGTAGAATATGTTCCAAACCTTCTCTTCAAAGGACCTTAGCCCAGCAGTGGGAAATTTACAAGCTGATGTTGTTGATGAATTAGCATATTTAAATTATGCCAAGCATAATAGAAATATCATAAAGACACGCTGCTGTAAGCTAATACGCTTATAGCAACGCCCTAAAATGCGAGCAGTAATAAGAAGAAATAATAAATAACATATAGGTAACATAATATATCAAAAATCAAAGACTTAACGGACGTTATATCAAGGTAAAGTGTTCGTATAACTGGCGGCATAACCTTTTAAATAGCTAAGCTCATAGTAAGGTATTTTAACCTCTCTTATCGATCCAATAATTTTAATATATAGCTTTATATTCCATTTTCGGATTTCGTAATTCGAATATATGTATTATAATCACTATTGTCATTCTCATGAAAGTAATTAATTTTGTAAAATGTAACTTTGTGCAAGCTCATGTATATTCTACCGCCAAACAGTAACACTTCCTAATGTTGGTTTCCGGTTTAAAGGCTGAGTGACCCAGTGTATTAGTGACAAGGGACATAAAATTTGGGTTCTTATGGTTGGTGGCGCGTTGACGATATAAGGACCTCATACATAGGGTCTATTTGCCAGCCCGCTTGCTAATAATAATGGACCAAGTAGACTTTACCTAGATAGTAATCAGATCATGAACTATTCTAAATCCTTGTATTGCTTTTCTTTTGAAGAGGTGATTAAGATAAGGAAAAAGGGATTTAATCCCATTCCCTTTGTTACCTTTGCATTGTTGGCTTATTGTGGTAGTTTACAGCGCTAATGTCTGTGGCTGTTGCTAACCTCTAGTCATAAGAAGGTACATTTACCACACCGCCTTCCAGATAATGTAACAACAACAACAGCCTGTAAATTTCCCACTGCTGGACTGAGGCCTCCTCTCCCTTTGAGGAGAGGATCACGCTGATCCAATGAATACACATGTGGCAGAATTTCTTTGAAATTTGACACATGCAGGTTTCCTCACGATGTTTTTTCTTCACCGCCGAGCATGAGATGAATTATAAACACAAATGATAGACACATGAATATTCAGTGGTGCCTGTTAGGGTTTGGAACCCGCAATCATCGGTTAAGATGCACGCGTTCTAACCACTGGACCATCTCGCCAGATAATGAAAAAATATTGAAGCAAGAGTAAGACAACAAGAGCACGTATGTATATTCTCGTGCTTAATTTGTCTTTTTATGTCATTAGCGGCGATGAAGGAAATATCGTGAGGAAACCTGCACGTGACAGTTACCTGGGTAATTTACAGAGGTGTTTTATTATTGCAAAGCGATACAGTAATCCTTTGAAAAATACATCACTACTAAGTACAGTTAATGAGCAAAGCAATCACATTTAATGTATAAAAATTAATACGTTTTTTAATAATAAATATATATTAAAAGTTCAATAACGCATATTCAATATTTGATTAGTTGGAATAATAACACCATTATCTATACTAATATTATAAATGCTAAAGAAAGTATTTATGTTCTTCTGTTTGTTGTTCTTTTACGGAAAAATCACTGAACCGATTTTGATGAAGTTTGGAATATAGTCAGCAACTCCAAGGAAGACATAGACTAATATTTCTGCTTAGCACATTATGACCAACCACTAATAAGGCAGTGTCATAATATATGTATTTAAGTTTCGAGCTTTACTATATATATATGTGATTAATTTGTGATTATAATTCATCTCATGCTCGGCGGTGAAGGAAAACATCGTGAGGTAACCTGCATGTGTCTAATTTTATCGAAATTCTGCCACATGTTCATTCCTGCAACCCAAATTGGAACAGCGTGTTGGAATATGTTCGAAAACCTCTTCTTAATGGCAGAGGAGGCCTTAGCCCAGCAGTGGGAAATATACGGGCTGTTACTTTTTCTTTACTAGGTATGTAAGTATTTAAACTGGTGCATATTTCATTTAATACGTTTTTAGCTGATTTAAACGACTTTGTATATTGTAATACACTAATAAGTACTAATATAATGGACAACACGAACATAAAATTAAAAAAAAACCTATATAAAAGGGAAGAACATGTTCCTTTTAGACATAAAAATCCATTAAAAACAATTAATAAAAAATAAATGGCTAATTAACCAACACATTTAATCCTAAGCATATTTTTGCACTATTTTCTTGTTATCCGCAATAAAGTTTAAGTGAATAAAATTATGGTATATCAATAAATAAAGATCCAAGTATATAAATTTGATGATACATATCAAGGAAACTGCCTACTAAAGAACCGCAGTTAAGTTATTTATAAATAATGATCGTAATTAAATAAAATAGAACGCAACATGAGTATATACAAATACGCAGACATTTTTTCCATCTATACGGTTTGTTAGCATTAAGTTTAAACTTATTTCTAACTAGGTGTGCCCAACCTTGTACGCGTTTGAAAAAAAAAATATTGTAGCCTAAGTTACTCCTTATTATATATGTTATACGCCCGTGAAAGTCCCGTCAAAATCGGTCTAGCCGTTCCAGAGATTAGCCGGAACAAATAGACAGACAGACCGACAAAAATTGTAATAAAAGTTATTTTGGTATATGTACCGTGTATTACAAATATGCATTGAGTAAAAAAGAGCTATTTTAATATTACAAACAGACACTCCAATTTTATTATATGTATAGATTAATTTTATCGCGTTGAACTCCATGTGTCTTAAAATAATTCGCGATAAAGCCAATTTACATACAATAAACTTGTGCAGATGTCTAAGAGAAATTCAATGTGAATCAATCTTTGAACAAAGAATAAAAAGGCGGGAAAGGTGGACGCTAGTGAGCGCGTGCGCGCGCAGCTGCCCCCACATCTGCCGCGATGGCCGACCTATGTCCATAGTCGAAGGCGAAACTTATACATCCAATCATTCATTATTAAAGCATTATTTAACCTTGGAACTAAACCTTCGTCGTACATAAATTATCCCTTTTTTTAAAGTATTGTGTCGGCTAATATGAGACGAGTATTTCTAATGATAGTTCGAATTCGTCTTTATTTTGATTGCTTTATAGAATAAGTAGGTGCACAATAAAAAAAACTTAGATGCAAGTTCAAAGTCGTCGCTCAGTTCCTTTGTATAGTATTTAAAATAAAAATTAATATCTATTTTTTATTGTGAATTGTATGAAATTAAAAAAAAATGCAATGAAAATATTTCCTTTTTTATTTTTAAATTTAACAAATGGTAATGGATAGTGCTGTACTTACATTCTTCCATGTTCATGCAAAAAAATAATAATACGAACTTTTTTCTTATTTCCATCTTTTTTTTAATGTTATTTTTTTTATACTTGACAGAAGTAGCGCATGCCAGTCTCAGATGATTTTGATACTTTCGAAATAATATTAAACTAAAATCTGCTCGTTCGCAGTTCTGTTAAATCTAGTTTTAAAACCTGGTGTAGCGCATCGTTATCAGCACCTACCTAGTAGTCCAGTACTTACGCAAGCAGTATGGTGTCGTGGGCCGAGGATGTTTAGGCTGAGACCACCGTCGACACACTTACTGGCGTAATTTGATAACATTACATTCATTATTCTATACTAGTTGCTGCTACGACGTTTCTTTATTTGTATTAACATTATAATAATGACAAAACATTTGTTTTCAACCAGATTAAAATAATTTACTTTTATTATTAAATTATGTAGATATGATTAAATTTTTGTCCCAGTTTGGCTTAAGAACCGAGATAGTCCATTGGTTAAAGATTCCATGAAAGAACTATTGAATTTCCATGTGTTTATAATTCAGCAAAGTTTGCTTAACTGAGCTACTGTTATATTATATACTACAGATTCTACTTATATCAATTATTATCGTTCCTGTAACAGGAATATACCCAAGGCCTCCAATTTCAAGGGGCCTCTGAATGGCTTATACTGTAATATCTTATTTAAGTTACTTTCAGTGTGGTATACTAAGGCCCCGTAATATTAAAAAACAAAATGAACTTAATGAAAAAATAAAATAAAAGTCCTTCACCAGGGTCCACATTGTCGTGTGCCCTAGGGCCCCAGAATGTACTAAAACAGCCTGTTTGGCTCCACTATAATTTAACTTCCGATAACAACATCGCCAACATTCAAAACGCCATTTTTTTACGAATCCAGATAATTAATATCATAGATTATTCAAGACGACCAATAATAGCACGTCAAATGCCACGTTGGTTTATTTTTTTAATTCCTCTAGTGGGAATGGACGTAGGTCACTTTACGTTCCACAAATACCTATATACAAACAAGGTTATAATATTCTCCTTGGGTATATGGCCCTTCAACAGTCGTGTAAAAACATAGTTAAGTACATAAAAATGAAGCGTCATCTGTTGTGATAATAACCGGGAGCATGCGACAGATGGCGGGAAAACGTAAACATCAACTAATTCAACCGACTTGTTTCAACTCCTTGACCTAAAAATGATCTTATGCCGTTTCCATTTCGGCATATAATCCATTGTTCACGGAGTTGCTTGATATTTTCCACTTACATTTCAACTGTCTGTTGTTCGAAATTTAAAAACATTTTCAAACCAGCTACCCAAAGTTGAAATTATTAAAAAGATGTCCTGTACTAAAAGTCTATACGATCATCTTAATAGCTTAGATTGATATCTATATCCTATTTAAAAGAGGACAAAGGTCAAGCAATGTTCGACAAAGAATTGATGCAACAGCTTTAATAGTGATCTATGATACTCATTATGGATTTTTGGATATCGACGAAAACATTATCGGAATATTTGAAGTAAAATTAAAGTTGATACAAATCGTTAAGTGAAAGAGGGCTTGTATTATACATACTGAAACATTAATAAAGGACTGTTATTAGTGCATAACATAACTGAGCTATGACTTCTTCGATTGGAATAAACAATATTTTATTTTTCAGTACATTAACAATATATTATATGATTATTTTCTATGCCAGATACCTCTATAATTTGACGTTTTGAGTCTGTAGCTAAAGCTGTATGTGCGAGTTTTAGCATTTTCCACTGTCTTCTGGATGAGTTACGAACGCCAACACATCAAACTAGTATCTGATCGTTATGATTCTTTGTACAGTCGGGGTAAGAAATGGTTCGTCACCTTAAGATCTGTTTTCGTGTGCTCAGTATTAGAGATAATCTGCTTTACCGATCGAGAATGACATATTGAGTCGCAATGATTTGATGTTTATATTCAAAAGGTACTAAGAGTTTAAGACTTGATAAACGAATTAATTTGAAAACTGACGAAGGTTTTTTTTCTTTGACTGTTATACTAAAGCCGGTCTAGATGTCTACAATACAATCCACAACACAAGAACGACAAACTAACAACGAAATAATTAAATGCATACTGACTTTAATAATGATTACTATTAATTAGGAACTAGAAAAACAGTCATTGTTATATTTTTAATATTCTATCAACGCGTTGTGATATCGAATGTCATGAAATTGTAAAGGCGTTCATTGTGTTACATATTATCATAACGAAATAGCTTGTGTATGATTTTTATAAAAATAAAAAAAAACCGCTGAGTTTCTTTCGCCGGTTCTTCTCAGGTCCGGGTCTTTTCTTTTCCGAACCGGTGGTAGTGTTTCAATTGACCATCAATAAGAAAGTGTAATGCTTCTATATTGAATAAAGTTATTTGAGTTTGAGTATAAGTAACAATATAATGTTTATGGATTTTGGATAAACAAATACAAATGTTACATTGGGATTTTTAGATGGGATTGACTTCCCATTCGGTGCGACGCTCTTGAAATTTGAGCTGTCAGTTTAAACTTGAAACAAAAGCCTAATTATATGTAATGAGATTCAATTATGATGAGCACATCACATGCCTGTGCGTAAAGTGTGGATGGACCTTCGCAAATAAGTTGGGTTATTGCTGTAGACCATGAGCGGCGAATAGTTGAGGACGGTTCAAGCGGACGTCGTGACTAAATTCGATTTGAAGTGATCATAACCATCGTCATCGATATATCCAATACACTAGCGGTTTCGCATGTAAAACTATATTAATATTATAAATGTGAAAGTAACTCTGTCTGTCTGTAGCTCTTTCATGACCAAACTGATGATGAAATTTTTTGGTATGAAACAAACTTGATCTCCAAGTGTTTGAAAATTTTTTTCGTGCTGACTTTTGTTTTCTACAATTGATTCACCTATGAATGTTGTATGCAGTAAATAAAACGACTTTAAAAAAGCATTGGAACTTTAACTTATTTACGTAGTGTGAACAAAAAAATAGTGCAGTGTTGAACACTAAGAAAGGACATTATTTGTCTGACACATGACAACCAATACCCCAAAACGAAGCGAAGCCAAAGATGACTACAAGTACTTTAATAAATACCTATTGGGTATTAAGTTTTGCTGGCAACACTATTCCGAATTTAAATCTTTGGTTTAAGTATCTATCGCTGTAAATATGCTTTGAGCTGAGATGGCCCAAGTGTTAGAACGCGTGTGCATCTTAACCGAATATATCGGGTACAAAACCCAGGCAAGTACCACTATGTATATGTTGCTTAATTTGTATTTAAAATTTATCTCGTGCTCGGCGGTGGAGGAAAACATCGTGAGGAAACCTGCATGTGTCTAATTTCATAGAAAATCCTGCAACATGTGCATTCGACCTACCCGCATTGGAACAGCGTGGTGGAATATGTTCCAAACCCTCTCCTTAATAGGAGAGGAGGCCTTAACCCAGCAGTGGGAAATTTACGGGCTGCTACTTTACTTATACATATGAAATGGAAGAAAGGGACACAATTATGGCGTCGAAATGACTGTTGAAACATATTTAAAGTAAAAAAATATGTAAAGTACTTCCTTTATTTTATAACAAAATGAATTGTGTGTTTATGTTAATAAAAAACCATCAAATCGTTAAGAACGATGAAATACTAAAATATGATGAATATAAATGTGTCTGTGTCTTGTAAGGTGAAAATAAAATCTGTAAATATTCTACTGGTAAGGAAACTCTGCTTTTCAAGAGAACTTTTGGATTTTAAACCAAATTGCTCTAAAGCGGTTGGATGGATGATTATAAGTTTTAAAATTAAGTTTAAATTGTAATACAATAAATGTATTGTTGTGAATGAATATACAATGTATGTCTCCTGAGATAAAGTCAGTTCATTCATTGGTGGTAGGGCTTTGTGCAAGCCCGTCTGGGTAGTTACCACCCACTCATCAGTTATTCTACCGCCAAATAACAGTACTCAGTATTGTTGTGTTCCGGTTTGAAGGGTGAGTGAGCCAGTGTAACTACAGGCACATAACATCTTAGTTCCCAAGGTTGGTGGCACATTGACGATGTAAGGAATAGTAAATATTTCTGACAGCGTCATTGTCTATGGGTGATGGTGACCACTTACCATCAGGTGGCCCATATGCTCGTCCGCCAACCTATAACATAAAAAAAATCTATATATAGTTCTATATTAATATGGTGATGAAATTTTGTACCAATTTTGAGGCTATATAAGTTTGAACCATAAGGACGAGACGACTAGACGAATAGTCATGGGTTATTTTTTTACCATTTAAGGGGTAAAGTAGGTGAGTCTTGGTTTTGGGCTATGTACAAGCCCACCTGGTTTGGTACCACTCACAAATCACATATGCTACCGTTAAACAGTAATACTCAGTAGTGTTTTGTTCCAATTCGAAGGGTGAGTGAGCCAGTGTAACAATGGATGGAACGAATGTTTAATATTTCTAACAGCGTCTTTGTCCATGGGCGGTGACCACATACCATTCGGCCCACTGTCATAAAAAAGAAAATTACCAGATAAATTGTTGAAAAAATAAGAAAATAAAAATATGCAATTATTGCATGTATTTAAACTTTATTGCAAACTGCACCTGCGATGGCCGCTCCTCAATTATTCTGGAGTAATTGAACGAAAATTGAAATTATCCTAAGCGTGACATCAAAGATTTGGTCATAACGAACGATTATAATAATCACAATAATAATCCTTATAACTAAAGTTATTAATTTCGGGACATTTACCATGTTTTTTATTTTTATCCGTGGTGCTCTCTCATCCAGTCTCGTGAACAAGACATTCGTAGATTATGTCGAAATATCGAGCTCCACCGAACAAAAATAAAAAATCATGGCTAATATCCCGAAATTAATAACTTTAGTAATAAAAATAACCATGTTAATTTAAAATCTAATAATCTTTATATTTTAAGATCAGCCCTTTACTTAAAGGTTATATATTCAAAATATTAAATGTTTGACAACATCACATATATTACTTTGATCCCAATGTAAGTAGCTAAAGCACTTGTGTTTTGGAAAATCAGAATTAGCTACCCAAGACAACATAGAAAACTAATGAACTTTTTCTACATCAACTCGGTAATCGAACCCGGGACCTCAGAGTGGCGTTCCAAAAACTGGTGTACACGCTACTCGTCCACGGAGGTCGTCAAGGTTGCTAGTTATCCTTATTAATATTATAAAAGCAAAAGTTTGTATGTAAGTATGAATGTATGTTATTCATACACAAAGGCTACACAGGCTATATTCATAAATATACCAAATAAAAAACCCCTAAAACAGGAGCGAAGTTGCGTTCGAAAACTAGTCATTATATAACCTAAGTGTTTATTATTAGTTTGACAAACATTTAAACAATATAATTGTTAAAAAGTAATGATTTAAATTTCTTATTAATAATCTCTAACGCTAATTATAATTCAATAATAACGAAATAATAATCTATATGTTTTATTATAAATGTATAGCATTCGAAAAGTGCAAAAATTTCATCGGAATGAACACTTTATGTTTTCTGAGAATCGATGCTTGAACAAGGCCGCACTAAATCGACATTTAACACAATACCGACCTAAATACACGGGGATAAGGCTCAAAATTATTTGTCAATGATGTAAGAAATTTGCAAAACCATCGGTTCTTTCGTTTTGTTCTAAATTGAACGAAATTCGCCGCCCGATTTCGTTGCAAAAACCCACAGCCCTATCTATTGTAATTTAATTCCCTAAGTTATTTCTAAGCGAGGCGCTCATTGAATGTCAGGTAAATGTAGGATTACCTGAATGCCATAAAGGTTTTGTAATTGTAACTCCATTGTGTGCACACGGCTTTTTAATGATAGTTTACGGTTCGAAAAGAAATGTTCTGTGGATTTTTCTGGAATATTCGAAATTCAAAATTCAAATGATTTCTCATTCGCTACGAGTGTAATTTTTTTTTCTTTTAAATTAAAGGACAGTTCAAAGATGATTCTTTTGAATATTGATCTTTGATCGACTGATGGTCATTTTAAAATATATTTTTTGATTATTTTTTTAATGAATAATTACTGTCTCTATCGCCAATATCGGAAAAACGTACCTTTTGATATATTTCCTTAAAAAAAAAAACATTCGTTTAGTAGCAGTTAAAAAGATAAAAGATATTATGGTTTTTATAAGTCGTTAATAATAAAAATGAACAAACACTTAAATGTGATAAAAACAATTAACTCTTATTAATAATTTGTAATTATTATGACGTCATGTAATACAACTATATTATACACACAACCTCTTTATTGTTAAATTGTACTATGTCGAATATGCAAACGAATTCCTCGACTGTGATTGGTTAAAATACGCATTAATACAGACCTTGATTTGATTAAATAATAAAAATAGATCGTTACAAAGTTAAGGTTTAAAATAACCAGTTACAATAGTTTCGAATTTATTTTTAAATTCAGATAACCTAAGTGTACAGACAGCCACAAAATATACACACTGAAAATTATATTGCAATCGTCGCCAGCGTGTAAAGAGGGGCAGGTGTAAGGTAACCTACCTGTGTATATGCAAATGTCTTGATAGTAACCTGAGTAGGTAATATGTGAAATCTTAACAAACAAAAAATCACTTTCGCGTTTATAATATATGTTGGGATCTAGTAGGACATTTTTTTATTATCCCATTACGTATTTGTCGAAAAAGGCATAATTAATAACAAGGTAGTTATATACTTATGTACTAACTAACTAACTAAGTACTAAGTTTTATGCCGGTTCTTCTTCGGTAGAATCTATATTCCGAAACCAGCTGCTAGCTTCACTTAATACAGCTAGTAAAATGACGATTTAAAAGTACTTGTAAAAGCCTATTCAAATAAAGCTGTTGTACGCTTTGATTTTCTTATATTGTGCGAATATATATAAAACATTACTTTGATATACATCTCCCATGCGATCTGCTAATAGCTCTTCTGTATAATGCAGTACTAACAGTTCACTGTCAAATTTTATTCTAGTCCTTAATTACCTAAGTATATGCAATCATGACTTATTTCTTAATTAATTAATTGACAAATATATCGTTTTATAACACAACAATATTTCACACTTATTTGTTGTTATATTTATTTTAATTCCAAAGTTACATTAAAAAATATGGCCGACATTTGAAACGCCATTTTTTTCACGAATCCATATTGAAAACCAATGATTAATTCACTATAAACTAATGATACCTATTATGTCAATTCAATGTTAAATTTTTTTTTTCTTAACTCGTGTAACGCGAATAGGCCTGAATATAGAAGACTTATTTTGAATTAAATTTGATAATTCGAAATTTGTATCCGAATATGGTATTGCTATTATCAACGTCAAAAATACGATAGTATTTTTATGCAGACTGTACATATCCTCAAAATTGTGTAATAGTGAACGCTGCAGATTAGCTTTGTTACAGAAACATACTATTTTATAATTTCATTATAATTTAATTATTTATTCGTTTGGTTTCGAGTTAACCAAAATTGCAGATTCAAAACTTACCAACACTAATGAATTCTCATGTCAATAAATAAATAAATATGAGACAACATCACATACATTACTCTGATCCCAATTTAAGTAGCTAAAGCACTTGTGTTATGGAAAATCAGAAGTAACGACTGTACCACAAACACCCAGACCCAAGACAACGTAGAGAACTAATGATAATCTACATCGACTCAGCCGGGAATCGATCCCGAGACCTCGGAGTGGTGTACCCATTAAAACCTGTGTACACACCACTCGACCACGGAGGTCGTCGAATAAATTAAACATTTTTATAATTTAATTCACTTCTATGTCCTCGAAGAAACCAGCTTGTGTCAGATGTCAGATGTAATTCCAACAATCCGCAATAGAGTCGCGTGTCAGAATAAGCTCCAATAGCTTACAATTCAAAAGCCGTTCAGAATAAAATTTTTTTTGTATTATGGTATAGGTTGGCGGACGAGCATACGGGCCACCTGATGGTAAATGGTCAACATCACCCATAGACAATGACGCTGTAAGAAATATTAACTATCCTTACATCGTCAATGTGCCACCAACCTTGGGAACTAAGATGTTATGTCCCTTGTGCCTGTAGTTACACTGGCTCACTCACGCTTCAGACCGAAACACAACAATACTGAGTACTGTTATTTGGCGGTAGAATATTTACTTTCAAATTAATAATATTCAATACATAGTGCGTTGTTCGACTGCTTTTAATAAGACGCAATTTGAATTATACAAAAAAATCGTTATATGGATTTAAATTTTCCCGGTTTTGTCTTTGCTTGGGAAAAGTGGTATGTTGGGCACCTTACCCAAATAATGAACCAACAGACCAATTCAATGTTTTTCATACAATGTATCAGCTTATTGTCGAAATTACATACTAAAGTATGCTTAGAATAATTATGAAATATGTATTAATTTAATTGTTTCAGTAATTTATTGCGATTTAAGATTTTTTTTTAATTTTTATTCGGATTCATTGACGTAGCTGTGCGGAAACGAATTTAATAATTAATTATTTATTTATTTAAAACAGTAAGATGAATTGATATATGAACTATCTGATGGTAAGTGGTGACCTCTGTCGCACTACGTCACACTTACACAGACACATTGTGTCTATATAAAATACCATTTCTTACATTGCGAATTCGAAGTATTGCTGTAGGGCGGTAGATTATATGGTGGTACTTACCTAAACTAGCCAGTACAAAGCCTTACTACACTAAGAAGTTATTGTATTATAATATAATTGAAAAATATTCGTCAAACGACCGAGATCCAAATTCAAATAGCCGCGAATTTCCTACACACGCATTAACAATTTGATGACAAGGAAATATTCGAGTTAAATACCTCATTTGATTTACAAACGAGTTTTTATTAGTATCGTTCTTAAAACTTGATATTAGAACCGTTTTGAGAAGCTCAAAGGTATCTTACTTATATTATACATAATAAGCATTGGATTGATGGTTTGAACCGATTTAAATTTGATACATAGATGAATAGCATATAAGGTAATTTACAGATGTAACATATAATTATTCCGGGGTAAATACCCCGGAATAATTATATGTTACATCTGTAAACTCCTTGCCACATGCGGATAGGAAGGAGGAGGTAGGAAGTAGGATTAATATTTACAACGTTTAAAAATCAATAATCAAATTATAAATAATTTTTAAATCAAATATGTTCTTAGAAGTGTTTTTTTTTTTCGCAACACTTGCTTTATACGTTATATTTTGGGATTTATTCCCAAATACTTTCGACAGCTCACCTAGTTCAAATAATAAAAAATATAGGGACAAGGGCAAATTTCAATAACTCTTACTCATGACTCGCAACTTTCTCGTAAGCGTATAAAGCTTAACTTTGAGGTTAAACAACCATAAAATACAATGTTTGTTTCAACTTAACTGTTATTTATTATTCGTTTTTAGAATAATCGATGATATATGAAAAAAAATCTGAAGTTCTCGAAAATTCTGGCTTCAAATGTTGATAAAAAAATTTATTATAAATATTTATGAAGTTAAATAGAGTAACTTTTACATTGCATAAAATAATTGATTAATTATGAGTACCTAACATTAAGTACCTATAATTAAATTATTTTTATTTGACCTGGAACCTCTGTGGTTAGTTTGCTCTGTGGAGACGGCAAGCAGGTAGTCCAGCGCTCGGGATGGACGGCTTCAACGCGAACATTTAGGGTTGCTATTGCCTAAAATCTATATTACCTCTAAACCTATAATTTAGACAGAAATAATTATATTTATTATAATATTGATCGATAATAATGGTTCTTATTTATTTAATATTATAATACTCTTTAAAATGATGTTGAATGGTTGTCGTTACATTAGAAGCGTTGTAAGGTCGACCACCTCTATGATAAATATTGCTTTAAGCCATTCATGATTAGAAGCAACCTTGTGTTATGTACACTTTCGAGGCGACTAACGCGAAAAGCTCCACTATTACGTACGTCAGCGACACGTTGCACTAACATGTCAAGGATCACAACTTTTACGGATTACGTTTTGCGCATGCGCATAATTTCCCACGTATCGAGGAGGATTCAAGCTAACAACTCGGTCGGGAAGTTTAGGAACCACTTCCCAGAACGATAAAGGGCCGGAGTGAGACGGGAGGGGGGTGGATGCGCGACAGCTGCGCGCGCGTCGCTCTCCCCGCGCCGCCGCACTCCGGCGCCGACCGTCGTACGCGCCACACGTATTCGCAGTCCGGTGACGCGCGTGAAGATACCGTGCGCGAGTTCACTAACTTCGCAAGTTCACAATAGAAGCTACGCGTCGAAGACGAGTCGCATCGGGCGCGGCGCAGGAGCGGCCGCCTTTGTTCAAGAGGCCCGGGTGGCTAGGCGGTGATTGGCGCTATATTCGGTTCGTGAGCGATATTGCACCAGTCCCGGCCTATCCAAACGGGCCCGGCCTTCGGAGACCGCTACGCTCAGCATCCGCGGCGCGCGATCCCGTTACCCGGCCGGTCGTTCACAGCGGTGGCCACGCATAGGACGTGATTCGGTGTAAAAGTTGTGTCTTCTATCAAATTGCACCAATCCCGGCCTGCATGCGGTCATCGCTGGTGTGTGTGTTGTGGTGGATGTCGTCAGGTTTGTCAGGCCCATGCACGTGGCATATCGCGAACCTCAGGTAATGTTACATTTGGATACACGACGAATGACGTTGACGTTTGAAATTTTTCCAATCTCGTAAATGGGGTAGATTGTAATAGTTGTTCCGAAGTTTTTAGAAAGTTTGTCTCAGAAGTTTATCGTGATTCATTTTGTGTGAAACATTTGGTTCGGGGTGACTGAATCGATGTAGACACCGAACACCGTGCAGGCAGACCGGTTTTCTTCGTAAATTGTATCATACACCTATAAGTTAAGTATACGCCATTCGTAACAGACCGCCAAAATGAAGGACACTGTCGGTAAGTGCTTACGAAGCTCGCTAACATTAAATAAATAATTTGCATATTTCTATCGAGTTGAGAACAGCTGATTTCTTTGTTAGTTTTTTTTATACGAATCACTTTGTTCATGATGTTGATACAATATTCATACAATTAACTCACGCACGGACGGCGCATTGTTCTGTATATTGAATAACAAATTCTTACAACTTCATACCTCGTCGGAACAGCTCGCTACATGGATACCGTAGTACAAAGAGCGTCGTGAATCGGGCGGAAAGATGATTCATCGGGCAAGTTAAGAAGTCGTGTAACCGTTATGATTTAAATTACAACAGCTGTCATGGGCATTCACGAATTGCGGTATCTACATACCTAACTTATCCGAGTGATCGTGTATGGCGCCAAAACGGTAAAATAAACTCGTTATTTGTACGTTCTTTAGTGCATCGCAGGCAATTTTTTAATATTTTTCGTCGCCGCTCTGCTCACGATATAAGCGGTTTTTTTTTCTGCTTTACGAACTTTATCGTTAGATAATCTACTTACATATTTTTTTTCGATACACTATCAGCAATCACGATCACTAATAAATAAAAGATTTTAAATTGATTGAAAATTGATGGTTTTTCGTAAATTGTTACTCGATATAACTTACATTTTTTCATGGTGTCTGTCGTCTGCTCAAAGTAAATAGAAGACATCGATATCCTTTGTTGATCTTAGATAATATGTAAGGCACCAATGCCCAACTGTCCCCTGACACAGATTATTAATACTTTAGTTTAAATATCAGTGTATACCAAAAGTTTTAGGCAAAGGTATCTATAATACGTACAAATTATTTGGTGAAAATAATAAAAAATAATTACATAAAAGATAAGTTTATTTTTAAGTTTGCAAACTTTATAATAATGTTGTTTAGTATAAAATATTTCGTTCGAAGCTAAATACATGTGTTATCGGATTCCAATTATCTGAGGTATCATATTTTTTTACAGTGGTGTCTATTTATAAATACAATAAAATCGGATCACTGGATTTAAGTATAGGCTTATACAATCACTTTTGTCTCATAATGTTTACGAAATATAAACAACTTACACCGGTACCAAATGTTTTAAAGAAAACAAGGAACTGAGGCCTTATCTATATACAAAATACAAATTAAATTAAAATGTTGTTCAACTGCAAATGGGACAATGGCATAATTTGGAGTACGAAACGAATATTTGGAACGTTTATTCGCTTCAACTTTTTCCGCGGCGGTTTCGTAGTTAGTTATTATTTTCATTAACGAAATTGCTAAATTATATACAATTATCTTGCTTCAACTTTTTTTTAATCTACATCTAATTTTGCCACATATCAAATAAAGTGCGGGAATTTATTAAATTAATAAATAACTGAGGTATTATTTTCGCTTATAATCTTGCGAAGGCGGAAACATTGTTAGAAATTGACTTTTACTTCTCCTGTTGGTATAATGTTTGTCACAGATTATAAAAACAAACAATAATATTGCGAATCCACATAAAACCTAATTTATTTATGCTGCTTTAATTCTACTTGTTAATTACATCACTAAAAGCGTATCGAGCGCCAACGCTATGAATAATTCGAACTATCTTTTTTCTAAACTTTGTTGCAAGATATATTTGTTTAATACTAGGTACCTAGTTATTAACTTAATTGAGTGGATAATTTAATACTAACTGATATAGATATATCAATGCGAATGCGAGATTTCTCTTTTATGTATCAACTATGTACCCAACCTATTATCGTGAAAATTTTTAAAAACATCGTCAGGGATACTGCACTTCAATCAAAAAAATCAAAATAAACTTTATTCAAGTGGGCTTTTACAAGCACTTTTTAATCGTCATTTAAAAATTAGGTAAAGCTACCACCGGTTCGGAAAATAGATTCTACCGGAAAGTAACGGCAAGAAACTACGACAAGAACTCAGTAGTTACTCTTTTTCAACATTAAAAAAAATACAGTCATGTTAGTTAATACAATTATTTATATTAATATATCCTGCCTAGAAGTCAACAGGTATTAATTAATGCACTAACATGTAGACCAATCTTATGACGTTTTTGGAAATTACTATTGCTATACTAATTAAAAATTGTAATGATTTAACTGAGTTCAAAAAATGTATATTTTTTAAACGGTAACTACGGGTTTCTCCATGGTTCACAAAATAACCTATAATTGATTGAAAAAGTTTACTTGAATCTTCTCCATTCGATCGATCACTATTGTTTTAATTTAGATCATTTGTTTTTTATAATCTGTGTTCGGAACATCGAAAGAAATGCAAGTAGCAAATAGGTTGAAAGTTAAGTGAAAGGTTGTGTTAATCTTGCAGAACTAACTGGTCTTTGTACCAGGAGTCTATTTATTCTTGTAATTATTTTATTTTACACGATTTCGTTTACATTTAAGGGGTTGGTCGTTAGGTGTTAGGATTTATCCTTCCTTGGGGTTCAACAACAACAACAACAACAACAACAACAGCCTGTAAATTCCCACTGTTGGGCTAAGGGCCTCCTCTCCCTTTGAGGAGAAGGTTTGGAACATATTCCACCTCGCGGTTCCAATGCGGGTTGGTGGAATACACATGTGGCAGAATCAGCGGTGCTTGCCTGCGTTTGAACCCGCAATCATCGGTTAAGATGCACGCGTTCTAACCACTGAGCCATCTGCGTGATACTAAATTTCATTAAATTTGGATCAGTTTTGGTCCTGAGAGGTAATAGAAAGTCAGAGAGTTATATACTTTTGCATTTATGACAATTAGATAGATAATTCTCATCGAAATGGAGGAAGCTATTGGCCAGCATTGGAACATTAACAGTGGAGCGCTTAACTTTTTTATGTATAACTAGTTGTTGCACGCAGCTTCGTCCGCAATTTAGGAACTGATCATATGTTAGGCAAAAAAGTAGCTTTTGTACTTTCATGGAGTTAAAGTTTGTTTCATACTAAATTTCACCAAATTGTTTGTTTGTTGGTGAAAGAGCGATCTACATACAGACAGACATAGTTACTTAGATAACAAAATGCATCAAATATATTTAAAATTAAATACAATGACCAAAAGTGATGTATTTCTAAAAAGATAAACATATAAGTTGGAGATAATTTTGAACAAGCATGGCCGCCAATATCAGCTGAGACTTAACTACTTATTATATATAGATATAAATGTAGAATATTTTACTGTAACAGGAGAAAGGTCAAACGCGAGACCAACCACTACGTACTTTCTGAGGCTCTAGTTACTTAGATACGTATAGTATTTATTTATTTCTTTAAGCACGCTAACAATATATACATTTAACACACTTACATAATTTCAGAAGTAGACAATCATGTTCTTAATATATACATCCATAACTAGCGTACATGACTTTCACAAACAACTCGACACGGAAAAATTATACATATATAAAAAATTTATTGAATATAAAATTAGAAAAATTAAAATGTAATAGAAAATACCTAAATAAATTTTAACAAGCTAAGAGTATTTAATAGTAGCGACCGTCTTCGTAATTACGCTAAAACTTTACATTACCCATAAGACTTATGTCTTCTATCGGAGTGAGAATTACGCCAGAAGTCTTAATATACCTCTGTAAACTTTACAAGATTTAGAGTACAGTCAAAGAAAACCTTCGTCAGTTTTCTAATTCATTCCTTTATCAAGTCAACTCTTAGTACCTTTTGAATCTGAAGCACTTAACTGACAACTGCATATAAAATTAAACATACATAGTAAGATAACTTGGTTCAAAATAGTGTAAGATCTTTGGACTTCGTCTAGTTTTATATCAAAATGAAACCATTTTAATGGCGTAATTAGTCGTTACAAATTCAAAATATATATGATATCTTCTACTGAATTGTCAAAATATGTCTGTCAGTGTCATATTTTCACGATCGGTAAAGCAGATTATCGCTCATACTGAGCACACGAAAAAAGATGATGAACATTTTCTTACCATGACTGTATATTACCTAACATCAATAATAATAAAATTGTGATTGTGATGTTGTCTGGATAAAAAAACAAAAGCAAATCAAGAAGATAGAAAAAGTACACCTAACGCATATCCAATAGAAGTAATAAACAAATTTGAAACATTTATAGGTAAATAGCGTTATGGGTTACGCGGCGCCCAGTCGCAGGATCGATCCTGAGCTGGTGGTTGTCGTACCCACTAAGGAGTGGGATATGTAAGGACATACGTGATAAGCTTAACAGGAGTATCGTACAGGAATATTAATAACTTCTTAATTAATTCGGGCATTTCTAGTATACCTCATAAAAATGTCGATTTAATGAAATATCGGCGAATTTATTAATTGAAAATCGTAATATTTTTTTAGCGTGATATATAATTTGTTCCCGTATAAGTAATAGTAATGCGTGGTAGCTTAAAGAAGCAAGAAAGCTACTTTTTTTAATGTTAACCATTAAGAATAAATAAATGAAAAATATTTAATATTTTTATAATACATTATAATGCACATTTCATAATCATAATGATTAAACAAATAAACTTTCATCGTAAATCACCGTAAATTAGTAAATACCGTATCCAAATTTGTTGTGAACTTTAGTGTGAAGACTTCATTTTATAATATGTATTATGTAGTGATTTATTAAATAAAATCTGGTTTATTGGTTAGTCATTACTTAATAAAAATAATACATAATTTAAATTAATTATTATAGTATTTTCACTGGTAATAAATGTAGTTTCGGCAGCTAATTCTTAAAAAGGAACAATAGTTTGAAAGCTTTAACTAGAATTTAATATAATGACGGTGCAACGCATCTAATTTTTATTTAATCTTAATATTTAAATAAATAAAAACAAAAAAATCTTAAGTCTTATAATTTTTTTATGGCTTAAATAACTTATTTTTTTTTAAAAGCAACACTTCACGTCTGCTACAAAAACAACTTACATAAAAGCCCGCCAAAACAGCTTATTTCTTTCCACAGATAATAAAATTTTAGATCAGGTCATAAGTCGATTAACAAAATTAATATTCGATTCCTCAACACATTAATGATTATTTTTTCGTATATTAATTAATTAAAAATTAATATCCTAAATTATAATGTTAGAAATTATCGCCATTGCTTACAATGTGATTATGTTGATAGTAAGGACGTAGCTTTATATTTATGTATAAATTAAGAAATAAATCGTACCTTAGAATCAATCGATTATAAAAATCAAATACATCCAATAGTAGTAATCTAATGACATTTCATAACAACTTTTTTTGCAACAGATACGAAATATGTGATCGTAACATAACCTAACCAAATGAATAGTTTGGTTGACTAATACAAAGTAATAATTTTGTCTGGCTTCTTAATTTTGTCTCCGTATAAATATTAATCGTATTGAATATTTTTTTGGTGATATTTAAATTGCTTCCGAACCAAATATAGCTCGTTTAATTTTTATTGCTTAAAAATATACCTTGACCAAAATATGATCTATAAGTTGATTTTCTTGTTATTGCTGAATGTAAATGACAATTTTTTTTATCAATTATTTTTTAAAGCTTGCAACTACGGACCGCCAGCTACTACCAACCGCAGAATATTTCCCGTTATTTCAATTATATGAATTTAACCTTAACCCAGGCAAGCACTACTGAAATTCATGTGCTTAATTAGTGTTTATAATTCATCTCGAGCTCAGCGGGGAAGGAAATCATCGTGAGGAAACCTGTATATGTCTAAATCCATAAAAATACTGCCACATGTTTATTCCATCAACCCGCAGTGGAACAGCTTGGTGGAATATGTTCCAGACCTACTCAAAGATGAGGAGGCCTTAGCTCAACAGTGGGAAATTTACAGGATGTGCTTGTAACTTTAAGTAACGCTGCACTTATGCTTATAAAGATGCCTTGCTTTCGTCTACTGATTCTGCAAGGGGCCGAAGAGGCTTCATCAATCATGGAACCTCATCATCCTTTTATCCTTAATTACACTAATGTCCGGTCATAATGTTCAAGCGACGATTCTTTTTTTTTTATTTACTGGCACGTTTTCCTATAGATGTGTGTTCTCATTATGAAATGTAATTTTTTAATTGAAAATTAATATATGTAAGGAAAACGGTCGGTAATTTACCTCTTATAAAATATATACGTTATAGTATTTACCATCTCTTAGGTGATACAATTATTAATATATTGTTATTTTTTTAAATTTAATATTAACTGTGTTTCCAGCCTACTCCTTAATTTAAATTGATATATTTAGTCCACATCTGTTAACAAACTCTTCTAACAGACAATGAAAACTACCATTTTAAAATACATAAAAAGTTAAGTTATTCTAAGAGTAATTTGAAAAAGTTTTTATATAAACAACGTTTTAATGAATTAAGCAAAAAGGTTGTATACGAGTAACTAAGATTAAGTAACTTATGATCATAATAAAGCTTTGTTTAAAAGTGAAACATGGACGGTCTACTGATTTCGTGTCAAGGTCTATGCTTCCCCTACACTAACCCATATAACTGTTTTATTTATTTTGTTTTTACTCTACGGTGAGCATAAGTGAATTAATTAGTGTAGACGAATAAACTTAGGGTTGCCGGTTTAAAAATACTAGACGAATATATTTTTTATTGAGTGAACATCAAATATATATTTTGTTCTGAATAAATTTTATTCAGATGCGTTTAATTTTAATCTGTATTTGTTTAGTTATGACTTAAATGTTAATTTTAATTAATCTTATCTTCTTTAAACCAATTATGAAAAGTAATTCTTTTAAAATTGGCTTATATTTTATAACGTGAATCTAAATGCTTTCCAATAAAAATGTTCTTAACTTTACTTACATATTTAACGGAGGTATTTCATACATTAAATCATAATGACTAAAGTGCTACGAATTTGCTTCGAATTATGTAAATCGTACACAATAAACAATCAATTGACGATCAACAATACTTAAATAATCTATTCATATAATAAAATTTGAGTGTCTGTTTGTAATAATAAAATATGCCTTTTTTACTCAATGCATATGTTTGAATACACGGTATATATACAAACTTTTTTTTATCACTTTTGTCTGTTAGTTCCGGCTGGACCGATTTTGACGGGACTTTCACAGGCAGACAACATATAATAAGAAGAAACCTAGGCAAAAATATTTTCTTTTATTAAATTCAAACGTGTACAAGGTCGCGGGTACAGCTAGTAAGAAATAAATGTACATTTGATATTGCTGAACAAATCATAATAATCTTCTTATATATAAAAAGGTAACATATAGGTCATAGAACTTAAAAATCAATATCATTTCTGTTTATAGTCATTAACTAAGTCTACAAAAGATCTGTATGGCCGATAACTATAATTTACGAACATTTGTTTGGATAATAAGTAAATACAACAACAACAGCCTGTAAATTCCCACTGGTGGTCTAAAGGCCTCCTCTCCCTTTGAGGAGAAGGTTTGGAACATATTCCACCACGCTGTTCCAATGCGGGTTGGTGGAATACACATGTGGCAGAATTTCTATGAAATTTGTCACATGCAGGTTTCCTAACGATGTTTTCCTTCATCGCTGAGCACAAGATGAATTATAAGGACAAATTAAGCACATGAATCAGCGGTGCTTGCCGGGGTTGAACCCGCAATCATCGGTTAAGATGCACGCGTTCTAACCACTGGGCCATCTCTACTCTTAAGTAGATAATTTAATCTAAATTTTTCAATAATAAAAATTACATATTTATAATTAATCTTCGTAATGTTTTCATTCATTTTAACTTTAATAGATATGTTTGCGTCAAATGATTATTAATATACATAAATTAATGAGCAATACAAAATTAGAACTTCCTTAAACTCTATAAATATGCATTTATATGTATATTATAATTATCAATAACTAGTTACTCTTGTTTAGCTACAAGGCACTGGGTTCAAAGTTCAAGTCCTGGGTTGCCATTAATATAATTAAAAAGTTATTGATACAAATTTAAATACTCTATAAAAATAAATTATAAATGGAATTTGAGCCAGTTAAAAATATAACCCGTTTAATAAAGCGTGATTGTTTATGTTTTTGTTAATTGTTTTAGTTAATTACGATAACGTAAAATGTAATAAAATAATTTGAAGTCAGACATATAGTCTGTCTAAGTCTGGAACTAAAAAACCATTTAAAAATTAAAAAAAAAATGTTATTATGTAGTATAATGTCCATTGTAATATTAAAATAACCGCTTTTTATTAAATGCTCATGTATACATGGTACATACACCAATAATTCCACTTTATTTCTTTATTTGTGTGTTTAGCTCGGCTAACCTCTTGATCGGCTCGACCGATTTTGGTGGGACGTTCACTGGTTCATAGCTCACGTAAGGAGTAGTTTAAGCTACAACAATAACGTTTTTGTTTAATTAAAAGCGCACGCAGTCGCGGGCATCGCTAGTTTTACATAAAGACGTTTGTCCAGCGCTTCAACGCTTTCCGGTCGTATCGTATTTGCTTTTCATTTACATAGTTTTGTGTGCACCTGTGTTGTAATTGAGGAGAAATGAAAGAGAGACTCGCTTCTTAAAGATTTAAATGTATTCCACAGAATAAATATTTAAAGACTGTCACGAAATACTAAATTAACAATCTAACGAATTAAGTATTACTGGCCTGTAGTAGGCAACTCTTAATAAACGACATAAAACTTTCTATTCATTTAAATAGATCAAGTTTTATCGAAATTCTGCCACATGTGCATTCCACCAACCCGCATTGGAACAGCTTGGAATATGTTCCAAACCCTCTCCTTATTGGAAAAGGAGGCCTTTTCCTAGCAGTGGGAAATTTACAGGCGGTTACTTGTTTAGATTAGGTTTTGCTTTTAAATCAATTGATTAAGTTGTATATAAATCAAATCGTGTGTATTTTATCCTAGCAAACATTACAATAAAGCACTTTTTAATCGTTAATATTTTAACTCTACCTTTCCAGAAAGCAGCCTCCGCAAGAAGAAACGGCAAGATTCACATAGTTGCTCTTTACAAATAAACAGATTAACAATGAGGACTGGTGATGCTTACACGAAGAAGTACAAACGCCTAAAGTTATTTTTACGAAGGTTTTACTTTTAATTGCGTCGTTATTTAAAAAATTACGACCTCTCTTTCGATCGCATATCATTTACGCTTTTGAAAGTTTGAAAATCAATGTTGCATCATTGATTGATTTGCAGAGAGCGCACACGAGGTGATACCCACTCGATTTATATGTGGCTGACTTGTGGCTTCCTGCCTTTATATCAGAATTGCCACTTTTCTGCCATTGCTATTTTCGTTTATGGCGGTTTTTTTTTACACAGTACCTTCGCGAGAAATTATTTAGGTTTTCTTTGATACTTTCTGGGAGAGAAGACGCCTACAGAGGCTATAACAATGACTTTGGTTTTTGAACGAATGATTACTCATTTTCAAAGGGTCTGTTCTGTGATTAGTGTGCAATTCTCCAGATTTATAAAATGAGCTGACCCCCGTGCCAACGTTACCACTTCGTTCCCGATCGTTACTTGTTATTTTATAGCCCTTTTCAATAAACGGGCTATCAAACGTAAAAAATATTCGAGCTGATTATAAGTGAACGCCTTCAATTGAATTCTTCAGCTTAACATATAAAGATATAGTATAGTATAACCCATTCATTATAAACTGCATATTTATTTTAACAACATAAAATTTGCTCGCTTTACTTGCTTTTAAACTGACTTCAAAAAGAGAAGGGTTTCAATTCTGCCTGATGTTTTTAATGTGTATCTACCTTGATCCAACTATTAAGATTACATTACATAACTCGAAATCTTTATTTAGAAATAAATTCACCATAAGAGAAATTAAGAGAAGATTAAGGGTAGATAACTGATGCTGGGTGCTGTGCATGTAACTGGATATCTTTTATAGTTTATTGTGCAACGATTATAATTATTCTTTTCATTGAATAGATTTTGTAGATTGAGGTTGTTTCCCATATAAATATCGGGTGGAATAGGGGTGGAAATTCCAGTCGGGTGTGTATATTACTATATGTATGATATATTCGTTGATTTGAATATAATGATAATTAATCTTTTTGTATATATATATATATATATTTAATATATTAAGTTTGATCATATTTAGTAAAAAATATATACTAAAATCATGTATCGCAATTATGTTATTTCAAAATATGGATATGCTGTATATTACTAAAGTTATTAATTTCGGAGATAGAGATTGTTGTCTCGTGAACAAGACATTCATAGGCAATGTCGAAATATCGAGCTCAACTGAATAAAAATGAAAATCATGGTAAATATCCCGAAATTAATAACTTTAGTAATAGAAATAAACATGTTAATTTAAAATCTTATTCTGTATATTATGTTCCTATCTCATCAGCAGCACTTTTAATATAAAAAAATTATAAATATATAAAAAAGTGATTCTCTGGGAATGTTTGTTATGTTATGCTACTTGCATCAATTCCATTACAAAATCAAAATATACTTTATTGAAGTAAACTTTTGGAAGCCCTTAAAAATGTTCATATTACACAACTATATTAAACATAAAGAAATGTACATACCGACTCACGTGGTACTCTGGTTCTGTATGTCTATTTTAGTGATAAGAATCGGCAAGATACTTAGTAGTTACTCTTAATTCAGAATTCTAACGCATATTGAATAAGTAGATCAAATGAACAAATCATATTATAAAATAATTTAAAACTCGCAATTTTTTCTATTCAGAGAAATAGAGGAAAAATAAATATATATGTCAATATTTTTTAATCATTTTCAAATAATTATCAGCATAAACATTTTATTAAAGATAATTAAAAAATTTAGCGAATAAAAATTGGCAACCCTGTTTAACGGCTGCAATTGTAGAGTCGTTGCACTAGAGTGAGCAAGACGGCAACATTTGTATACATGCATCGGAACGAGATAGAAGCGGGAACGGCAGCCATGTTGCTTTCATCGACTTAACGGAAGAGGTAGTTTTTTCGTTTTCTCCCGGTAAAACTAAAACGAAAGCTGTTCCTTATCGAATTTTTAATCTGTATTGTATTATGTTCACGTTATTTGTAAACTTATTCATATTAAAATATTTTTAATATTTCATTCGGTTTTAGATTTACTAGACATGGTTAATAAAATCAAAAAATCAAAATAAACTTTATTCAAGTTTGCTTTTACAAGCACTTTTGAATCGTCATTTAATTTAAAAAAAAATTTAATATATACCGATTTATATTCATACTTATAAAATAAAATCATAAAATCATTTTGTGGTGTTGGCCACTTATTGGTGGCAGGAACAGCAATTGTAGCTAACTGGTAGCTCTTAAAGTTGCCTTACAGAATTGTCCAATTAAATACATATCTGAATTTCAAACTATTTTTCATCAAATTTTACATTATTTATTTCTACTTACCCATCCAATTAACCTTAGTTTGACTTAGGAATTCTCCTGAAACCATTGTGCTACTGGCGCTTAAAATATTTAACGTAGAGAATTGTTTTAAGGAAACTAACTTGTCTAGAGGGGTAAAATAATTCTTAAAAAATAATTCTCGAAGTGTTTGCTACCACTGATCAAAAGTATGGCTAGAAGAATGAATGTATGAATACTGATGTACTGAGTTGCCTTCTTCTTCTCTGTAGAATCTACTTTCCGAACCGGTGGTAGCTTCACTTAATTGTACAATGACGATTCAAAAGCGATTGTAAAAGCCTACTTGAATAAAGTTTATTTTGATTTTGTTGTTAAGCTCAGTATGCCCCATCCGGTGGAAAATGTTCATCTCAGTCTTTTTCTGTTAAACGATTTGCCACATTCCCACTTAATCAAGTCTTGCATCGCTAATGTACTACCAATCTTGGGAATTAAAATGTAATGTCCTTTATGCCTGCAGGTAGGCAAACTAGCTCACTCAGAATTTAAACTGGAACACAACAATACTTAGTTTTGCTGGTTCGCGGTAGAATAACTGATGACAATGTTTTGCTACCCATACTGAAGTTAAGAGAAATTAAAAATATATCAGTTAAGTCTAAGCCGAGATGGCCCAGTGGTTAGAACGTATCTTAACCGATGATTGCGGGTTTAAACCCACCCAAGCTCCATTATACCAATATTCATGTCCTCAATTTGTATTTCGTGCTCAGTGGTGAAGGAAAATATCGCGAGAAAAACTTCACGTGTCTAATTTCATTGTCATTCTGCTACATTTGCATTCCACCAACTCTCATTGGTTCAGCGTGGTTGAATATGTTCCTAACCTTCTCTTCAAACGGAGAGGTGGCCTTAGCCTAGCAGTAGGAAATTTACGGGCTGTTGATGTAAGAATAGGATATATAAAAGGCACATACGTGTATAGGCGGCTGTATTAACAAGTTTCATATTATCATAGTACCAGCAAAGTACCATAGGTCGCGCACATTATTTATTCCATTTATTCCAAAGCAATGGCAATGAGGCTTGCCGGTAGGACGACCTGTGAGTCGTCTCCGCCGGGCGGGATCGGCCCGCTCCCGAGCCCGCTCCGCAACCTCCTTCTGGACCGTTACGGTCTCACAGAAGAAGACTACCTGCCTGCTGATTTCCTGCCTGCCTGCCTCTACGTGGTCCACGCGGGACACGCCTCCAGCGTATGCTGGGCAGTATCTTGGTCCGCCCCGCAGTGGTGACAAACTGCCGTCGCTTCGCATCCGATCTTACACAGGTACTCTCCAAAGCAACCGTGACCGGTCAACACCTGCGTTAGTCGGAAGGTGACTCGTCGCTTTCTTCGCACCCAGGCTTCGAAGGCTGGCTCACTCACGACCCGTTTATGTGCGTACCGATATCCAAAAAGACGGGTGCACCACGTCGTGAGAGCCCTTCGCTGCTCCTGCTGCCTTAGCGTTACGAAGGCACTGGCATGGTAGGACGCGCTTCTGCCACTTTGACGAAGGGCGCGGATCCGGTCATAGACCCTCGCGTTCCTCTCCACCAGGATGTCCAGCAGCGGGAAGCACGCCAGAAGGGTCGCCGCCTGGAAGGATAATGCAAAACTGGTCCTACTAATGTTATAAATGCGAAAGTGCGTGATAATGGATGTATGTTTGTTACTCTTTCACGTTAAAACTATTGAACTGATTTGGATGAAAATTTACTGCAATATTGATTATACATCCGAATAACACATACGCTACAATTTATAATGATTTTATCTAATTTGGTCATAATATAACGATACATATCAAGTACCCTTGAATATCTGGGGCGTGTCGCTAGGGATGGCGAATTATACATAAGTATTTAATAAAATATAAACCATGAAAGTTAATAGTGTTTATTCAATAATAATAGTTTTCAACCGACTTCAAAAAGGAGGAGGTTATCAATTCGTCTGTATTTTTTTTTATTTTTTTTATTATGTTTGTTACCTCATAACTTTTTATTGGGTGGACCGATTTTGATAATTTTTTTTTTGTTTGAAAGGTAGTGCTTCCCGTGGGGTCCCATTTTTTTTTTTCCGATGATGGTATCCGTATGAAAACGACATAAGTCTTAAATTTGCATTATGTATATGCGCGACAAATAGGTGAATAACTCAAAATCACGTTAACCAATTTTGATGATTCTTTTTTTATTATAAAGGATATTCTTTAAGGGTAGTTTGGTGAAAGTTTGGTAAGGTTCTGAGCACAGGATCCATGACAAATTAAGGGAACGGGAGGGAACGGAACAATTCTGAGGAGCACGTTACCAATACTCGGTCGGATCTTTTATTTATGGGTTACTTGGATATTTGAATCACCTTCCGGAACGTGGTTATGTTCATGTAAATGTCATAATCGAATATTATAATCAACTAGCGACCCGCCCTGACTTCTCACGGGTGCAATACTGATACTAAATATACTAAAGAATTTGTTTATTTACGACATCACATTGCAAACTTCTAAAATTGTCAGTGTTTCTTTACTATATTGTTCATTTATTATATACACAAACCTTCCCCTTGAATTACACTATCTATTAAAAAAAACCGCATCAAAATCCGTTGCGTAGTTTTAAAGATATAGGGACAGAGAAAGCGACTTTGTTTTATACTATGTATTGACGGAACTCCTACACGGCTTACAGTTAGGGTTTGGGGCAGAATTTCTTTCTGTCTTTAATCATATTTTGTGTATGTGATGTGATGTCATATGATGTACGACATAGCATACGAATAGCTCTTTTGCAAAGTTTTTTTACTGAGGTCGATTACAGCTCTTTCGAGGGTGGTACCTTGTAGTTTATGCAGCATGACGTATTAAAGCCGCATTTTCGAAAGTCTATTTTTGCTTTATTCGAAAGTTTCTTTTGAAATTGTCCCTGAAGTAGTTTCTGATTCATATAAACAGCACGCTTAATCTATCCATATTAAGAAAAAAATGTTAGTCTACATCAGCTTCACTTAAAATCAAAAAATAAATAAAATTTTAACAAAAAGAAAAACCGACTTCAAACAAAACAGTATTTTAAAACAAATTAAAATGCACTAAAAAGTAATAAAAATAATTGCATATTTAACATATTTTTGAGAGTCCTCCTAGGTAAAATTAAATGAAAAATACTAGACTACTTAAAAGTCGATTTACGATTATATAATGTAGTTATAATTATTGCTATAATTGGAGTCGGTGTCAGCCAACCCTATACTATATCTATCAAAAAACAATACGAGAATACTTTAAGAAATGTTTCTTACAAATTACCTTTTATACGATATTATACTGGGTCAATCAAGAGGCTCGTATCGCTTCTTTCTTTTGATTGTTGAAGCGTGTGCCTGTGGCTGACACCGGCTCCAAATATAGCAATAATTATAACTACATTATATAATCGTAAATCGACTTTTAAGTAGTCTAGTATTTTTCATTTTTTTTACCTAGGAGGACTCTCAAAAATATGTTAAATATGCAATTATTTTTATTACTTTTTAGTGCATTTTAATTTGTTTTAAAATACTGTTTTGTTTGAAGTCGGTTTTTCTTTTTGTTAAAATTTTATTTATTATTGTTACAATACAGCCGCTCCTTAACCGTCGATTAACGCCTTAAGATACAGAGCTTGAATACCACATTGATCTATATTTAGCTAAACAATTGTATATGATAATTCGATGAATAATTACACATGTGTATGTAAAATGCAATAATGACGTGTGTATGACGTAAACATACCATAAAATTATTAATATGATGTATGCGAAAGTCTGTGTTTTGATTTTTTTGAACTTTATTATCCTTAAATAGAGTCTATATTCTTTTGCATTACAAGTTGATTATGATCTATATGAGTCAAAAGAACACGTCTAACTTTACCTGACTGGTTAAAATCCGATCATATTGAGTATTCAGGTGCTGAATTTAAGCTGTTCTTAGGGATAAGGTTGTGGAGAAATCTGAAGCATGTCGGATACGCTGGCAAATGTGATCTATAATAATGAAGGGTGGAGAAAGTTCTAATCTTCCTTAAAGTATAGGAAAAGCCTTATTTTGCAGAAGGATACTTAGCAACTGATATAAAAAATACAATTGACAACGCTCCAATGCGTTTGCCTATATGATACTCATTGAAATTAAAATATATATGTGTATAAGTTTATTAAGTAAAGGCCGAAAGCTTGTATAGTCTATGCTGTTCATTATGGATTTGCGCAGAGTAACTGCCGAGTTTCTTATAGATTCCTCTCAGTATAATCTATATTCCAAATCTTAGTTTTAGTATTATTATAGTTCTGTATAATAATGACTATAATGTTTGTAAAAGTTTCATGAATAAAGTACATATATATTGACTTTGAATGTCTTTTTAATTATCTCGTCCTAACGGTATGAGATATAGAAGACTTGTTTGTCCAGCTGTGGTACTTTAGAAAAAAAATATGATAGTCGCAGCCTATCGTTAGTGTTTTGGCGCATCGGACTATAAACTAAAATAACATTATTAAATGTTGCATACAGGGAATAAAATTGGAATACACTTTTGTCATAAATAAAAAGATTCATTATTTTTTTTGTATTACTTATCTATTGGAAAGTAAAAGTGTTGTTCTTAACCTCATAATTATTCTATCACAAATCGGACCTGAAATAATTATGTTTGAATATTCTTTGTATTCAATAACTTGAAAAATGTTAAGCTACTTTTGGGGATTGTGGGTTTAAGATATAAAAAGTAACCTATCCTTCCTTGAGGTTTAACCTTATATCATCAAATGGTATTCTGTGCAGGGTTTGGGTCTTGACCGTAATTGTAATTATCTCGTGTTCCAGGACATTGGGGTCGTGGAGTGAAAAGTTGTCAAAATCAAGAGTCTTCCCTTGTTCTTTGGCATAAGAAATAGATCGCCAGGTTAATTTAAAGCCTTTTTTATTAAATTCATCACAGAAGTTTTTAATGTGTTGTTTAATTATAACATTCATTCATATAAACCTTTCTCTTGAATGTATTCTATATTTTGTTGTAGATCGGATCAAAATGCGTTGAGCAGTTAAAAGATCAAAGCTTACAGGATATAGGAAAATTGTACACAACCGAGTCAAGATGGCCCAGTGGTTTGAACGCGTGCACATTAACCGATGATTGCGGGTTCAAACCCAGGCAAGCACCGCTGTTTCATGTGCTTAATTTGTCTTTATAAATCATCTCGTGCTCAGCGGTGAATGAAAACATCGTGAGGAAACCTGCATGTGACAAATTTCATAGAAATTCTGCCACATGTGTATTCCACCAACCCGCATTGCAACAGCGTGGTGGAATATGTTCCAAGCCTTCTCCTCAAAGGGAGAGGAGGCCTTTTGCCCAGCAGTAGGAATTAACAGGCTGTTGTTGTTGTTTGTTGTTGTGACACAACCATGAAAATGAAATAAATAAAAAAGATAGCATTTAACACGTTCACTGCCACCTAAATTTCTCCTATGCTCATAGCCATGCCGCCATACATAATGCCGCGAACACGCTAGGCGTGTCCCCGGCATCGCAAGATAAATTGTATGGACAAGCGTAGCGTGTCCACTGGCACAGGAACAAAAAAATGATAATTTTTTTGTTAAAACGGTCTTTGTTAGTTAATATTTCTTGTGTTATGCAATAATTAAGGTGTTTAGAATAATGTTGTCAGTGTTTTATCCCGGAATTATGACAAAAAACCGCTTTTATGGTAAGTAAACATCATAATGTAATCAGTGGTTGTAAAACTTTTTAATAAATTCCCACATATCATATTTATATTGGTGTCGAATTTGATATATACTTTTTATCGCGTTATGATTTAGTTCGTATTTCAATAAAAAAATTGTTCATGATATATACTGTTACCTGTTATCTACTGTTGTATCCCTGCAAAGGACGCGGGTCAGTTTGAAAGTAGCAAGGTATAATCAAATAAAATAAAACAGAACTTTCAATACAAATTAAAACAGAGTTTAAATTTCGCTTCATAAAGTGTCCATAAAAATCCACCTTCTTTTTTTGTTTTCTCAAATACATACTTATTAATATCTAAAATCAATTTTTATCTCACTTGTTTCGTTCACTTTCTTATTAGTTGCTAGAAATGTTCAAAGGTCATAGGATATCGATTCGGTGCACATGTCTTGATATAATAATAAAGAACAATTAAATAAGTAATAATTAATAAACAAATAATTAAAAAATAATCAAGCTTCTTGTAAGCTAAACTCGTTTTATTGTTTCATTACTTCAATTCTTGTAACACGAATTTGAAGTTGACAGGAGTTTACATTTTTAAGGTAAATCAGCCTTATTTAGTGTTTAATTTTATATATTTGGTGTATGTATGTGGTAGTTAATGATTAATCGAACTAACATATAGATACTTGTAATACATAATCAGTATCAACATAACACAAAGTAAGACAATTTAGTATAAACTTTGTCATTAAATAGGAATGGCAGAATTACGGCTTATATAGTTTTCAACCGACTTCCAAAAGGAGGAGGTTATCAATTCGTCTGTATTTTTATTTTTTGTTTGTTACCTCATAACATTTCGCTGGGTGGACCGATTTTGATAATTTTTTTTTGTTTGAAAGGTAGTGCTTCCCGTGGGGGTCCCATTTTTTTTTATTTTTTTCCGATGATGATATCCATATGAAAACGACATAAGTCTTAAATTTGCATTATGTATATGCGCGACAAATAGGTGAATAACTGAAAATCACGTTAACCAATTTTGATAATTCTTTTTTTATTATAAAATATATACTTCAAGGATAATTTGGTGAAAGTTTGGTAAGGTTCTGAGTACAGGATCCATGACAAAGTAACAGAACGGAAGGGAACGGAACAATTCTGAGGAGCACGTTAGCGATACTCAGTCGAATCTTTTATTTATAGGTTATTTGGATATTTGAGTCACCTTCCGTAATGTGGTTATGTTTATGTAATTATCATAGTCGAATATTATAATCAACTAGCTACCCACCCCGGCTTCGCACGGGTGCAATACTGATACTAAATATACTACAGAATTTGTTTATTTACGACATCACATCGCAAATTTCTAAAATTATCAGTGTTTCTTTACTATATTGTTCATGTATTATAAACACAAACCTTCCCCTTGAATCACACTATCTTTTAAAAAAAAACCGCATCAAAATCCGTTGCGTAGATTTAAAGATATAGGGACAGAGAAAGCGACTTTGTTTTATACTCGCTTTTATACGGCTCGCAGTTAGGGTGCGATATGGGGCAGAATTTCTTACTATCTTTAATCAAATTTTGTGTATGTGGTGTGATGTCATATGATGTACGAAATATAGTTGGTCTTTTTCAATGTTTTTTTGCTGAGTTCGATTACAGCTCTTTCGAGGGATCCTTGTAGTTTACGCCGTGTGACGTATTATATCCGCATTTTCGAAAGTCTATTTTTGCTTTATTCGCAAAATATTGGCTGACACCGGCTCCAAATATACCAATAACTATAACTACATTATATAATCGTAAATCGACTTTTAAGTAGTCTAATATTTTTCATTTCATTTAACTTAGGAAGACTCTAAAAAATATGTTGAATACGCAATTATTTTTATTACTTTTTCGTGCATATTAATTTGTTTTAAAATAGTGTTTTGTTTGAAGTCGGTTTTTCTTTTTGTTAAAATTTTTATTTATACTACAAAGGTGTATAAATTTTTATAATACTTAATAGATATTTGTACAAAAAAAAATGTAACAAAGTTCCGCAAATTTGAGAAAACAATAACAAAATTAGTTCAATTTTCAACAAATTGGTAATAAGCCATAAATAAAATGTGGTTTGTTGAAAAAACAGTTTGACAATCTATGATTATCCTTAATAAGTGAACAAGCCTAGCGTGTCGCCGGCATTACGAAAGACATTTTTTGTAAAATAAAAAAAAATATTATTTTTAACGGGCCACTTAAAAACTCAGTAGCTTATCGCTTGAAGATTGCACACAATTAGTTTGAATGAATAATTTAGCCCAGTTTTTAAGATATCACTGAAATTCTTAGAACAAGCCTAGCGTGTTCGCGGCGTGGCTATAGAAATTCGCATGAACACGCTAGGCGTGTCGCTGGCACTGAACGTGTTAATAATAGTAAATTTATATTCGAATATAAATACTTATGTACAATGAAATAAATAACAATAAATTAAATTTTCAACTATATGACAAATATTTTTTTCGTCATGTTAAATAAACACTCCAATGGTGTTTTGACGTTTTACTCAGTTACAATAAAATACATTTTTCTTTAATGACATAAGTAGGCGGCAAGTGGCAAGTGGTCACCGCTCCTTTATATCCCCATGCGCCATTAGCCTTGGGAACTGTTACATCCCTTGTGCCTGTAGTCACAATTCAAACCTTAATACAAGACTGAGTACAGCTGTTTGGTAGAATATCTGATGAGAGGGCGGTACCTACCCAGACGGCTTGTACTAAGCCCTACCACCAAGTTCATACCATTAATAAACTCAGTGATTCTTGCCTAACCTTAAATTTACGACCGAATATCTGATGAGTGGGTTGTATCTACCTATACGTGCTTGCACTAAGCCCTACCACCAAGTTCTTACCATTCATAAACTCAGTGATTCTTGCCTAGCCTTAAAAGTTATCGGTTCATAAAAAAAAAATGGGTTCATAATTCATTGATGTTCGGTCACTTGTGTTGGTAAACCAACCCGCAGTGAAAAACTTTTAAGAATAATTTATCCAGCAGTGGTTTTTATGGGTAATAAACGATATATTAAACAAAAACAATATGTATTGACTTATATGACTAGATAATATTATATTGACATTCAAATTTCAAAACTAAAGAGTTTTAATTTTTGAAATATGTAGGCGGACGTGTAAATTGGCCATTTGATTCGTCATCATCCATAGAATAAAATGCCGTAATTTTTTTTAACCATTTCTTATATCTCCAAGGCCTTACCAACTGTGGCAATTATGTTGGTATGACCCCTGTGCTTGTTACACTGGCTCATTTACGCTTCAAACCAGCACACAAATATATAAAGTATACTAGGCAGTATTCAAAAATATTTTGCCATACATACGTCAATGTACAAAGAACTTTTTTCCACTAGCATCATAGTAGTTAATCAGGCCGAGCAAGGGTAAACAAGTCTGCCGTAATCATGACCTTATACCAACTAGTGGAAATACGTACTATAAGTGACGACGATAGTTATTTCTGTCAATTAAAAACAACAGATTTATAAAGCCATTACAACATGCGTCATGCGTTAGACGTTCTAAAATATATAAAAGAAACATCTTTATAGTAGTCGAGTATGATACACCATACAAAGCACTCAACTCCAGTACCTCGGAAAGAATAGGTGACCTTTCTTGACTTCCTGTTTTACACTTCCGTTCAATTTTACAAACTACTCCTAGACCGCAGGATAGCGAAAGGAAACATTAACCAAAAAATAACATTCATAATCTCTAACTTAATGTAAGTACATCACTAGGTATGTCCTTATTAACATATCGCCTTGTTGTCCTCATCCTAGCCGCTGCGACACTATCGAAAACCCACTTCGAACAGACTTGGCCACTTTCCCGCCCTATTGTAATGTCAAAGTCAGCTGTGACGTTACCGCCATTTTGTTTTTTCGCGCCATTTTGATTGTCCTGCGTGATCGCGCCACAGAGTGTCAAGAGTTGGTTCACCGCTTCCTTTTGCTCCGCACGTTCGGATACGCGTACTCGCATACCGTTAAATATGTCGTAAGCGTATTCCGAATGCATTTTGCAAAGAGCTGCCCTTTCGATACGCGCCTTCTGTCGAATTTAAATACATACACACTTTAAAACTATATATAGATGTTAATTTTTTTAAATAAATAATTCTAATCAACTTTTAATTTTTTATTTTTATCATATTAACCTATTTTGGACCATGTCGTGTGGAATATCTTGAGCATGGATGTGGATGGATATAGAGGTAGAGGACGACCAAGGAAATGATGGATGGATTGTGTGAATGAAGATATGGTTGGAAAGAGTGTTACTTGTGAGATGACGTCCGACAGAGACGTATGGGGATAAGACATGCTGCGCCGACCCCAAACAATATTGGGATAAGGACAGGAGCATAATTATAGTTTGACAATTTAACCTATATAGTATGTTATATATTGTAATAGAAGTCGAAAGTTACAATAAGAAAAGACTTTTTTCTTTAATCGACTAACAACATTTACGAAAATTCATATGACAAATAAAGCTTGTTTTTTATTAATCAAATCACTGAATCGGATTATAGATATTTGGATTGAAATTCAAGACTTTTAACCTTTTGGATAGCCACTAACGCTAAAATATTTTAAAAAAGCACAAACCTGGGATATCTTTATCAGATGTGGTACTTCGTAACCAAAATGGTGCAACCATCGCTTCGCTTTCACGGAGTCCCGCGCCCACTGTGCGACCAGCACCCGGCAGCCCCGCACAGCCCCCAACAGCGCATTAACTGTTCTTGGTTTGTCCCTCTTAACCAGAATCTCCATAGAACTCGTCAAGATATTCCCATTATCATCATCATTGGGGTTTCTGTTGATATCAACCCGATCATTTGTGATATCCGCCATATTTGGATTCGAAATGTTCGCAACACCGGATATATTGTTGCAAGTGCACAAAATGTTGGCAACATTTGTTTCAGTTGGACGCTGAACGGTCACGTTATTGAGAAACATTTGAGAGAGGATTTCTTCGGGCGTGTTGCATTTTTGACACATAGTAATTTTATCACATTTCGACACGTGTGTCCGTCTGTTTGTTACGTGTACGTCTGCTGAGGACACGTCACAGGCGCCCATTAGCACGTGAGTTGTTTTCTTGTTAACGTGATTTTGTATTTTGCCGTTCAACTGTTTTATTGCTTCCCATATTTCATGCCGTTCTTTTCTAGACATACCAGTTAATACCTGAAATTACATAGAGCTCCGGTATTTAACTGGCAACATTGAGATTTCGTGTCCTTAAGGACTTATTTTTTGATTATTAAATAAAAAAGTATTTGAATGTATTAATATTAAGGCAATGAGGTTGGAGCACCACTGAATATTTATGTGCTTCTCGTGCTCAGCGGTGGAAAACATCGTGAGGAAAATTGCTGGTATCTAATTTCAGAAATTATACCACATGTGTATTCCACCAACCTATTGAAACAGCGAGGTGGAATATACAGAAAGAAAGAACACTTTTATTCGGGACCGTACAAAAATTATAAAAATATATATAAGTTACTTCATAATAATATGTTCCAAACCTTCTCCTCAAAGGGAAAGGAGGCCTTTAGCCCAGCAGTGGGAAATTTATAGGTTGTTCTTGAGTAGTGGTTAGGAATGTAATCGAGTTTAAAATGGTGAAGTCCGCAATTTTAAAGTATATTCTGATTATATTGTATTTTTGTAACTCATAATAAAAATCTATACACATAATAAAATTGGAGTGTCTGTTTGTAATATTAAAATAGCCCTCTTTTACTTAATGCATAGGTATACACGATACATATACCAAAATGACATTTTTTACAATTTTTGTCTCTGTCTGTCAGTCTGTTTTTTCCAGCTAATCTCTGGAACGGGTGGACGAGCTATGAGGGGACTTTAACTGGCAGATAACTGATATAATAGGGAGTAACTTAGGCAACATTTTTTTTTTTGTTATATTCAAAGGCGTACACGTCGCGTACGCGTAAGGTCGCAGGCACAGCTAGCAGATAAATAAATAAGCTAGGATTATACTTACAATTCTAGGCGATTTGTCGTTGTGATTTCTTGCGATAAATTTTTCCCTGTGTGCGTGCTTGGTTGGAGCGGAGCCCACGAGTCTGCGCGCTATCCGCTCGGCGCGGGCGAGCTCCCTCCTCCCTCGCTGCGTCAATTTTGTGGGCGTTTTTTTCGTCGCAATTGGTGTATCTTCTTTATCTATAATTAAATATTTAAATTTATCTATAAAAGTTATGTATATATTTTGATATATATATTGTATTATCACATGTGTATTATTTGGATGTAGTTGTGTGTAGTTTAATATTATACTGTAATATTAGTTAGTATACTTAAATTATAGTTATTATTTCATCTTTATATCTGCATTTCCCTGTTCTCGTCTTAAGCTCCTATTACCAAAGGTTTGAGAGATCGCTTTAAGCGATAAGACCGCCGTTGCGAACCATTTGTTGTTTTTTTTTGTTTCTTTATTACCTATTAACTGTCGTGTAATGTGTTGTGCAATAAAGTATTTTAAATAAAATAAATATCAAAATGAATTCAAACGACACATATACATGAAAAATATTCCATATTTAATTACATAGTGGAGTTCAAACTAGCAACCTGATGCGGCTTCATATATTATATATAAAGAGAACCTCTTTCTTTTCTTTCGTTTTGGAAATTTAAAATTCACCCCATAAGATGTCTCTTCAGGCCTCCTTTGAAGATACCCAGATTATAATAGGAAGCTACTGAATAGGCTATTTGACAATGCGAAAAATAAATTGTGAATTATTGTAATCAGTGTATATTATGAGTTTAAAAATGGTTATTTAGTAACGAAAATTGAAAATAATACTTAATTTATTCAAAAATCCATGAATAAAAATGCAAATTTTCAAACGTTTGTGAAGTTACACAAACGCTCCTGATTAGCCTGGCTTATGATTAAGTCCCTTTCTTGTAAACTTTGCTTTTCTACTATATGTAACACAGATTAAAATACAGGAAAGTGACGTCATCGACCTCATTGCAGCGCCATATTGTCTAAGTAGCGTTTTTGCGCGCTATTTAAATATGGAATATTGAATATGACATTGTTCTGCATATATGTACAAGAAATAAAAAATACAACTTTTAATGGGTTCCTTAACTTCTACTAAATATTACAAAATGGATTTTAAAAGCCAGTCAAATAGCCTATTCCAATATTTAGTCATCACTAACTACTTTACTTCACTTGTCACATCTGACAAGTAAAGTACCCTTGTGTAGGAAAAGGGAAGCAAGTACGTAATGGCCAATCACTACGTATTATAATACATATAGAACAAACTTCCCTGACTGCTGTTTGATTGTCTGTATGTTCGCAATAATCTCCACAACTACTGAACGGATTTTCATGCGGTTTTCACTAATAGACAGATTATTTATTCATAAGGAAGGTTTAGCTTATAGGAACAATTATATTTATTTATTAATATTGTTTTGTAAAGAATTTAAAAAAAGCAACAAAATAATATAAGTAAAGGGTTAAAATATATGAGTCGAGATGGCCCAGTGGTGAGAACGCGTGCATCTTAACTGATGATTACGGGTTCAAACCCAGGCAAGCACCGCTGTTTCATGTGATTAATTTGTCTTTATAATTCATCTCGTACTCAGCGGTGAAGGAAAACATCGCGAGGAAACCTGCATGTGACAAATTTCATAGAAATTCTGCCACATGTGTATTCCACCAACCCGCATTAGAACAACGTGGTGGAATATGTTCCAAACCTTCTCCTCAACAGGGAGAGGAGGCCTTTAGCCCAGCAGTGGGAATTTACAGGCTATTGTTGTTGTTGTTAAAATATATTTAAAAAATCTTATATTATGTCCCGACTTATGTGCGAAGTCGGGACGGGCCGGTAGTATTTCTTTATGTACCAGATTCATCGTCAGTTTGGATGTCGGCCTCTTTTTGCGTGAAAAGCTTCCTCTTGGACTTGGTCGTCCTCTGCGGCGTGAGCGAGGCGGGCAGCGCTCGGCGAGGCGCCGTGTTCACGCGAGTTTCTGGATCTGAAAAAACATTCTATAATAAAAACAATGAAGAAAAAATTGTGTCTATAGATTTTTTTTATGCTATTAGGTGACGGACGAGCATATGGACCACCTGATGGTACGTGGTAACCACCGCTCATAAACAATGCCGCTTTAAATGCAAATATTTCCTTCACCATTTCCTTCATCGCCAATGCGACACCAATCTAGGAAACTCAGATATTATGTTCTTGTGTACACTGTCCCGATTACACTGGCTCATTCACCCTTTAAACCGGAACACAACAATACCAAATACTGTTGTTTGACGGAAGCATTTATGTAATGAGTGGGTGGACGAGCATACACAAATCGCTACCACCAAGTAAAATTTAATCTTATTTAATATCGGGTAAAATTAGGTGCCATTTATGTAGGTAAACTGCCAAATGGCGGCCCATTTGGAAGTTTACCTACATACTTGATAATAAATGGAAACCATCTTAGAACTAGCGCGCACTGGTAAATTTTGTCACGGTGACTTTAAAGTGTTCGTCACTGTCACGTCACGTTTCCAAAGTGGAGTGCGCTCATTAATAGAGACAGTGACAAAACATTTTCGAAATCGTAGTGTCATTTGCCACTATGGATTTCGAAGAGACGGTGGTTCTCTCTGAATTCGTGAGACTCGGCAGAAAGACTTTAATTTTCACGTGAATATCTGAATGCTCTTTCAATTTTTTATCATAAAAAGCTGGTCTCTTTTTCACTTCTTCTATTAGAACATCATTATCGTCTTCAAGAATGTTTACGTTTTGAATAGATGGTGACGCCATTTGCGCGCGCCAAAGTCGGCAGACAAAGTGCAGATAGCGCAAGACTGACGACGTGAGTGACAAATTTGTCGCTAGCGGACACTATTTAATGTCACCCAATTGTCACGTCGTAACGTGCGCGCAACTCCATAAATATTCATGGACTCGACAAGAGTGACGAAACAGTCACCGTGACAAAAGTAACCTTAAAAACCTTAGCCTTCAATACGGTGTTATGACATTTGATTCTATATCATAATTTGTATCACATTATTATTGCATATTATGAATATAGCAGGGGCTATTGAATTTACTTTATTATATACGCTTATTATTGTAATTAATTGATCAATAAATTGTAAAACTGTGATTAATATTATTTTATATGGCATAGCATTTAATACTGGCATGTAACACTATTTCTTATTTTAGATATGATTGAGCTGTCATTAGAAAACAATTGGACGATAGCGTGGCATTCTAACAAAAGATAGAGAGATTGGAGCATCATTGTAAAACGTAATATTATTTGGCCATGCCGAACTACTGAAATGACACTATATTGGATTTAAATCACATGTCTATTTCTTTCGTATTTCTGACAGCAAACCCTTTCATTTGATACCCATTTCATGCAGGTGCATTTCAAACAGTCCGCCATCTTGGGGAAGCCGCCAATTTGGTAATGACGTTTCCGAACGTTTATTTCTAGAGAGCCGAGATGGCCCAGTGGTTAGAACGCGTGCATTTTAACCGATGATTTCGGGTTCAAACTCCGTCAATATATATATATATGTGCTTCATTTGTGTTTATAATTCATCTCGTGCTCGGCGGTTAAGGAAACCTCGTGAGGAAACCTGCATGTGTCTAATTTCATAGAAATTCTGCCACGTGTGCATTCCACCGACCCGTATTGGTACAGCGTGGTGGAATTTGTTCCAAAACTTTTTCTTAATGGAAGAGGAGGCCTTAGCCCAACAGTGGGAAGTTTACGGGCTGTTACTTTACTTTATGACGTTTCTTAGCTAGTCGTGTATTGTCATCAGAACTCAGAGCAAAATTTCATCGTAATCGAAGACCGGGAATTGGGTCGAATTAAGATTCCAAGATTTTCTCACATACATAATTACAAGTAGTAATAAAAACGTGTTAAAAATTATTAACTACCCAAAGCCCTACCTGGTGGTAAGGCTTTGTGCCTTACCACAAGGTAGGGCTTTGTGCAAGCCCGTCTGGGTAGGTACCACCCACTCATCAGTTATTCTACCGCCAAATAACTGTACTCAGTATTGTTGTGTTCCGGTTTGAAGGGTGAGTGAGCCAGTGTAACTACAGGCACAAGGGACATAACATCTTAGTTCCCAAGGTTGGTGGCACATTGACGATGTAAGGCAATATATCTTACAGCGTCATTGTCTATGGGTGATGGTGACTACTTTACATCAGGTGGCCTATATGCTCGTCGCCAAATTATACCATAATTAAAAAAATATTATAATTAAAATACCTGGTGAGACAGTTTCGGATTTGTCTCGAGACTTATCCGCCGACGTGTCGTGCGACGTGTCTGTGGTGTTTGACGTGTCGTGTTCCGTTTCACTGGATATCCGCAAGCGGGCTGGTTTCCCTGTCATGACACCAACGAACGTTAACATACCATATAGGTTGGAAAACTATTGATCTCGTTAGTATAACTTTAGGTACATGGGTTATTAAAATATTGATATTTTATGTTACAAAATATTCTTTATTAGAACCAGCGCGCACTGGTAACTTTTGTCACGGTGACTGTTTCGTCACTCTTGTCGATTCCATGAATATGTATGGAGGTGCGCGCACGTTACGACGTGACATTTGTGTCTGCATCTGTACATATTCACGGACTCGACAAGAGTAACGAAAAAGTCACCAGTGCGCGCTAGTTCTAACAGTACGCTCATAAAAGCACTGTCAATCATCGTGTTAAACTGTTGAATTCAATTGGTGATTCCGACAAGAAGAACCGGTAGGAAACTTAGAAGTCACTTTTTCACACTATTTTAATCAAAAAAATATGTCTGTAAACAACGATAAATTTATTTTTTATTATTTTCTCTATCAATTTTAGTCCACACTTTTTATCTTTACTGAACTTGTACTGAGTAATATGTCTTATTTATCAATGACATGAACTTAAAATTTTCAATAGGTCATTCGATTACATTGTTATAAGGCGTGTATATAGGTAAAATGCTAAGAAAAGTTTAGTTTATACTAGTTTATATATGAAAAATATGATTAAAACAATAATATGCCCCCTAAAAACTGATTTAAAACTACCTTTGTCACTCTCAACACTGTCCGATAAGAGATTCTGCAATGATACGTTTTCTTCTTCTGCTTTTCTCTGTAAATAAAAATAACACTTATTCTATGAGGACATAAATGCCAATCGTATCGGAATCTAAAGCGTCTTTAGTTTAAATGAGGTTAAATCAAAAAACTTCAAGTTTAATTTTCGAAATGTACGATTTTTGGGATCTCAATGGGTGGGTGCCAAGTACAATGGTCAGTCCTGAAATTTTCTTATAAGATAAAATACCATTTGTTCTTATAACTTAGGAGAATATATTGTAACCTAAGGCCGGTAGATCTCACTTCCTTTGTCGTTGAAGTCAACAATCAGAGCCGTTATCATAATATTGAACTTGGCGCCCATTTCATATTTATCTTATTGATGGGATTTGTTTGTACAAATAGACCCTAAAACTATATTATAGGTAACGAATAAAAATATCGGAAGCATTAAGTACAGTCGGGGTAAGAAAAGTTTCGTCACCTTGAGATCTATTTTCGTGCGCTCAGTATGAGTGATAATCTGCTAAACCGATTGAGAATATATGAAACTGACAGACATATTTTGACAATTCAGTAGAAGATCACATCTTATTCAAAATTTGTAATGACTAACTACACCATTAAAAACATTTCATGTTTATATAAAACTAGACGTAGTCCAAAAATTTTACACTATTTTGAACCAAGTTATCATACTATATAACTTTGATTTTATATACAGTTGCCAGTTTAGTGCTTTAGTTTCAAAAGGTACTAAGAGTATACGACTTGATGAAGGGATTAATTTGAAAATTGACGAAGGTTTTCTGTACAGTGACGTCACGAAACAAATGACTTCAAAAGGTACTAAGAGTTTACAACTTGATGAACGAATTAATTTGAAAACTGACTGGTTTTCTTAGTCTGACTGTACAGTGACGTCACGAAACAAATGACAGGCGCGGCTCACCAGCATGCGGCGTAGAGTGGCGGGCGAGGGCAGGTCGGAGGCGCGCGCGGGCGCGGGGAACACGCGCTCGGGCAGGCGCCGCCGCGCCGCCGCGCACGCCTCCACCCACAGCGGCGACACCAGCGCGCAAGCCAGCGAACGCGCACGCGCACGCACGCTGCGAGCGCCGCCTGCGCAGCGAGTGAGCCAGTGTAAAATATCATTCGTAGTTCTAGCATTGGTTAGGTTAGTGGTCCATTTGATAAACAATTGAAAATTTCTGTATAAACGATAACTCCGTCTTCGAATATAACAATTCAATGTTATGATATAATTATTACTGTTTTTGTTTTTTGTTTTGTTTTTTATGGAATAGGTTGGCGGACGAGCATATGGGCCACCTGATGGTAAGTGGTCACCATCACCCATAGACATTGACGCTGTAAGAAATATTAACTATTCCTTACATCGTCAAATTGCCACCAACCTTGGGAACTAAGATGTTATGTTCCATGTGCCTGTAGTTACACTGGCTCATTCACCCTTCAAACCGGAACACAACAATACTGAGTACTGTTATTTGGCGGTAGAAAAACTGGTGAGTGGGTGGTACCTACCCAGACGGGCTTGCACAAAGCCCTACCACCAAGAAATTAACTATTGAGGTTTTAGTCTTCTTCAGGTAATATTTACTGCTGTAAGCATATATATGCTATATGGTTCTTTGGTAAAGAGCCCACTCTAACACAGCCCTCTGGCATACTGTTTACTACTCAATAGTGTAGAGTACTAACCAATCAAAAACAATGAAATTTATTAAGAGGTAAGATATAATATCCACCAACCCGCATTGGAACGGCGTGGTGGAATATGTTCCAATCCCTCTCCTTAATGGAAGAGGAGGCCTTAGCCCAACAGTGGGTAATTTACAGGCTGTTACTTTACTTTACTTTACTTCAAGATATAATAAGTTATAAACAATATAATAAGTGGACTACCCAATGGTTTTGAGGCTGACATTATAACTGTAATTCCATTGGGATACACTGCTTCTACACCAGTTATTTGTAGTTTAGATATCGAACTATTTAAGTAGACATTTGACAAGACTTGAAATAATATTAATATTTTAAAAATACCTTTATGAATGTTTATTCAAAAATATATGTTACATACCTTGAGACCAAACTACATGTGTAACAAGAGGACTCCACGATGGAACGACGCTGGCTCCGAGGGCTGAGAGTGCAGCCCTAAGTGGTAACGCTTTAGGCTCCGATCCTACGTCCACAAGCACCACTGTTCCACGAAGAACTTCAGAAACTGGAAACTGTTAAAACATTATAATATTTATATTTTTGTTTCTATATAATATATTAATGTTATAAATAGCTCTTCTGCCATAAGTAAACTATTTTATTTTATTTTTTAAATGTTGAAAAAGAGTAACTATTGAGTTTCTTGCCAGTTCTTCTCGGTAGAATCTACTTTCCGAACCGGTGGTAGCTTCACTTAATTGTTAAATGACGATTCAAAAGTGCTTGTAAAAGCCCACTCGAATAAAGTATATTTTGATTTTGATTTTTTGAATAATTAAAAATTTGTTATATGAAAATTATACACTTTTTACCATGTAAAGGTAGAAGCTAAATATTGCATAATTATTAAATGGGCGCCAAGTTCAATGGTCAGTCCTGAAATTTAGTTATAACTACATAAAATACTATTTCTTCTTATAACTTAGGAGAATATATCGTAGCCTAAAGTCTCTGGTGGATCTCACTTTTTTTTGTTGTTGTAGTTAACAACCAAGGCTATATCATAATATTGAACTTGGCTTCCATTTCATATTTATGTTATTGATGGGATTTATTAGTACAATTAGAAAATTTAAAAAAAGGGAAAAATATTTTCTATACACCTTAATAAAAATACGTCATGTACCAATAGTAGTCCATATTGCTACAAAAAAATTTTTACCATGTGAAAGCAAAATATTGCATAATTAACAAAATTCAAGCTGCCTATGAGACAGCTAGTCAAATAAAATTATTTTTTGTAAAACATAATTTCTTTTTTTAACCTATACTTTGCTTTGGAAAAGGTTATAGTATAAAATAAAATTATTATAAAAATAACAGTCCTTAGCAGTATCACCAGCTTTAAATTTAGATTATTAATATAAATCTAAATAGTGAAATGCAGGTTATATTCAATATATAACAGACTACAATAAAATTGTTTTATACACTACTAATGGATAATGTGGTAGTTGTGGGATTGTTTGTTTGAACATATTATATAGAAGGCTATGGGATATATATAATCACATTACAACCAATTGGAGCAGAGTATCGGTGAGAATTGTTGCCTTATTAGAACTTACATGCGCTGTATAAACACTTACTTTTCCATAATTCATGACAGAATCGGTAATATACTGAGAGAAGTAGTTACGAACAGAAAGTCAGAGTATAAATGTTAAACTTACATTTGTGTTTTCTTTGATTTTTGTAGTCTGTTTGCTAGGTTGTCCATTCTTCTTAGGGAATGAAATGATTAAATTTTGTGGCTTTTTAGTGAGGACATTCTTGTTATTTTGCTTTAAAATTGGATCACTGCTTGTCCCTTTTAAAGCTGACCATTCTTCCCTTAGGCGTAATCTTTCAGCAATCGCTGAGCGTCTCTGAAATTAAGAGTATTTCGTGTATTAACAAATATATTTTTAATAATATCAGATTTATGACACTTAGATTGTCCTCTTTTCGATAGAAAAAATTATGCAAAAATACTAAATTAACATAAACAAATTAAATATATATAAATAAAGAAAACATGTTTAAGTATAGTCTATTTCTACCACAAGAGGTCAAAGGAGTAATATGTTTGGCCAATACCTTATATTGTGTGTCAAATTTATGATATTCTGTATGGATTTGTAGTGTTGTTTTTAACACCAAAGAAACTGTTATTGGAACTATCGAAACAAAATTAAGGGGAATATATGTTAGTACTTAAGTTTAACATTGTGGCATTATAAATAAAGAAATATTTATGAAAAACTCTTACTAATCAACAATATAACTGAGCTGAGCTTAACAAATCACATGAAATATTTAATATGTTTATATTTCATTCTTTGATCAGAATAGGCTATAGATTTGTAACTATGTAACAAAAAAAACATAATAGTTAAAAAATATGTTCCTTTACATTTACTACAAAATCTGAAGAGATAATTCCATATATTATCATTTCATTATAACATTTTGTAATATCATATCAAAACTAGAGCAAAATAAAAGTGGATTAAGTTATGTAGACTATACTTGAATGTATTTTAACTAAAGATATTAATCATTGCTGATTGTTGTTGAAATACATAGCAAATCTATTAGCAAAACGCAGGTAGTGTACTCCTTTTGACATTGCAGTGTATCATTTATAGTTAAAAATACATTTAGAAACAATTACATGAGTCAATTCTAATATGTTATCGTGAGTTATAGAGACATTTTACTTACAAGTCCAGCAGCGCTTTTGTTATTTTCCTTATCCATGTCATTAAATATTCCGAGTAAATATCACATAAAAAATGTTTAGTAAAACAATTTCATTATATAACAATAGCACTCAACGAAAATATAAAAAAGCTCATAATAAATCAAATTTGTAAAAAATCGAAATAAACTTCATATATTTATCACAATTAAAAACCAAAATCAACAAGTTACAACAAGTTTTGTATCGCACAATTTGTTTACGCAAAGCAAGTATGCCAACTGCCAAGTATAAAGTGACAGTTAGTATGCAACATTTGACATTAGTGCTAGTGGTGATCTTTAATTTTGTCGATTAGAGTGAAACTGCGATATTAAATAATGATATTATTAAAATTATTCATTGCTATTTTATCAGATACAGAGAAAAACATGTGAAAATTAGTAATATGACTTATGAAGAACAAATAACTTACTTATAAATGTATTTTAATAATAAAATTATTAAATTAAAAATATACACATCAGAATATTTAAAAAGAATAAAATATTGGATGAAATAAATATGTTTAAGCAGAACATATAATTTACAATCTAAAAATAATAGTTGAAAATATATATCGATAGTCGACTAAAAAAATAATTACTGTAAATCACTATTTCCATATCGTCAGCTGATTTCAAATGTCATAGTATTCTCAAGAAAGATCGGATACATGCACAAGACACTTAAATTTACACTATTTTAAAAATATATATATTTAAATTAAAATACCCTTTTATTTTTTAATTCAATAACTTTATTAATAATTTAATAAATATTATACTACCAATATTATATTAAAAAATTGAATATTTGTCTGTACTCATTATATTTTACATCTATAGGAGATATCTATACTTGAGATCGGGCTGATTTTAAATGTCATTTGTGAACCCTTATCATTTAGCGTATTTTCTCGCTATTGTCTAATACAATATACAAACGAACAACTTCTATTACACATGTAATAAAAAATTTAAATATTCTAATGTTCTCAGCATTACACCTACGCACATAAAATCATCAAACTAAATCTAGGGCGTTGTCTTAAACGTTAGTTAATTCAAGAAGATGAAACATAGTAGCTTAGCGTGCTCACTAATTCAAAATCACTCATAAGAAAGAGACGCAATATATCCAATGAAATAATATAAGTGTGTCTGTAATGGTGCCTAGAATAAACACATATACTTCTAAATACTTGAAAAATTAACAAAAACATTTTAAATTTCGTTGTTTATTTAAATTCGAAACGCTTGGCCCTTCGAGTAGTGGTGCAAAAAGCTTCATCAAAAGTATAACACCTCGCCTCATTGCCTCCACTGGTGACAGGAGGGCTGGTTCGTTTTTTGGCCAGAGGATCGGAATTGCGATTCAACGGGGAAATGCTGCTAGCATTCTCGCCACCATTCCACGCGGTCAAAATTTATACAGTAACTAGTTTTAGTTCATATTTGTATATATATATTTAAGCATTTAATGTTGTTAATTCTTATGTTAATAAAGATTGTTAATCAGTTAAAAAAAAAAAATTTAAAGCGTTGAATTAACAATTCTTGTATGTGTCAAGTTTAAGATGAAGTTTGAACTTCAAAGAGGCTTTTTAACGTAAAACCTTCTTTCAGGGGTTCAATTGCTAAACCCAAGTACGGGTTATATACAGGTTGTATATCTGAATCTTCTTTGGCGTGCGCTTGTTGTGACGCCAGATACAAACTTGGTCCCATTTCGCCGCGAGGTTCGCCGATTTCCTCCAACTCTTCGATAAAATCATGAGACGGTTTGGCGACCTGGATAAATAAAACAAATTCATTAAAAACTGTTTAAGGGACCAATCATGTATTACGTAAAACTATTTTCGCTAGTTTTTGACCCCCTCCTTCCCTATTACAAGAAAAAATAAGAATAGGCCCAGCCTCCCCCTTTTTTAATAATTATTACATAAGAATTTATAGGAAAATTTGAATACATGTTTGGTTTATTTTATTGTAGGTATATTTTTCAACGTAACATTTTTTTAAATGTTAAAGGTACGCACCTGAGTGAACCTTGGCAATAATTTAAACTTTGCAATTTTTTTTTATCTTACGAGAGAAGTATCGAAACACCATACCACCCCTTCGTAAGAGGACATAAGTCATGGCCGAATCTCTTAAAGTAACAGCCTGTACATTTCCCACTGCTGAGATAAGGCCTCCTCTTCCATTAAGGAGAGAGTTTGGAACATATTCCACCACGCTGTTCCAATGCGGGTTGGTGGAATGCACATGTGGCAGAATTTCGATGAAATTAGACACATGCAGGTTTCCTCACGATATTTTCCTTCACCGCCGAGCACGAGATGAATTATAAACACAAATTAAGCACATATGTATAGTGGTGCTTGCCTGGTTTTGAACCCGCAATCATCGGTTAAGATGCACGCGTTCTAACCACTGGGCCATCTCTGCTCCTCCGAACCTCCTCTCCCCCTAAATTGTCTGACGTAATAAAATAATGATCCATTTTTAAAACTGAATTGACTTTTTATACAGAATTATGATTAAGTCAGTTTAAATAAAAAAAAAATAAGCAAATATTTTCTAAAAATAAGTATAATTGTTATGCGAAGTTTAATCAACTTAGGTTGGGTTTTTTTTTAATTTGTTTTTTATTACATCACCTGCATTATCTGTATTCAATAGGTAATAAGCTGTGTCAGTTAATAAGCTTATCAGTGGGTTATTGTGATTAATCTTAATTGGTCACAGGCTGTTGTGAGTTTATTGTATAGTGTGTCCTTATTGATTCACGAAATTAAGATGCCCTTGTTTTGCAAACAATTATAAAGGCACGTCAAGAGTAAATAAAATTTAACAACATCAACAGCCATTAATTTCCCACTGCTGGGCTAATGCCTCTCTTTGAGGAGAAGCTTTGGAAGATATTCCACCACGCTGTTCCAATGCAGATTGGTGGAATGCACATGAGGCAGTATTTCGATGAAATTAGACACAGGCAGGTTTCCTCACGATGTTTTCCTTCACCGTCGAGCACGAGATGAATTATAAACACAAATTAAGCACATGGATATTTAGTGGTGCTTGCCAGGGTTTGCACTCGCAATAACCTAACCTCGACTGGGTCACTCACTGGGTCATCTCGGCTTTTCTTATCTAAAATTCAGGACATAAATATTTATTTTACGACAAAAATCTCTCTAAAACTTAAATCTATAGTATTATTATAAATGTGAAAGCTACCCTGTCTGTCTGTTTATCTTTCGCTCATTCATGACCAAACTGCTGAACCGAATTTGATGAAATTTGGTATGAAGTAAACATAAACTCCAAGAAAGGACATAGGCTACTTTTTTGCAACACATGACAACCTACACCCTAAAACTGGATAGAATACTAGTATTACATAGACAATGCAACAAATTCCTAGAGATGAAAATCCTGATCGGGTTTGTGGATTTGATTTGACTTCGATGTAAATGGTGAAATAAATTAAATAAGGACAGGACGCTCTGTTACTAAGAGTCAAGATGGCCAAGTGGTTAGAACGCGTGCATCTTAACCGATGATTGCGGGTGCAAACCCAGGCAAGCACCGCTGATTCATGTGCTTAATTTGTCTTTATAATACATCTCGTGCTCAGCGGTGAAGGAAAACATCGTGAGGAAACCTGCATGTGACAAATTTCATAGAAATTCTGCCACATGTGCATTCCACCAACCCGCATTGGAACAGCGTGGTGGAATATGTTCCAAACCGTCTCCTCAAAGGGAGGGGAGGCCTTTAGCCCAACAGTGGGAATTTACAGGCTGTTGTTGTTGTTGCTCTGTTGGCTTATTGCCTTCAATCAGAACATGGTAATAATTAATATATTAATATTATAAATGTGAATGTAACTTTGTCTCTCTGTCTGTTTGTCGCTCTTTCAGGACCAAACCGCTGAACCGAATTTGATGAAATTTGGTATGAAGCAAAGTTGAACTCCCGGAAAGGACAAAGACTACATGACAACCAAAACTAAAACGCTTGTGCAGTCGCGGGCGACCACTTGTATTTAATAATATAGTGGATCAATGTGGATGGTATCTATTGACAGCGATAGAACTATTCTGAAACAACAGAATAACTCGAGTTTGTTGTTTCAGAATAGTTCATCGAATTAAACTCTATACAAAAATAAAACAGCGTATCTACGGTAGTCGTCTTTCGACATTTTACGAGTACTATAGTAACAGGCTATTTGACTGGTTTTTAGAATACATTTTATATTATTAAGTAGAAGTAAGGAACCCAATAAAAGTTGTTTTTTTTTTATTTCTAGAACATATTTGTCGAAATATATCAAATTAAAAATTCCATATTCAAATACCGCGCGAAAACGCTACTCCGACAATATGGCGCTGCAATGAGTTCGGTGACATCACTGGCCTATATTATAACATGTATGTGTAATCTACATACAGTAGGCAAACGAGATTAACAAGCTAGTGACGTCATCATAAACCCGACCAATCAGAAGCGTTTTGTGTCACGAGACAAACGTTTAAAAAAAATACTTTTGTTTATGGATTTTTGAATAAATTAATTATTATTTTCAACTTTCGTTACTAATTAACCATTTTTGAACTCATAATATTTAGTGATTACAGTAATTGACACTTTATTTTTCGCATTGTCAAATAGCCTATTATATTTTGAAGAGCATACCAGTAGAAAACTTAAACATTTTAGAGTAAATAATGACTTAATAACATTTCAAATTACCTCAGTCCCCCAGTTCATTTCGACACCAAACACCGGTTTTTCAGTGTACGCCTGATGTAAGGTCTGAAGCTCAGTAAGTAATGGGCGAAGTTTCTCCTTTGGATCAGCTCGGAAGCCCAGAACGTAACCACCAGACGTAGCTCGGATTACTATGACCAATGCTTCGCCGAATTTTGAATCTCGGATAGCGATCTGGTGTTGAATTTTAAGATATTAATAACTTTTGTGATTATTTTCAACCAATATTGTGTGCATATAAAAGGCAAATATATTTACTAAATATTATATGTTTCATGAAATTTGATTCACCGGTTTTTTGGTTGGTTGACGAGTATATGGACCACTTGATGGTAAGTGGTCACCATCACCCATAGACAATGACGCTGTAAGAAATATTAACTATTCCTTACATCGTCACCGCGCCACTAACCTTGGGAACTAAGATGTTATGTCCCTTGTGTCTGTAGTTGCCCTGGCTCATTCAGCCTTCAAAACCGGAACACAACAATACCAAGTACAGTTGTTTGGCGGTAGAATATCTGATGAATGGGTGGTACCCATCCATACGGGCTTGCACAAAGCCCTACCTCTAAGTGAATACTTAAAGAAGATATACTTACACTTTCAATGGTTATATACGGCATCGATATATTGAATGCGTCGTTAATGTCAGCGTACCAGACAATTCGTACGTTGCTCACAATCATCGTTCCCAAGTTACCGGATTCGCTCGAAAGGTTCCAAATACCGGACTCATTGAGGCTAATCTTAAACAATAAAATACATAAAATAATTTATAATATTTCCCAAAAAGTATATGCCCTTTCTCAGGCTCTAGACTATTTGGCTACTAAATTTCATTTAAATCGGTCCAGTAGTTTTGTCGTGAAAGCGAGACAGACAGACAGGTTACTTTCACATTTATAATAATAAATAAATATGAGACAACATCACATACATTACTCTGATCCCAATGTAAGTAGCTAAAGCACTTGTGTTATGGAAAATCAGAAGTAACGACGGTACTACTAACACCCAAACCCAAGACAACATAGAAAACTAATGATAATCTACATTGACTCGGCCGGGAATCGAACCCGGGACCTCAGAGTGGCGTACCCATGAAAACCGGTGTACACACTTCTCGACCACAGAGGTCGTCACATATTTAAGCAGTTAATGATATTAATTATTATGTTAGCATATTTTTTAGTTAAAAATATTCGTCATATTTTCCCCACGAACATGCCAAAATTCCCGTATTATTAATAATTTAAAATTACCTTTTCAAGTGGCAACACTCGTAACTGTTTATTATGTATAAATGCTCCCCTTAGTTTCAGATCGCGATACAATCTTGAAACTGCGTATGATCTGAAAAAAAAAACGTAATTACTGTCAGAAAGACAAGTAAATTATGGACTTTAAATTTTGTCTTTTTTGTGGCTTTTATTTGTGCCAATGAATTTTGTCTTGTCAAATGAAGAAATCAAAAGTGACTAAAATGTCATATTTATACAGATTTGTAGTAGACTGGTTACCGCAAGCCGGACACCAAGCGTGCCCGAAGATTGACGTGTTATTTTAGTTTCTTTTCGTGTATTTGTGACGTTTTAAAGTGTAAAAACTCTTCTATGATAGTAAGTTGAGTCAATAACCAACGGTAAGTAAGTTTGTTTCTCAAATAGATGTTCTAATTTTAAAATCATTTGTAACGCAGAACGAACAGACACAAAGCGGTGATAAATCAAAAAAAAAAAAAAAAAAAACGCGTGTAGACGCTCTAACATTTTATTTAATTTTTTTTTTTTATTTAAAATAATATCCGGTTCTTGTGTACTACTATGAGAGGAATAACGTACGAAAGCAGACTAAGAAACAATTGAAAAATTAAAAACATTGACTAAATTGATAAATAAATCGTATAATTAATTATAAGTACTTTTGTAAGTACTTTTAGAACGAAACGCTTGTATTTAAGCTCGGGTTTCATCACAGGACACTAATTACTGTAAAGCATTACAAATCTGTTTATTTGAAAAGAGCAACTATGTGAGTTTCTTGCCGTTTCTTCTCGCTAGAAGCTGCTTTCCAAAACGGCGGTAGTATTTAATTATTGACGATTCAAAAACGCTTCATTGTGAAGTTTACTTGAATAACATTAATTTGATTTAAATAATTTATCTCATTCAAATAATTTTAAAGTATTATAATTATTAAAAATAACACGTGATTTGCAACACTGTAAACAAAAAGCATTCGAGATTTTTAAAAAAAGAATTCTTTTGGCGCGAACTCATTAAACTGATATTAAATGAATGTCACTTTGACAGAATCTGTCATTCGTTTTTTTTTTACTTACTTATGAACACCAACAACGGACGTGTAATGCCTCACACAGTTCGGAGACAGGTTAGTGAAAACAAATTCGTATTTATTTGTTCTGTAGCCAGCTAACACGTACAGCGCCTGCGTAGTGCCCCTCAGACCGGAGTTGACGATCTTTGTGTTTGTTGATAGAAAACAGTTGAGACCAATTGCTGGAATCAAAATGAACTCGATTGTAAAATTTACAGACTAACATTAGAAATTAGTACAGGCGTATTTTTAAGTATCATTTTAATTGTGTAAATTATCACTATCAAGTTTTGTTTAATTATTAATAATATTGTATTACATGATTATCATTTGTAAATTTATGATATTTGAAGTCGATCGTTAATTTTGTTAATCGACTAATAAGATTTTTTATCTGTGGGAAAAGGATAAGTAGCTATGACGGGCTTTTTAAAAAATGTTACATAGATGGAAAATTAAAAAATGTATTTTGCCTGTTTCACTAAAAACTTTTTGATTTAATATATTTCTTTTTATTATCTGTGGGCACGGCAGTGACCCCACCAAGTCCTTTTCTCGAAGCAATTCAGGCCATTTTCGACCCCCTGTAACTTCGTTGTGGATAAAACTAGAAGACTCAATTTTCAGTAACCATGCAAGCATTGTAAAGACACGGTATATTTCAAATTTCATTCAATTTGAACCAATAGTTTAAGAATTATAACGTGTCAAAGTTTCTTAATTTTGTCACTCACTCACTGACTGACTCACCGATCATCAAATTTCTAAGGCACTTCTAGTAGACCTAGAAGCTTCAAATTTGGAATATAAGTAGTGTTTGGTGTATGAACCAAGAAAAAACTAAAATAATTAACAAAATGGTAAAATTAAAAAAAAATACAAATACAAAGGAAGATTATTTATTATATTATTATAATAACAATATAATAAATTTATTATATTAATAAGCTTTCGAAAATGTTTGTTAATTGTGTAATTACGTTCTCAACTAGTGCACACATATCATTACAAGACCAGACTAAACTATGACCATGTTTCTTTACATTTCCAAAGACCGCTTTTCCTGTATTTATTTATTATTTTTTAATTTATTTTATAATATTATTAAATATTTGGATATTTGGCGGTTTACATCTAATTAACATCGACTTTGGAATTGTTAAAGCGCAGGTATCCTATATTTGTGAATACAACAGACTAAGAAGCATTTACCGTCCAGATTTGTCAAAAATTTTAACATCAGGGCCTCCCAGAAAAACACATAGAGACAGGGAGTGGGCTAAAAAATACAAAAAGAAATGAGATCCCATCAAAAACAATACTTGTCAAAAAAACCAAGTCTCGCAACTCAGTTGTTCTGCGGTAAAAAGTTGTGAGATCCATGAAATACCAAGTCTTATCCATGTAATACTTAAGCGACTTCCTGTCTTAATACGTCCACTCCCTAAGTCCACGATCGTGGTCCATGTCGCATGTCGCATGAAAACACGTGTTATTTAAATTATTTAGTGCGGTGACCAAGTCAATATATGTTTTTTTGACAAGTATTATTTTTGATGGGATTGCGTTTATCTTTAAGTATTACTATTGTGTATCGGTTAGTAGCATAATAAAAACATCAATTTCTGTTTTTCAACCGACTTCAAAAAGGAGGAGGTTATCAATTCGTTTGTATTTTTTTTTTTTTTTTTTTATGTTTGTTACCTCATTTATAACTTTTCACTGGGTGGACCGATTTTTTTTTTTGTTTGAAAGGTAGTGCTTCCCGTGAGGTCCCATTTTTTTAAAATTTTTTTCCGATTAATTACATAGTAAAGTAATTTGTAAAAAACATATTTGTTAAAGTATTCTCGTATTGTTTTTTGATAGATATACTGTAGGGTTTTATTGGCTGACACCGACTCCAAATATAAAATATAACTACATGATATAGTCGTTAATCGACTTTTAAGTAGTCTTACATTTTTCATTTCATTTAACTTAGGAAGACTCTAAAAAATATGTTGAATACGCAATTATTTTTATTACTTTTTCGTGCATATTCATTTGTTTTAAAATAGTGTTTTGTTTGAAGTCGGTTTTTCTTTCTGTTAAAATTTTTATAATCGAGTTAATTTATTATTATAAATTAATATAACGGATTTTCGTAGCTACAATATAGAAATTTAACTTTTTTAATTTTATTGTTATAGACGTAGAATGAAGTTAATCTCGATAAAGAATAAAAACATACAAAGAGATGAAAATTATATAAATCAAAATTATAGTAAAGATCGACATAGCTCGGATCAAACGTCTATACGAGAAAACTAACACATATTCTGTAGATTTAAATTATGTATAAGTAAAGATATAGTGTTGCACTATGCAAAGACACAAGCCATCGATGAAGTGTTGGACACAAAACGAGCCATCTATATTATCTTGGTGTGCGTGACACCTACGCTTGTCAGCCGCCATACGTCATATTACTTTGCTAGTGTGCGTTTTTTCCTCCGCATAGACCAGGGTAGGCGTGTAACCTTTATGCGTCCATGTGCCATTTTTTCTAAAAAATGTTTAATGGGGTTATTGCCCTGCCATCAAATAATTTTGATGGCGCGGCAATAATAATAATAATAAATACAATCAAAATTTTTGAAATAATTTACTTTTTGAAATAAAGTAAGTCAAAGAGGTACATTTATTTTCTTTTTTTTATGGTATAAGTTGGCGGACGAGTACATGGTCCACATGATGGTAAGTGGTCACCATCACCCATAGACAATGACGCTGTAAGAAATATTAACTAATCCTTACATCGTCAATGCGGCACCAACCTTGGGAACTAAGTTATTATGTCCCTTGTGCCTGTAATTACACTGGCTCACAACAATACTGAGCACTGTTGTTTGGCGGTAGAATAATTGATGAGTGGGTGGTACCTACCCAGACTTGCACAAAGCCCTACCACCAAGTAAATTACAAGTACATTTTGGAATGTTTTTATTACACGCATACATTAAATTACTGTAAAATTAGCATGACATCTGTTGGTGCAGGCTAGATGTGCCTAAAATATTGTGCCATCAATGGCACGCCTACCCTGGCATCGACAATCTATCTAAAAATATAAATAATCAAAGTTTGTAGTCGCAAAGGGACACCCCAACAACGTCAAATTATTACGTACAAATAAATATTATTTTTTTCGCTGTCTCAATTCTGTCATTATTCATATCACGCACACTAAGATACCTTGTACGCACGAGTTTTACTCACACTAATGCAAGCTGATAATTTAAATTTCGAATGAATAAATCTTTAAGTTAATGAACGGTATTTTGTATGATATTCAACTGACTACAAATCGGTTCTAAAGAAAATTTTATCAAGAACAGTCTACATAGAAGTCTGTCACAGAATTTGGGTATTCAAAACGCAGTCAATGCAATTTAAATCGAATGAATATCTCAGGATTTCCATTGAAATCCATTTCATTCAACGTACAACCTCGATTTAAACCATAAATTTATTTAACACTTTATGTTTGAAAACACAAATCTACATCTAATTCTTCTATAACTAACAATTTTTTTTATTCAACAAAAACAATTGTTTTTTTATTCAAGAAAAAAAAATTTTTTTTTTTTTCAACAAAAAAATTGTTAGTTGTAGAGAATTATTTCAAAACATCCAACTAAGAACAGTTAAATTTGCTTTAATGAATAGATATACTATCACGATAGCAATACCTGGGGTATATAATATATATATAAGTCACTTGATATAATTTAAACGACATTCGCCGCAAATTCGTATGCGTTTAAATTTAACAAAAAAGTTATTGTTGTAGTTAGTCTAAGTTACTCCTTATTACATCAGATATCTCTGTAAAAGTACCGTCAAAATCAGTCCGACTGTTGCAGAAATTATTTTAATATTACAAACAGACACTCAAATTTTATTATATGTACTTACCTAATTAGATTAGAGCATTAAATTTATGTTTGTCACTTCAATAGTTTAAATTACGATCATTGAACTGAATTTGATGAAATATGCTTCATAAAACAAGCCTGCACTCGATGCAAGAACTAAGGCTTTTTATGTCTAGCACCTAATGACCACGCTGTTGGCAACAAGCTTATGATAAAGTATTAAATTAAATATCATTACACAAGTTAATCCTGGGCGATCCGAGAGAGTGCCAGATGATCCTCAAATTCGTGACAACCAGCCTGCCTTTCATGCCACTGTTTCCCTTCGTATCCTCTATCGGTTCTATTCTGTCAAATACCTTCTCTCCAGCTCGAAGTTTTAGAAAACTGAAAATAATGATCTCATTACAGGTTTTTATTTAACATATACTAGTGGCCTGACCTGGCTTCTTTCGGGTGGACATAAGTTTCTTTTATTCCCTTTTATTTAAAAATTTTTCGTTGCTTTTTCCGACATGTTATCAACTATCGTTCTATTTCAACTTATTTACTCAAAATCACAATCAATTATATACCTAAATCTTCCTAATGAACATCTCTGTCTATTAGCGAAAACGGCATGAAAATTCGTTCAGTAGTTTTGGACTTTATCGCAAACATACAGACAGACAGACGTGGCTGGGGGACTTTGTGTTATAATACGTAGTACGATTTGGGAACATTCAAGAAAAGAGAGTATTCTTTCCTTAAAGGATGGCAACGCACGTGCAATCCTCCTGATGTTGTAGATGTCCGTGGGTAGTGGTAACTTTCCATCAGATGAGCCTTCTACTCATTTACCCCCATATATAATAAAAAAAGTCATGCCACATAAGGTATAAATTGCTTCGAAGTTAGCTGTAAATTTGTACACTACTGATCTGATTCTGGTGGATGTCATCTATGTTCTATGTATCCCTTTCAGTACAGTGTAAATGTATTATATAACAAGGATTTAAAGGCGATTTGATGGCTTATGTTTTACTTGGAAATACTTTATACATACGTACAGTTCAATGAAACATGAAAAGACGAAATCCTTTCTATTCAATATAAATTTACTATTATATTTACTTTGCTTTTATAAGCTATATATAGCATTTGGGGCAACGACTATCAAATGGGCTTAGTCGAGTAGTGTGATGATATAAGCCTTTTTGCTTTTGAGTTAAGAGAAAGTAAATTGCAATGTTTTCTGTATTTTTATTTGAGGATTTTTCACAATAAGAGCCCTTATGATTTGTAGATCGGACATCAATAGATCTAAAGATTTTAAATTAACATGGTTATTTTTATTAATAAAGTTATTGATTTCGGGATATTTACAATGTTTTTTATTTTCGTCCGGTAGAGCTCGATAATAAGACAGTCTCGTGAACAAGACATTCGTAGATAATGTGAAATATCGAGTTCCACCGAACGAAAATAAAAAACATGGTAAATATCCCGAAATTAATAACTTTAATAATCAATAGATCTTATAAGATGGGGTAGAGAAACTACCCCGAGTGCTATCTCTATCTCTACGCCCCTAAAGTGGGAGTACGATTAAATTTAACAAGATATGTAACACACAACCTAATACGTCACTGGAAGAGGCAGTGTCATCTGTAACTAGATATAATTTACATAACAAAATCTTGTAAGTATCTGTCTGTACATAAAACATTTTGAGTATATTTTATTCGTTATTTAAGTGTATCTTCGCGTTGGGTACTAAATATTACATCAATTTCAAATAGAATACATACATTTAAAAAAAATGTTTTTTTTTTCCCAATTTTATATTCTACAGATAATTGGTTAAACATTCACATATAAAATGATCAGAAATTAATATAATTTTATTTTTATATTTTTTTTGCTGTCTGTACTTTACTTATAACACAAACACACACACTTAGAATATTGTTAGCGAGTGTCACTCACACTAATGCACGCTGATAATTTTTCAATGGAGGGGCGTGTATTAGTGAATAGATCTATTTTTAGTGTGAGTAAGTGACACTGGCAAAATATTTTGCATCTTGTGTACATAAACGCCTAAAGAAAAAATAAAAAAGCAACATTTTCAATCTCCACGAAAAGTCCACACAAACGAAACCACGGGCAGAGCTCATAGCAAATAAACAATATCTCACTCAAAAGGTAGATCGAATAACACTTCGCGGTCTTCCCACACAACGCCTTTTTTAGCTTTCGACATTTTATACATATATTGTGTTTCATAAAGGATATCGGCTACAGTGTTTTTATTTTTGTATCTATGGTAACGTTGCGTTGGGTAATAAAGCAAATACAGCGCTGTTACATTAAAGCGCTACAGTTTACAGCTTGTTTTAAAATGACAACTTGATTGTTAGAAAGACTAACATCATTATTTTATTTATTCGTTACATCTACAAAAATGCATCGTGTTAACAATATATATTTTTATATATGCTTTTATCTGATTCAACGCTTTGTGGTCAACTATCGCGAATTCCACCAATGATTGTACATTGTGTGGTAACATTTTGGCCACTTTTTAAGTGTAACACGAATAACGCATTATGAATGTAATTGTAAATAATTTACGTACATTGTGTTTCAGAAATTTTTAGTTTTTAGGTCTGAGATCGAAGCAAAGGATGAAAGACATAAATCCTTTGCTTGTAAAAAAAACTAAGCCTAAGAGATTTTTTAAATAAAAAAATATACTGTTATTATGATGAAAATAGAAATGAGAAAACTATTTTTAACAGACTATAAATACTTTTATAAATACACTCGTATGTACCCATACATTATAATGAGCGGATAAAAAGATTTACTCTTTGTAAAGGGCTAAACCACGTAAATAGTGTATATACCAAATAATATTTCATTATATTCATACTTATTTTGTATATATTACATTTTTCCTCTATTCAATACTTACAGCCTATTCCGATGAACGTAGGAAATAATATGAACAAACCTTACATTGACGTATTTTATGAGATTTGCTAAAAACTCTGCCACACTGTGCGCTACCAATAAATAGTTCTTGATTAATATGCCTTTATTTATAACACAAAGCATATAGACCACCTGATGGTAAATGGTCACCATCACCCATAGACAATGACGCTGTAAGAAATATTAACTATTCCTTACATCGTCACTGCGCCACCAACCTTGAGAACTAAGATGTTATGTCCCTTGTGTAGTTACACTGGCTCACTCACCCTTCAAACCGGAACACGACTATACTGTGTACTGTTATTTGGCGGCAATATGTGTTGAATAGATTTTGAACCACAAACATTCACTTCACAATTCTGTCTACAATAATTGCGACTGTATGTGAAGTGTTTGTATCTTTTTTGTCTGTGCCCGTAAAAAACTCATCCAGAAATTGTAATGCACAGATAAACAAAATTATGAAAATGGAATAAGAATATTTGTTTATTTTTTATTTCATAATGCTGTCAACAAATGTTGTCTTTGATTATCTCTAAAAATGACAATCGAAAATATTTATCTGTGGTTTTTCGCGCGTAAACAGGCAAGATGGCCGCTCGCTTTGCCAATAACTTCGTTATGGCGGTGCTGTCAATTTTAAAAGTGTTTAAGTGTAAACGACAAGTTACTAATCGTCGAAAACATCTTAAAAGCCCAATTTTATCGGATTTGTCTCCTTTGTCATTTAAGTTTTAATAAAATTTATCGTATTTTGACATTTGAGGCAAATGAAAATTGTTCTGACGTTGTCTGTTCGTTGGGCATTACTAATTAATGACTAACGAAGCATTCAATTAAATCTAATATTTTTATAATTTCTGTAAATAGATCAAGAGTGTTGTCTACAGTCAATATCTGTTAGTAAAGTTGTTGTGTTATGCATAGGTACCATATATTCCACTAGCAAAAATCAACTCGGTATGTTATTTTGTGTTCCTGATTAAATGAATGAGCCAAGGGAACTACAGGCACAAAGATCGTCTTAGTTTCCAAGATTGGATTGGATTAGCGCTTTGACGAAGTAATGCAAAGTTAGTGGATAGCCTTGACCATTATGAGGTCTTAAATAAAGGTCATAAAAATTTTCAAAGGGAATAAAAATTCAACATATCCGGTTTATTATATGTTACTTAAAGTTTTTATGTTACGAACTCCATCAATTTGTTGTTTACCATTAAAACGATCGTTAAATGTGGTTCACGATTTAAATGGCTTTAAGTGTATATAAATTACACTCAGGTGTAATCAATCGTAACTTCATGAAAAAAAAATGCATTACTTAAAAGTATATTTCTATTATACACAGCGTATAATAATAGTAACACTTTGTACCTACTACGAACGTGTAAAACCATCCTTATTTATTTGTAACTTGTAACAAAACATTATATAAATAAAAACTATTTCCGTAACCCAGTTTTTAATATAACAAAGCATTTAAACCAATCTATAAATTATATATAAACCATTTCTGTAGCAGTGTGAAGCTGGGTTTGGTACTAGATATTAATATCCTGTCTATAAATGAATAGATATTCTATTCCAATTATAACTGAAAAAAAGTCAAATGCACAACTATCGACAGCAAATTGACGCGATGTCATTGGTTTAGAGCTTTTTTAATCTGTGATATTCACTATGGATTTGAAAAATAATGACGTTTTGAACGTCAACGAAACTGTCATCGAAATTTTTGAAGTAAAATTAAAGTATTATTAAGAAGTTTACTTGGTGGTAGGGCTTTGTGCAAGCCCGTCTGGGTAGGTACCACACACTCATCAGTTATTCTGCCGCCAAATAACAGTACTCAGTATTGTTGTGTTCCGGTTTGAAGGGTGAGTGAGCCAGTGCAATTACAGGCACAAGGGACATAACATCTTAGTTCCCAAGTGGCGTATTGGCCACTAAGGAGTAAGGATTGGTTAATATTTCTTACAGCTTCATTGTCTATGGGTGATGGTGACCACTTACCATCAGGTGGCCCATATGTTCGTCCGCCAACCTATACCATAAAAAAATTTTTGGAAGTCAAATTAAAGTGGAAATAAGTTCTTAATTCGAAAAGTGTTGTATGTTAAGTAAAGATATATTGATCATAAACTCTTAGTAGTATACAATATAGCTGAGCTGTTATCAAATCGCGTGAAAAACGTAAACATAAGTTTTGTTTAACTTTTTTCCTACTTCCATTGGAAAAGTCTAAATATATATTTGTGATAATAAGTTTTATATACACTTTTATAGTTCGATCAGAAGCCAATCCCACCTATTACTTGGTGGCAAAGCCTTGTGCAGGTACTACCCACACATATATCTACCGCTAGACAACAATACCTATCATTGTATTACTCCAGTTCAAAGGGTGACTGAACCATTGTACAGGCACAAGGGACATAATATCGTAATTCATAAGGTTCGCAGGGCATTGGCATAAAAAGGAATGATTAATATATCTTAAAGTACCAATGTATATAGTTAATGGTGATCATTATTATTAGGTGGTTATTTTGCCAGTTTCTTCGTATTCAAGGTCACTTAAGACAAATAGTACAGTCAGAGTTAGAAAACCTTCGTCAGTTTTCAAATTAATTCCTTTATCAAGTTTTAAACTCTTAGTATCTTTTGAATCTAAACATCAAATAACTGCGACGCAAGATGTCATTCTAGATCGGTAAAGCAGATTATCGCTCAAACTGAGCTCACAAAAATAGATCTTAAAGTGACGAACCTGTTCTTACCCCGACTGTACAAAGACTACTAGAAAAAAGAAAAATGATAGAATATTCCAAGTCAATTAAGCAGCTGAGATGGCCCATTGGCTAGAACGCGTGCATCTTTATCGATGATTTCGGGTTCAAACCCAGGTAAGCACCGCTACATATATGTGAACGTGAACCCCATGCAAACACCACTGAATACTCATGTGCTTAATTTGTGGTTATAATTCATCTCGTGCTCGGCAGTGAAGGAAAACATCGTGAGGAAACCTGCATGTGTCTAATTTCATCGAAATTTTGCCACATATGCATTCCACCAACTCCCATTGGAACAGCGTGGTGGAATATGTTTCAAAGCCTCTCCTTCATGGGAGTGGAGCCCAGCTATGTGAGAATTTACAGGCTGTTACTTTACTTTTACAATTAAGAACTCTGTCATAGAGTCTAGTGATGATACAGTCTCGGTAGTACCTTCTCTATCTATATCTTTAACTGGTACCTTTCGAATAGTAGAGCTTGAAATATCAGTTAAGACATGAAGACCAAAAAGTGCTTTTATGAGCCGACTCGAATGAATAACATTTTGATTTTGTCGTCAATAAATGTTAAAATAGATATATGTATTTATATCGAAAATATTTAGGTAGGTTGTTTTTTTAAAGGAAGACCTGATTTGAATGTATTATCTTGGTTATATTTGGCGTTTTCTTTTCATCGAATCTCGAGGAAAACAAACAACGGAAAATGTATTTATTATTATTCGATTATTTATTCAGAAATTCGGTTATTACAATAGATATTTACACAAAGACCTGTAACGTTATCTAATATTATAAAACGTTTTTGACATCGTATGACAAATTATGTAGGAATTCGTTACATTTTTTGGCGTGAAAATGTATGCCATATTCTAGATGATAATCTAATCTTGTGGCAAATTTCATTCAGATCTGTTTAGCTAATTAATCATCTATGTAATCTTTAGCATTCATATAAGTAAGACACACTTTTATTGCGTCTATGGAAAATGATACAGTACTTAAGCTTCATATTTTAATGGACAGCAAATCATTAGACATTCGTAACACAAACATTTCGATTAGCTGGTAAAATTGGATTAAGAATAAATCATTCTAAAAAGCATAAATAGCACATTTATGCTCTAATAAACTTGATAAATCTGTACTCGTTGGATGAGGAAGAAGAAATCCTGATAGATTTGGCACTTTCCAGAAGAGCTCTAAGTCCAGTCCAGCTGCATAGTCATCAGAAGATGACGAGCTGGACTTGTAATATAAATACCAGATAATTGTCATGATTATGATGATGATTGAAGAGTCGAGATGGCCCAGTGGTTAGAACGCGTGCATCTTAACCGATGATTGCGGGTTCAAACCCAGGCAAGCACCGCTGATTCATGTGCTTAATTTGTGTTTATAATTCATCTCGTGCTCAGCGGAGAAGGAAAAAATTCTGCCACATGTGTAATTCCACCAACCCGTATTAGAACAGCGTGGTGGAATATGTTCTAAACCCTCTCCTCAAAGGGAGAGCAGGCCTTTAGCCTAGCAGTGGGAATTTTCAGGCTGTTGTTGTTGTTGTTGTCATGATTTGGTTTGATTTTAATATGAATAGAATAAGTTGGTTATGGAATACGAAAAAATACGCATAAAAGGCATTCGCAATGAGTGAGGCCCGCCGGGTTTCCCGATCACCGAAGCAATAATTAATATAATTTCACAATTTCATTCAATCCCTTCGAATTCCCTCGAAAATAATATTCGGTTCAAAAGAATTTTGGAATTAGAGATCGCATTCTATTACCTTAAAGTTTATTCTATTTGCATTCAAAATAACCCTTATTTCGTATGTCATAACGATCATTATCCGATGATTTAATATCTATTCGATTTGTAAGTATAATTGACTTGAGTAATTAACTAAGATGAGTTTTGAAGTAGGTAAAGACGGACAGATGCGTTAAATTATCCAATTAGAATTATTATTAATGAAAAATTGGTTTTAAAAGAAAGTTTTACGGTTCTAATTATGTTGTCATTCTAACCGTTTTTTTTCATGGTGGAGCAGAGCAGAGCGAATTAACTACCCAGGAGATCAATCAAATGGATTGGCAAATTGTAAAGGGAGAAGGCTTAGATGTGAGCCAATATGATTTTCGTGCATTGCGTAAGAGGACTTTTGAGTGTTAACACAATCATAGGGCGAAGGTCTTTATACAACAACAACAGCCTGTAAGTTCCCGCTGCTGGGCTAAAGACCTCCTCTCCCTTTGAGGAGAAGGTTTTGGAACATATTCCACCACGCTGTTCCAATGCGGAGCCAGTGCAACTACAGGCACAAGGGACATAACATCTTAGTTCCCATGTGCCGTATAGGCAATGTAAGGAATGGTTAATATTTCTGAAATTGCCAGTTAGCCAACATATGCCATTAAAAAAGAAAAAAATGTTATTATTACTTCTGATTTTCCATAACACAAGTGCTTTAGCTACTTACATTGGGATCAGTATCAGATCAGTAATATATGTGATGTTGTCTCACATTTATTTAAAAAAAAATACCTAAACCTTTCTTAAGAATCCCTCTGCATGTTAGTGAAAAACGCATGAAAATCTGTTCAGTAGTTTTGGAGTTTATCGCAAACATACACATAGACAGACACGGCCGGCGGACTTTGTTTTATAATATGTAGTCACAAGAGAACCCACTCGAGTTTGCACGAGTCATAATGTCGAATTTACTCCATATTTTTTACAAATTAGTAATCATGATCCACCGTGAAAAACTCAAAAACTCCCCAATAAGAGAGGACGTTAGCAGGAGAATTTTGGTTCACCCTGTGCTGGATACTTAATTATGATCGTTAATGAAAATAGGAATAGGTACATGCCTGAATAAGCATGTTTCAATTTTAGTGTTAGGTACGGAACTAAAGGAAAAAGGAATCCTTTAAACTACGCTGTTCGATAAAAATAGAGGCATTGATTTTTATTTATTAAATTTATTTCAAAAAAATATATCCTAGCAATGCCTCGTTTAAAGGAATTACTAATATTGCTATTTAGAATTCAGCTGGAGTTCAGGATCGAGCCTGCAATTATTTACATCATTAGGCGACCTGTAAACAATTGTTTTACTGACGCTACCAATTACGTACATTATTTTGTGCACTTCCGGTATGATAACCAAGCTTCATCTTTTTTTTCAGAATAGGTAATTCTCTTGACGAATATGAAAAAAAAAATTGGATAAACAAATACCTAAGATAATTTTCTTTAGTATTTATATTGATGTTATAAAGTCAAATTTCCCACTGATTAGCTAAGGCCTACTCTTTGATGAGAGCATGCAACATATTCCAACAAGCTGTTTTAATGCGGCTTGGTGGGATACACTTGTGGTAGAATTTCTATTAAATTAGACACATGCAGGTTTCCTCAAGATGCTTTCCTTCACCGCCGAGCACGAGATGAATTATATACACAAATTAAGCACATGAATATTCAGTGGTGTTTGCCTGGGTTTCAACTTGCAATTATCGGTTAACATGCACGCGTTCTAACCACTAGGCTATCTCGGCTCAATAAGTCTATAACATTTCTCAATAAATAGTCATAAAAAACAATTCCGTTCCATTTTTAAATATTTTTTTTTTTTTATAAATTTAATTAATAAAAAATATGAAATATGTTTAGATCCAACAATCAAAATTCTCTTCGAGTCGGAGGTGAGTTTTTTTTTTTTAATAAAACCACTGCAAAGTCCAATGGCCGACATCTGGCGTGGTAACTTCTATTATTACGGGATTGGGGGCTGTGTTTTTTTTCTAAATTATGAGTTTAACTGTTGTTTGTAAGTAGGGGTAAACTTGTAAAGCAAAAGTTATGACTTTAATCGGAAATATGCATCATTATTTGGATGTCTGATGTGTTTGAAATTATATAAATCTTAACTAAGATTGGAGTAGCGTAATGGTTAAACTCAGTAGGCAAGTCTTCTTCTTCTAAGAGTTAGCCGTAAGAGTTAGGTGAACAGTGGGACTTTCCTGTGATACAATATATGCTTTCTTGTACATAAATAAATAAAATATAAATAAATAAATATGAGACAACATCACATACATTACTCTGATAAACTTGTAAAGCACTTGTGTTATGGGAAATCAGAACTAACGACAGTACTACAAATACCCAGTCCCAAGACAACATAGAAAACTAATGAACTTTTTTCTACATCGACTTGGAAGGGAATCGAACCTGGGACCTCGGAGTGGCACACCCATGAAAACCGGCGTACTCACTACTCGACCATGGAGGTCGTCAAATATTCTAAAACAAAATAGAGTCCTACATTCTAATGACGTCATTTCCTGCACATCATACGGTTCCAATTCTTGAGGGAGGCTGAAGTCTATTCAACGTGACGCGACGGCCCATGGGTTGTAGGAGCGTTAACGAAGATGAAACCAACGAGTCTACATAAGTCAAGTTTTTCCAATGAACATTTTATGTTTTCTGTAACTTAGTAGTTTATTTGCTTAGCATTTTATTTTCGAATGTCAAATTCAAGAATCCTTTGAAAAAAATTAACCAGACATCCGTTTAGAGGTACAATATGGTGACCTTCACTAGGGTCAATCGTCGTTCCCATAGTCCATCAAGCCTATTGCCAGGAAAGTGATTTATTCTACTGCAGTTTGTAAAGGAATATTACTCTTGATAGGATAGTCTACCCGTGACCACGAACGCTGTAAAGTGCTCGAAACGTCGGGATGTCCAAAATAATTAATATACGCGATTAAAATCCGTAATAACTAGTTTTATTTAAACTAGTGTTTGATTTAGATTTCGACTAATGATGTCACGTCATTTCAAGGTCAAAGAATTGTCTCATCTTGCGATTGAAATGGACTAAACAATCACTGATTCATTTATAATCGTACAAAAAGCCGCGAAAACAAAATTATTCTATTCAATAATCTCGTCGTTTACACAAATTTTATTTACTCTTATTCACAAAGGAATTATTATTTGACATTGCTGAGCTTTTAAAGCAATTTTCTGGGAGCACCTTCGAAATCTCGAGGAATTGTTTTGGGATATGAAATATTATTTCGTCGTACCGAATTAAGATTGCTTTGATTTTAACTCATAATGATTTGTGAATCTTTTTGGAGACATTTGTCAATTATGGCGTTGAAAATGTTGTAAACTAAGTTGTGTAGAATATCCCTTAAAAAATAAATTTAAAATGAGAGCCAAGATCAATATTATCGTATATACCTTGGTTGTTGATTTTAACGACAAAAGAAGTGAGATATAAATAGTGCCAAGTTCCTATCTGAATTTTATTGATCACTACAAAAAATATCATTTCATCTTATAACTTAGGATAATATATTGTAGACTAGAGTCTGTCTTGGCTAAATTTCACACTTGTATATCATACAGTTTTATAGTTATGAGGGAGTCGAAAGCGGCGCCAAATAGTTAATGTAATATAACACACGGTGCTGCTCGCCAGTTCTGTTACTTGAACTTGGCTTGACACGCTACCGCGTGTCTAGGACAATGTTGGATGACTCCCGACGTTTCACCCCCAACAAAAGCTGAATTATAAATAGAACTTAAGTATAGAAACATTTAATGGAGCTCGTTAGACTGAGATCCGCAGTCTTCTGCTATGGGTGACGTCTTAACCTGTTAATGATAACAATAATTTTAATCAACTCCAATTTTCAAAACAGTGTGACGTCACGTCCATATTTTAAATCTAAAGCAGATGAAACTGGGAGGTGCAGTTATTTATATAATAATAGCTGAAACTGCTGCTTTGTATGCATTGCATGCTGGCATTTATACTCTTTAGGAGTGGAGTTTCGTAAAAGTACGACATCTTAGCAAATGTGTACATCCTAGAAGGATCCAGGGATACAGGGAGGTCCCTGCCAATTTTTTGAGGTTTCGTGATTAATCACTAGGTCATTAAGAAGGTTTTGGTATAGGTTATATACCAAAACCTTCTTAATGTGCTAAATAAAATATATTAATATAATTAAACATGAAACTTTTATCAGAAGATGACTTTTCAAGAAAGTTTCAGATGTGATAAAATAAATTATTTTAATAAATTTAAGAATAGTTCAGTATCTAGAAATAAAATTCTTATTCAAAATCTCTTGTGAATTAAGACAATAACAAAAATTAGCACAAACATATTTTTATAAAACCATTTATAATAGAAAGAGAAAGAAAAAAATATAGAGACAAAATGATTTGATGGTAATAACACTTTTCTTACATGATGACATCAATTACACACTACTGTAAGTCACGTAGAAGAACTTCGTTCAAAAAACATCCACAACTAACAACGACAGCCTGTAAATTTCCCACTAGTGGGCCTCTCCCTTTGATGAGAAGGTTTTTGGAACATATTCCACCATGCTGTTCCAATTCGGGTTGGTGGAATACTATTTGGCAGAATTTCAATGGAATTAGACACATGCAGGTTAGGAGATGAATTATAAACAAAAATTAAGCATATGAATATTCAGTGGTGCTCGCCTGGGACCCGCAACCATCGGTTAAGATGCACGCGTTGTAATCACTGGGCCATCAGCATCGCCTTGCTTATTAGTATGGATCAGCTTAAAGTGATAATTAGTTAAAACCACAATGTTCTCCGGACGAACTCGAAGCCTGTTTCTGTTTAAAAACTTCGCGCCACTGATTACGTCCGGTCTGAACGAGCGGACGCTTGTTACTTAGTAACATTTAACTCGTGTACAAGTCTATCTGTATTGTGTCAAGTCTATCTGTTTGTAAAAGTAGCTAAGTAAAGTAACAGCCCGTATTCCCATTGCTGGGCTAAGGCCTTCTGTCCCATTAAGGAGAGTGTTTGGAACATATTCCACAACGCTGTTCCAATGCGGGTTTGTGGAATACACATGTGGCAGAATTTCAATGAACTTCGACACATGCAGATTTCCTAAGGATGTTTTATAATTTTACTAAAAATTGTGAAAATGGTTATGATGATTAAATAAAAGGGTGTGATGTAGGTAAAGTTTTACAGTACATTTATCAAAATATAAAAAGTATAAAAAATAAATAAAATAGCCTTATTTATTCCAAAGTACTACTCTAAGTTACAAGTACTAATTTAGTTGTATCACATACATACAAACAATATATTACAGAAACAACACATCAAATATAATAAAACAAATAATATGAAACATTTTTGATGTATATGATTAATTTTTGTTTCGTGTGGACCCCTTCAGCGTAAAAGCCTCCTCCATAGAGTCCCATTTTCCTCTATCTCGTCTTACCACCGGGCGCATGGGCGACCTCTACTTCTCACGCCATACGGCCCTTTCCATTTTGTATCAATATATACTTGGTGGTAGGGCTTTGTGCGAGCCCGTCTGGGTAGGTACCACCCACTCATCAGTTATTCTACCGCCAAATAACAGTAGTCAGTATTGTTGTGTTCCGGTTTGAAGGGTGAGTGAGCCAGTGTAACTTCAGGCACAAGGGACATAACATCTTAGTTCCCAAGGTTAGTGGCGCAGTGACGATGTAAGGAATAGTTAATATTTCTCACAGCGTCATTGTCTATGGGTGATGGTGACCACTTACCATCAGGTGGCCCATATGCTCGTCCGCCAACCTATACCATAAAAAAAAATATAAATTATAGTTGAATTTAACTATCACAGGAAAAGTTAAGCAGCGATAAATTAAACGATACAGTTTTTACACACATATATTTTCACAAGCACAGAAGGTATATACAAGAAAGATATAGCGAAGGTACAGTTATAGCGTTTAAGTAAGAAAATAGAACCAACTAAGAAATATAAGAAGAATTAAGCGTAAAAAGCAAAAGCGTTGCATAGCAACGAGTATCAAACGTTGCGCACGCAGCCTCTCGGCGTCGGTATCAGAAAACGACTGACGAACGGGGTAAAGTCGACGTCACGCATAGCGGTGCTTTGACCAACTATGCATGAAGCGAGTAATGCGTTTATTCAACGCTACAAAATAGTAAAGAAAATAGTAAGAACAAAATAAATTATATGTGTTTGTAACATTACAACTACTTACAACGCATAAACCTCAAAGGGAGGAGGCCTTGGCCCAGCAGTGGGAAATTTACAGGCAGTTGTTGCTGTATCAACTTGTAACCTATCTTCCAACAAATAAAAATAATCCACTACTAACAAAGCAACGTTTTTGAAACGGGAATGTTCTAGAAAACAATGGAATAATCAATTAGTTGAATATATTTAGCAACAAAAGTTACTCCAGCAACGTAAATATTGTTCGCCGAGGGATCTATGTGTAGGATGACTGTTATTTTAGTTTTTAGACTTTTGTTATAATAGCTAGATTATATTTTATATAATCCAGTATTTTCTAGATAGGAATAGGCTTGTTCTAGAAATTGCCACGGTCGTATTCTTTTATAGAGCGGATTGCTTATTTTTTTTATTGATTACATTTTGTTTTGATTCGAAACGTGAAAGTGGATTACTTAGATTGAATCTCGGGCTCAGCAATATATAGTAATCTTAAAATAATACAAAAAAAAGTAAAATAATTATTTTTTCACATTAAGAGAAAATATATATACAAGCTAATAAAATAATAGTAATATAATACTACACATGCTTTTTAATGTCATAATAATTTGTAGAAATTTCCTTAAAAATGATATGTTATGAATATTATATAACGCGGTAAATGGAAAGAGACAGAACAAAAAATAAGAGATGGAAATGGCTTCTTGAGATATACACGTTTTAACAAGGCGTCCAGAATGGGGATCTGGCAGATATTGTCTCTACGCTATGCCTCAAATCTTTCCCTCCCTTTCTTTTTCTCTTGGTCTCTTTCTAACTAACTTTAGTTTAATAAAGCATTATTCAACACTATTTATTATTATTTTTGACAGCGGATTTTTAATTATAGTTTTATATCGTTTAATTATTACCAATTGTTGTCAATTCATTCTATTGTGTATGTTATATATTACATAATATATAAAATTTATTCAAGCAGGCTTTTACAAGAACTTTTAAATCGCCATTTTACAATTAAGTGAAGCTACCACCGCGCACCGGTTCGAAAAGCAGATTCTACCGAGAAGAACCGGCAAGAAAGTCAGTAGTTACTCTTTTTTAACATTTAAAAAAATACAAAGTCATGTTAGTTAGATACAATTATTTAAATTAATATATTCTGCTTGGAAGTCAACAGGTACTAACTCTACGCTTGTTTATCATCCATAAAATCTTGTATCGAATAATATGCTTTTTCTACCACTGTATTTTTTACAAACGGTTTGAATTTACGAAAAGGCAAACTTAAAGTTATAAAGCTTTGAATCCTCATTTAATAACTTTTTTATATTAAGTGAATATCACCGGTTCATCAAATTTAGTAGTAACTCTTTTTTAACATTAACAAAAAAGAAAAACATTCATGTTCTTTCATTACAATTATATATGCATGTAATATATCCTGCCTGGAAGTCAACAAGTATTAATTGCACGCTTTTTTATCTTTATTATTATTATTTATATATTTATTATTATTACGGTAAATTATACTTGGTTTAATAATAAAGTACCGCGTGACTATGAGTAGAACCAAACAGTGCTACCTCCGCAGCCCGACAGATGGCGCGGTGATTGATGGCTTAACTTGATTATAACGTTTATTCTTTAAATTGCTTCCTGGCCCACTTGTGCAGGTGAAAGAAAACTTTACTAAACTTTAGTAAAGAATTAAAATAATATTGATGTAGACGTTAGGTAAAGGAAAAAAACACTCCATATTCTCGATATATTCCAAACCCCTTATGGTAATGTTGTCTTAAATTTTCGCGATTATTACACATTTAAATAAAACTTATAATTATAAGTTATAACGGATTTGAATCGCGTAATTAATTATTTTTGACATCCCGACGTTTCGAGCATTTTACAGCGTTCGTGGTCACGGGTAGACTCCTTATGCTAATGATGCTTGATGCTGCAGCCTCATCTGGGGTCAGCTCAGGTACGGGTCGTGACTTTACGTGTTTTCCGAAGTACGATTGATTAAAAATAGTTAATTTTCAGACTCAGAACTGCGTTTATTTGGAGGACCTTGTGTATGGGTAGGTATTACCTACATCAGATATTCTATCGCGAAACAATACTCAGTGTTGTTGTGTTTCAGTGTGAAGGATGAGTGAGTCAGTGTATACAGGCACAAAGAATATGGCATATTGGTTACCAATTTTGTTGGTGAATTGGCGTTGTGTTGGTATTGGTTAATATTTCTTACAACGCCATTGTCGTTGATCACTAATCAGGTGGCTGGTGGTAGGTATTGGTTCGACCTACCTATAAGTACGTATATCATAAAAAATTATGTGTTCGAAATTTAAATTTTATTTTTAATGAACGATATTATTATTTTATCATGAAGTTACTTCGTAGAATAATGAATGATGTTAGTTTCATTCCCTTTCTTTTGCAATAATTCATAAAAAATATTGGGTAGTTTCGATGTTTGATATATAGATATGTATTGTGGTAAATAGTGAATGAAAATCATTAATATAACACAGGCTATCGGAATAGATGTTGAAAAGTTTTCGTTCACTCCAAAAGAGCCGTTTGGGTCATTCTTTATCTATCTGAAGCCCGAAGCTGCCGTGGGGATGTTTTTAACAATATACAAATACTATTAATAACGTCATAATATATTTATGTATTAAGTATTAATAATAAATTAGACAATCATTTTATAAGCTCAGATGGCCCAGTCGTTACAACATTGCATGTTAACCGATAATTGCAAGTTCAATGCCCAAGCAAGCACCACTGAATTTTCATGTACTCAATTTGTGTTTACAATTTATCTAGCTGTGAATCGAACCCGGGACCTCCGGGTGGCATAAACATGAAAACCGGGCTACACACTTTTCGACCACGGAGTTATTTTAACAAATTAATTTAAGTCTTTTTTTTTGGAATTCTACGTTGCTCTCGTACTTAATCAACTCAAACAAAATTTTAAAAATTCAAATCATTGATTAGAAAAATAAAAATAAAAAACTACAGACTAAAAATTTCATCAATTCATTTGAAGGTGTTCTAAATTCAAATCGTATAAATATAAAGTGTAAATATAAAAAACACGTTCACGGCTCGAGTTGAGAGAGCTTCAGATTTGTCTCGAAATTTCATCGCGTGCCATTCGTTAAGATGAAGTCTTGAAAATTTAAAGAGAACGCTCTCGCTAGTTTAGATTAATCAAAGTTATATTCAAAGACTAATTGAAACTCTTTTTGATTTTTGTTAATGTTTTTTTTTTGTGTTTTGAAATTTTTGTATCGATAACATCTTAGTTCCCAAGGTTGGTGGCACATTGACGATGTAAGGAACACTTACCATCAGGTGGCCCATATGCTTGTCCGCCAACCTATACCATAAAAAAATACACTTCGTATGCTCACTCGTCAATTCTTCCAATATGATTCGTGATCTTATAAATACACTAGTAGTCGTCAGCGGCTTCGCTTACGTTTTAGGGTATTGGTTGGTGTCAGGCAAAAAAATAGTCCATGTCCTTTCTTGAAGCTCAAGTATGCTGGTTCAGCGGTTTGGTCGTGAAAGGGCGACAGACATAGTTACTTTCACATTAATAATATTAATATCGAGTCGAGATGCCCCAGTTGTTAGAACGCGTGCATCTTAACCGATGATTGCGGATTAATAATCATTATAACCAAACAGTATCAGACAATCGGCCAGTATTAATCGTGAAAAATTAAAATATTACATTACAACACATTCTAAAAATAATCATAAAAAAGCTTCATCAAAAGTATAACACCTCGCCTCATTGCCTTCTCTGGTGACAGGAGGGCTGGTTCGTTTTTTGCCCAGAAGATTGGAATTGCGATTCAACGGGGAAATGCTAGCATTCTTGCCACCATTCCACGCGGTCAAGATTTACACAGTAACTAGTTTTAGTTCATATTTGTATATATTTAAGCATTTAATGTTATTAATTCTTATGTTAATAAATTAAAATAGTCAATCGTCATATTATTAATTAAATAAAAATAGTTATACAATGTGTAAAAAATAACTCTAACACAACGGATTTTGTAATAATGTGTTGTGTTAATATTGTAGGAATAATCATCTTTATCATTATCAATATTACAAATGTGAAATGCGTGTCCATTTTGTCGTTTTATAGCAAAATCGAATTTGACCGAATTTAGAAAACATTCAAATTTTAAAGGATGTTTGTCATCAAGTTCTTAAAATAACAACAACAGCCTGTAAATTTCCCAATGCTGGGCTAAGGTCTCCTCTTCCTTTGAGTAGAAGGTTCGGAACATATTCCACCACGCTGGTTGGTGGAATACACATGTAGCAGAATTTCTATGAAATTGGACACATGCAGGTTTCCTCACGATGTTCTTCACAGCCGAGCACGAGATGAATTATAAACACCAATTAAGCACATGAATATGCAGTGGCGCTTGCCTGGATTTGAACCCGCAATCATTGGTTAAGATGCACGCGTTCTAACCACTGGGCCATCTCGACTCTAGGGGAACACGTGTACTGGTAAAGAGTTCCATTGAAATAAAACTAGTTATAACGGATTTGAATCGCGTATATTAATTATTTTTGGCATCCCGACGTTTCGAGCACTTTACAGCGTTCGTGGTCACGGGTAGACTAAGGTGGCATTTGTCTATTTGGAGAACAAAAGAAATATTATTTACAACTACCGCCAACGATTTCTCAATTGGTATCTTGAGTAACGTTCCGGTTGCACGCAGAAGGCACTGACTGTAGCTTTAATAATTAATATATGCGATTCAAATCTGTTATAACTAGTTTTATTTCAATGTTTAATCGCGAAAATTTAAGACAACATTATAAAGAGTTCCATTTTTGAGATGAATATTGCGAATCATATGCCGATATCACGCTCGTGTTCAGCGGTGAGTTTCGAGTTTCTTTTTACAGAATAAGTCCTTCTGGATCTTTTCGAACCGGTGATAGTTCTTAATTTGACTATCAATATATGGATGTCATTAAACGAATTATTTTGTATCACAAAATTATTAATTGATTTATTATAAATGTAATTTTTCTTCTCTATTTTTGAACAAAACGAGACCGAAATAAATTCAATGCGACCGGCCATTGAAGGACATTTTTCTAAAACGCACCACCCACGACCCACTGAAGCGTCATAAAATGTAATGGTAGGGTCGCCAGACGTCGGCCAAATGACTGGATACTATTTCAACTTTAGTTTTTTTTTATACACAGTCTGACTATGAACAAAATATATTCGGCTTACCCATTACTAAACGGCGTCAATTACAAAGCTCTGTGGCGCTTTTCGTATGTTTCAAGTATCTTTTCAGAGAGTTCAGGTTTGAATCGTAAGAAATTTTATCAAAATGTGTTCAGTGGTTTAGTTGTGACGTAAGAGACTCAGAGTAACTTTTGTATTTATAATATAAGTATAGATATATATCGTACAATTATTAATTGTATACTAATAATTGAGTCTTACATTATACAAAATGTACATTTAAGTCCATTCTGTAAGCCGTTGTCACATTCCCCATATCGATACACCAAAAAATGAAAATACTACATACATGTACGTTATTAATATATAAACAAAATAATATATACTGTGACAATAACAGAAAATAAATAGTATTTTAAAGTTTGTTTTAAAAACAAAATTAAATATATCAGTGAAAAATATTAGCGACAACCCACAGAAATAGTTTAGTGCTCGTGAAAAATATAAATGGCGACCCGCGTTGGGGCCCATCAACCCTCCCTGCTGACGCCTCTAATGGTGCACAAATCGCCACATATCTGCTATCTCGCTGTCCCATCTGAAGGATCGTATTAATATTTGCGACAGATGGTATTTGGACCTGAAATATGGTCGGAAACGACCTAATTATATACGGATAAAAAAGCCTTATGACACCGATAGAAAATATTTGTGGTAATCTTGAGTAATTTCTTTAATTGTACTATTTAATTAAATAAAATTAAATATAGGGATTTATTTTTTCGTATGGTAAAATGAGGATTTTATAACAACAACAGCCTGTAAATTCCCACGGCTGGGCTAAAGGCCTCCTCTCCCTTTGAGGCGAAGGTTTGGAACATATTCCACCACGCTGTTCCAATAAGGGTTGGTGGAATACACATGTTTCAGAATTTCTATGAAATTTGTCACATGCAGGTTTCCTCACGACGTTTTCCGTCACTGCCGATCACGAGATGAATTATAAACACAAATTAAGCACATATATATAGTGGTGCTTGCCTGGGTTTGAACCCGCAATCATCGGTTAAGATGCACGCGTTCTAACCACTGGGCCATCTCGGCTCTCAACAGTGGCAAGGATGTTAGCATTTTCCTCTTCAATCGTATTTTCGATCCTCTAGACAAAAAAATTAACGAACCCACCGGTCAGTGGAGGCAATAAGGCGAGGCGTTATATTTAAATGAAGATTTTTGCACCACTCAAAAGTCCAAACGTTTCAACAGCAAAAATTGTTTAATTTGTTTTGTTATTATTTTTTATATTCAATTTAGTTTAAAAAGATAAAATAGGATGACATACTATGTTCGCTGTACCGAGAATTTTTTTTAGATTACAATCTGTTACAAATTAATTTAATTGATGTAAAAGTACTTTATGTTTTGATAGTATATTTGATTTAAACTCAAAAATAATAATAATATAACAACACAACTTTAATTTATTACAATTTTGAAAATACAAAAACACTCAATAATCAAATTCAATTCTTCACCAACAAAACATGGCTACATACATTCTTCTCACTGAATACAGCATTTCTTATACTAAATATGTACATAAACAGCTAGATTTATTTGCCTTCAGTCAGGTAAACTAGTAATTAAGCATCTTATAGCGTAAATCTTAAGACACGTCCGGAGATTAGCTAATCTTCAGCAGCGTCTACGTGACCCAGGGTTATGTAAGGTGCAGTTTTCACGGTATCCTTAATCCGATTCTGATGGAAATTTATGTCTCTAATTGTAAATTATCATTAGGGCGGGGGAGTTATTGCTTTGAAGTTGAATAAATACAGACTTTTTTTTTTAATTTATCTTAAAGCGTCATAGTTGAATTAAAAAAAGAGGATTTTGTTTTGCATTTGTGCTAGATTTCCTCGTTGGTTTAGTGGCTAAAAATAACGTGGCAAATCTAATAACGTCGCAGTATTAATTTAAATAATGGTATTAACTAACATGACTTTGTATTTTTTAAATGTTGAAAAAGATTAACTACTGAGTTTCTTGCCGGTTCTTCTCGCTAGAATCTACTTTCCGAACCGGTGGTAGCTTCACTTAATTGTTAAATGACTATTCAAAAGTGCTTGTAAAAGCCCACTTGAATATAGTTTATTTTGATTTTGTTTTTTTGATGATCCCGAGGTTCTAAGTTTACACTCCAAGTTTTCTATCGAAATGTTCTCGGTGACAGCTCAGAATCTGGATGTTAGATGTTTGTACACTCTCGTTGCTCGGAAAGTGTGTAATTAATTGGGATTGGCGCAGCATGTCTTCTTTAGTACTTCCCTATCGACGTCATCTCACAGGTAACATTCTTTCCTGACATATCACCCTTCATACAATCCGTCCATCGTTTCATTGGTTGTCCCCTCCCTTTATATTCCACATTCATGCTCAAGACCTTTTCTATATATTTATATAATAGTTTTAAATGAAGTTATGACCACAATATATACGAAAAGAGGCAGGAGTAAAGAGAGATTGCGGGTTCAAACCCAGGCAAGCACCGCTGATTCTTGTGCTTAATTTGTCTTTATAATTCATCTCGTGCTCAGCGGTGAAGGAAAACATCGTGAGGAAACCTGCATGTGAGAAATTCTGCCACGTGTGTATTCCACCCACCCGCATTGGAACAGCGTGGTGGAATATGTTCCAAACCTTCTCCTCAAAGGGAGAGGAGGCCTTTAGCCCAGCAGTGGGAATTTACAGGCTGTTGTTGTTGTTGTTGTATACAAAAACAAAGTTACAATTGCCATGATTCTTTACGATAAGAATTAGATCATTAAACTTGTTACACATTTTTTTAATTACACATAATTAAAATGAACAGATTATTTAACATTACCAAATGAATACATTTCAAGTTTAAATAAACATTAATAGACAAATCAGATTATAATGTTGACTAGTGATCCGCCCCGGCTCTGCTTTGAAGCAACTTATTAATAAAGGAAATTATATTATTTATAATGTACGTTTCTACCAGTGAAAACTTTTTAGAATTTGATAATTATTCCCCATAAATACTCCCTATACATATTACGTTCAGTCCAAAATATTTTACTTATGCAAAATTTAAAGTTAGCTACTGATACATAAAATTAGTCACCTATATAGGATACTACTATTACTTATTTATATATGAGTTATAAAATACAGTAACTACTGAGTTTATATAATTAATTTATGTTTTATAATTACTGGTTCTTTTATTTAGAATATAAAACATAATAACGTTATATTTAATGTAATATTCTGATTTAAGTTTTGACAAGTCGCCCGTAGCTTCACTTTTTTTAAGGCCGGTCGTTAGCAGAGCATATTTTCGTTTACCATCGCCCGTGATTCTGTTCGCTTTTAAAGAAATATATCCTTCGTTGAAGTACAAGCTTGCTTCAAACCTAACTTAATCAAATTCGACTGACTGATTTGACCTTGAAAGATCAACAGACAGACAGACTTTCGCATTTATGATATTAGTAGATATTAGTAGCCTTTGTACCTATTAGTTGTTCTTAAATGGTACCATTAATCTATACGGCTAAGGTAAAAGTCGTAGCACGGAGGAACAGTAAGCTGGTATAGTATTAGCTGTACGGTAAACAGATCGTACACAGTAAATCTTACAGACATCTCAGGACTTGAGATTAGCTGTAATCTTCGCCTGCAACTACGTGACTCCAGATTAAGTCTCATCGTCCACTACGTTCTTTAATATAGCGCTATTTAATGCGATAAATTTAGTTTCAACTGACTTATTTCGTTTTGTTACCTAACTGTATCTTTAACTTGGAAGGAAACCATGAAACCGTTTAAGATATTACTAACTATTTCTACCGAATATATTTCAAAATAGCGTTTTCATTTCGAGTGAGAAGCGAAATGCGTTTTAAAGAAAGTATTTATTCTTAATTCTTTCATTCATTCATAATTTCTTATTTCGTAAAAAAGATTTTTATCATAATATCTTCAATATATAGCATATCTCCGACGGAAAGGAAGGATATTTACTAGCAGTTACTTTTAGTAATTACTTTTAGATTTTATTTACATTAACAACCAAATATTTCTTAAGACACGAGGGTACTATGTAAGAATTTTCGCCAAGTTTCCGACTCTGCAAAGTCAATAAATCCTTCTTGGGGCAAGGTATTCTTTTCTATAATAAAAATCCGCAGACATTTTTAACTTTGCCGTTTCATAAATTCAAATCGTTTGTAAAAAATACATTGGTAGAAAAAGCATATTATTCGATAAAAGATTTTATAGATGATAAAAAAGCGTGGAGTTAATACCTGTTGCTTCCAAGCAGGATATATTAATTTAAATATTTGTATTTAACTAACATGACTTTGTATTTTTTAAATGTTAAAGAGTAACTACTGAGTTTCTTGCCGGTTCTTTTCGGTAGAATCTACTTTCCGAACCGGTGGTAGCTTCACTTAATTGTAAAATGACGATTCAAAAGTGCTTGTAAAAGCCTACTTGAATAAAGTTTATTTTGATTTGATTTGTTTTGACATATCATAAATTTGGAGTTAAAATGTCTTAATTACATAAAAAACCGTTAATTAAAATAGTATTACTGAATGTAGCTCAATTTGTGACAGTAAAACACAGTAGTACAGATGCTATATAGCGCTATACTTTCAGTGTTCGGTTAGTTTTATTATCGTGTTACAAATAGCTTTAAAATCTAATTAACTGCAGTCAAGATTCATGTCCGACGTCTTTTGAAATGCTGACGTTATTTTAGGTAAATAAACATTACATAACAACTTAGATACAAATATATACTACGGCAAAATCAAGTGTATCTATTACCATTGAATTTTTAATCCCTTTAGATTATAATCTATCTCTAGAGATTGTAAACTGTCGAAAGATTATGTACGGTCAGTCAATTTTGATATTTTATAATATTTTGTTTATGTTCGAATGTTTTTTATTTGACGACCTCCGCTGTCGAGTGGTGTCTACACAGGTTTTCATGGGTCACTCCGATGTCCTGGGTTCGATTAGTTTTCTATGTTGTCTTGGGTCTGGGTGTTTGTAAGTACTGTCGTTACTTCTGATTTTCCATAACACAAGTGCTATATATACTTACATTGGGATCAGATTAATGTATGTGATGTTGTAAACATATATTAACTGTAAAAATATACTAACGGTATTTACAGACTCATGGTGATATATCCATCAACAGGAAGAGTAGTAGCGTGGTGCTCAAAAGCTTTTCCAAAAGAGGAACCCTTTGCCCAATTATAGTATACAGACATTTATTATCACAGTTATTAATTACGAGAGTCGAGATGGCCCAGTGGTTAGAAAGCGTGCATCTTAACCGATGATTGCGGGTTCAAAGCCAGGCAAGCACCGCTGATTCATGTGCTTAATTTGTCTTTATAATTCATCTCGCACTCAGCGGTGAAGGAAAACATCTTAAGGAAAGCTGCATGTAACAAATTTCATAGAAATTCTGCGACATGTGTATTCCACCAACCCGCATTGGAACAGCGTGGTGGAATATGTTCAGGCTGTTGTTGTTTGTTGTATTAATTACGGGATATTTACCATGTTTTTTATTTTTGCTCGATATTTTGACATTATCTAAGAATACCTTGTAATTTTTTTAAATTTTGTCAGTCTCACGAGACTGACAAAATTGACTTAAAAATTTTACATTTATTACTCGTTAAAAGTGTTAAAATATTATAAGAATTCATACAGAACAGCAGACAATAGTTTTTGCAATATGTGTCCTGTCCGCCATCTTAGATATGTAATGACGTCATACACCCGTTTAATAACGCCCTATTCAAACAGATTATAATCCTATGTTATATTATAGTCAATATGGATTCCAAAAGCGATTGTTTTTGTCAGTCTGTTTGTGTATTTTTTTGCGGAAACCAATGACATAAATTTAATAATGTTTTTTATTGGCCATAATGATAAAGTAATTACATAATATATAACATTTGCAAAAAAACATGACAGACTAAAATTTTAACAAAAAAAAACGACATCAAACAATACACTATTTCAAAACCAATTAATATGCACTAAAATATAAAATTACTATAACTAATTGTGTATTCTTCTACAAATAAACAATCAACTTTCTTTTTCTACTCATTAATATATTGTCTTAGTTACAAATATATATTTTTTATCAAAATCGTTTAAGCCAGTCAAAAGTTATGACATAACAATAATAAAAATACAGTTAAATTGATAACGTTACACCAATTCATAAATCAATGAAGACTTACGTTATTGATATTAATCGTAACACACAAACAGACATATCAATCTACATACTGAATATTTGAATAGTTGTAAACGAAAGTCGGGTTGCATTAACAGTGTTTGTTGTTCTCAAGTAGCACAGGAAGGCGTTAAGTGTTAACTGCTAATTGGAGTTCCACTGGTAACTGTTATTGCTCCTGTTAGCCTTACGGGGTTTTTATGTTTATTCCCGATGCTTATAGGGATCCACGGTACATTTGGAAAAACCTTTCAGATATGTCTGGATAAAATTGCTATTAATTGATGATAAGACCTTGGATTTTATTGAGAGGGAGAAAGAGGATTATTGTGTTCCGGTTTGAATGGTGAATGAGCCCTTTTAGGTTTTGCGATTATGTAAAGGATTATTAAAGTTATTGATTTCGGGATATTTATCATGTTTTTTATTTTTGTTCGGTGTTGCTCGATATTTCGACATTATCTACGAATGTCTTCACGAGACTAAAGCTTCAGCTTTTCACCGCTGGGCAAAGGCCTCTTCTTCCTTTGGGTGGAAGCTTTGGAGTACATTCCACAACGCTGCTCCAATGCGGTTTGATCGACACACATGTGGCAGAATTTTGTTAAAAATGGTCACATGTAGGTTTCCTCACGATGTTCTTCTTCGCCACCGAGCACAGAATCATAAACACAAATTAAGTACGTAAAATTTCAGTAGTGCTTGTTTGGGTTTGAACCCGCAATCATCAGTTAAGCACGCGTTCTTACCACCCGGCCATCTCGTCTTTGTAAGTTTAAAAGAATATTATACAGAACCATTATAAAGTTGTAGTAATTTAACATCGCCTAGAATTGGGATACAACTGTTTTTATGTTATGTGATGTTATTTATGTTATCAGAATTAGAATTACAGTCTTGCAAAGCTCATTTATAAAGTCATATATACTATAATGTTTATATATAAGTTTTGTAAGATTTTATGTATATTATGTATTTATAAAAACATTAAGTATTAAAAAGTAGTAGTAAAGTAACAGCCCGTAAATTTTCCCACTGCTGGGCTAAGGCCTCCTCTCCTATTGAGAACAGTGTTTGGAACATATTCCACCACGCTGTTCCAATGCGGGTTGGTGGAATGCACATGTGGCAGAATTTCTATGAAATTAGACACATACAGGTTTCCTCATGATGTTTTCTTTCACCGCCGAGCACAAGATAAATTATTAACACGGGTTTGAACCCGAAAACATCGGTTAAGATGCACGCGTTCTAACCACTGGGCCATAATAATATATGCAACATTAAGTATTAATGTAACATATAATATTATGTATGTAAAATATGTATGAAGATCATAACCTATTGTCAGAATATATGTTATTAAAGTCATAGAGTAAAAAATAAGCTACTTAACTAGATTCCCGTGACCGGTACACAGAGGCGAATCTTATGTAAGGTTTAACTTTTCTTGTCTAGCGCAAACAAAGCTGAAGGTGATTCGGATCCCTGAAATACAATAGATAGGACATTTTTTAGTAAAATGTCTGACGCTAGTCTAGGAGTCACTTAACACTTTTTTATCATAGAATGGGCGAGGGATTTCTAAGTGTCAAAAAGAAGGAATCTATGGTATTTTGAATTGGAGAGGGCGAGACCATTCTTCGCCCTCCTGAGTTGTGCTCCGCCAGCCAGGGCAGCGGACGTGCTGCGAAAGGGATTCCCGGAGCCTCTCCGTTTACGTGCTGATGGCGGCCATCGCAGGGTTTTTAGTGAGTACAATCTCACATAACCCGACATCCCCCCCAGGAGTCGGGTATCTATGAAGATTTTCCCAGCGTTAAAAAAAAACGTTATTTTAAATTAGGTCAAAACTACCCAATACCAGTATCTACTCTTTTTTTTGTTTTCCATAATTTCATGACCTTGGGATTTAAAAAAGGAATGCTTCTATAATATTAGCAACAGATAAAAGATACAAAATTCATTTCTTTGACGTTAGACGCAGTCGAGAACAGCGTTATAAAATAAAATAAATTTCCTCTCGGGATTAAAAAGAGCGTGTAGCGTCTTTTGTACGTTCGCATATTTTCCAATTCTATACATTTCAATAACTCGAAGTATTAGGCGGCGGCCACACCTGTGACATAATGCCTGTCACACACACGTAATTGCTTGAACTGGTTCTATACGATGTAACTGTGTTGCTGACTACATTGTATTGAGCTATTAAGTTTCGTGAACACAAAGCGCGCACAAAGTGCTTAAGTACTTGTACGTAGATATGACTCAAAATAATGTCACATACTGTCTCATAGATAGACGATGCTTACTTGGTGGTAGGGATTTGATGCAAGCCTAAGGTAATGGGAAGAGAGCCAGAATAACATCTCAGCTCCACCATATTTGACAGCCCTAAAGTCTATAAAGCCCTTCTCCTGCTTACCTAGTGATGATTACATAGTATAAAACAAAGTCGTTTATCGCTGTCTGTCCCTAGGTATGCTTAGATCTTTAAAATTACGCAACGGATTTTGATGCGGTTTTTTTTAATAGATAGATTCGAGAGATTTTTTTTTTAGTTTATAATACATGGCCAATATAGTACAAAAGTACTGATAATTTTAGGTGTTTCTAATGTGATGTAAAGAAACAAAATCTTTAAATATTTAGTATCAGTATTGCAGCCGTGTGAAACCGTGGCAGTATATAAAAAAATAGTATTCTAGGTGTGAATATTTTTTCATCTAAGTATATTTTTTTTTTTTTGAATTTTCTTCTGTCGGTAGTTTGGACTTTTTGCTCCTGTGAAGTGACAGGTCGGTAATGATATAAAGGCGTCGCTCGAGCACCTGATCTTTGTCTGTACCCGTCTAGGAATAATAAATTCAAAAAGTATGGGTAACGGCGTTGCTTTTGTGTCATCGTGTGTTGTTACTTCGAATTGGCTATTTGACAATGCGAAAAATAAATTGTGAATTATTGTAATCAGTGTGTATTATGACTTTAAACATGGTTATTTACTAACGAAAGTTGTAAATATTACTTAATTTATTCAAAAATTCATAAATAAAAATGCATTTTTTCAAACGTTTGTCACGTGACACAAAACGCTCCTGATTGGCCGGGCTTATGATGAAGTCACTTTCTTGTAAACCTTGCTTTTCTACTATATGCACCACAGATTAAAATACGGGAAAGTGACGTCACCGACCCCATTGCAGCGCCATATTGTCCAAGTAGCGTTTTCGCGTGTTATTTAAATATGGAATTTTTAATATGATAATTTTCGGCAAATATGTACTAGAAATAAAAAAATCAACTTTTAATGGGTTCCTTAACTTCTACTAAATAATATAAAATGGATTTTAAAAACCAGTCAAATAGCCTATTATTAAATCTGTTTTTGAATAACCGAAAAATACTAATTCGTGATTGGTGGATTCGATTCTTAATAAGGATAAATTATTGTTGTGATTGGTGTGTTAGCTGAAGGACTAAATATTTTCGTATTTCCTAAGGTAAGTGGGAGAGCTATGTTTATATTATATGTTTTGTGAGTTAGTTGTTGAGTTATATATGGTCTGTCAAAGAGATAGAAAGATTTTTATTATAGTACATGCCCGCTTTTATACATTGCGTGTCCTATTAGTACAATATTTATGGAATTTTGGCATTTGTTTCAATTTAGCCAAGATGTTTAGATGAAAAATATATTCAAATTATCGATATGGTCTATTATCTGGACGAAAATCCTCAAATCTATTTTAAAAAACTCGCCACAAATTAAAATGACGTCAACTTTGGTGTCTCATTAGGCTCATTTAGGTTATCACCATACCACCTGGGTCAGGTTTCTCGCCTGGGCAAGAATCATTCAGCCATCTCTTATATTACATACTAGTAGTCGTCCGAGACTTTGCTTGCGTTTTAGAGTGATGGTTGTCACGTGTTAGGCAAAAAGGTAGCCTATGTCCTGTCTTGGAGTTCAAGTTTGCTTCATACGAAATTTCCTCAAATTCGGAACAACGGTTTGGTCGTGAAAAAGTGACAAATATACAGACAGAGTTACTTGCACATTTATAATATTAATATAGATTGTCGCGATAGAAAGAGTCATCACGTGTTCAGCTGCAAAGGGCTCGTAAGCCAATATGAACACATCCCCAATTGACATAGACAAGGTTTCTACTTTAGTGGGCACCAGATTGCTAGTCTGTTCAGTAGAAATAAAGCTATACGTGGTGGCTCTTTAATACTCCTGTGTAAAAATATAAAATTTAAAGAACGTAAAGATATTGTGAGCCTTTCTATTGACCAAACTATAGAAATAGCCTGTGCAGAGCTTGAGCGTGTCATTGTTGTATGCGTATACAGGCCCCCTAGTGGATTATATGAATTGTTTGAAAATATATTGGACAATGTTCTATCTAAATTATCTGGATCTAATAAAGAAATTATTGTTTGTGGAGATTTTAATATAAATTTATTGCATAATTCAACCACAAGTATTAGACTCAGATCTTTGTTAAGTTCATATAATCTGGTAAATCTGTTCTTAGAACCAACTAGAATAGAACAGATTCCACAGCAACTTGCATTGATAACATATTTGCTACCTATATTCCACAAAACAAAATTATTATTAATAACCTAAGTTCAGATCATTGTGGACAACAAGCCTTATTTAATTTTCATGTTAAAAAAATAAGTACTTCTGAAAAGATAATGTTTGTTCCTTTGACCGCAAGTCGTATTGAGAAGTTTAGAAGTAATATTATGGCTAATCTCCCTCACATACATTTTAGTGATAATCCCAATGTATTATATAACAATCTATTTAAATTAATTAAAAACAGTTTTAAATCTATATTCACTTCTAAAACAGTTAATACAAAAAACTTTTTAAAATTCAGTGATTGGGCGACTATTGGAATTAAAAAAAAAGTAGGCAACGAATGTATGAGCTTTACAATGAAAGAACGTACAATCATAGTGCCACTTTTGCCAATTATGTAAGTAACTATTCTAAATTATTTAAAAAAGTGTGCTTTTTGGCAAAATCTTTAACTATAAAAAATAAAATTAAGAATGCACATAACAAGATAAAAATGACTTGGAAAATTATTAATTGTGAAACTGGTAGAGTTGGCAGTTGCAACTCCGAATTGAGCCTGAATTATAATAATAAAGTAGTAAATAGTCAAAAGGAAGTTGCTACAGTTTTTGAAAAATTTTTTGCTGACATACCAGTTTTGACAACTAAGTCACTTATATCTTCTCCAGATGTCACCGAGTCATTGATGAAAGAAAATGTAAGAGCTTGTAAATCTAACTTTAATTTTACCCTTGTAAACCCCAACGACATAATACGCGCCTTTAAGTCACTAGTTTCTAAAGGTGATAAATTCGATTATTGATGTAATTGCACCTTTTCTTGCTTTAATATTTAATAGTTGTGTCCAACGTGGTATATTTCCTGACCTGATGAAACATAGTAAAGTTATTCCAATATTTAAATCTGGTAGTTCTTCAGACCCCAATAATTATAGGCCAATTTCGATTCTACCTACCCTGAGCAAAATATTTGAGAAAATAATTCTGAATCAATTATTAGAACATTTTAACAAACATAATCTGCTTCATAGTAAACAATTTGGATTCACGAGGGGTCGCTCGACAACAGACGCTGGTATCGAGCTTATTAAGAATATCTATGAAGCCTGGGAGGAGTCACGGGATGCCTTAGGGGTTTTCTGTGACTTATCCAAAGCCTTTGATTGTGTTCAACATGAGACTCCGGTCAGGAAACTTTATCACTATGGAATTAGAGAATGTGCGCTTGACCTTCTGACTTCTTATCTTAACAATAGAATTCAAAGGGTTGACGTTAAAGGAAATAGGTCTCCTGGGGTCTCAGTTGGTATGGGGGTTCCTCAGGGATCAATTCTTGGACCTTTTCTGTTTCTCACATATATAAATGACTTGCCCTCTCTTGTTGGGAACAAACATGATATAGTATTGTTTGCTGATGATACCTCCTTAGTTTTTAAAATTAATAGAAAACAGGTACAGTACGACGACGTAAACAATGCTATAGCTGATATAGTACATTGGTTTAGCGTAAACAATCTTAGGCTTAATAATAATAAAACAAAAATTGTGAAATTTAGTACACCAAATGTACATAATGTAAAAGCCGATGTACTCATTAACGGGGAATCTATGGATCCAATTGATTCTGCTGAGTTTCTTGGCCTTACTGTTGATGCCAAGTTGCAATGGGGCCCCCATATTAGCGGATTGGCGAGTAGACTGAGTTCTGCGGCATTCGCGGTCAAAAAGATTAGATTATGTACCGATGTTGATACGGCTCGCTTAGTATATTTCAGTTACTTTCACAGTATAATGTCATACGGTATTATGCTGTGGGGCAACGCAGCAGCTATCCATACTATATTTGTGCTACAGAAGAGGGCTATTCGCGCAATCTATAACTTAGGAGCTAAAGAATCGTTAAGGAATAAATTTAGAGAAATCAAGATATTGACTGTTGCTTCTCAATATATATTCTGCAATGTTATGTATGTACGAAAAAATATTAATGATTTCATGAGAAAATGTGATACTCATAGCATTGGTACAAGGAACAAACACAAACTTGTTACTCCTGTTACTCGACTACATAGAGTCAGTAACTCCTTTGTGGGGCAATGTATACGGTTTTACAACAGGATCCCAGAAAGCGTTCAAAATGCCTCTGTTGCCAAATTTAAGAAAATTATTAAGGAACGCTTGTGTGCAAAAGGTTACTATACAATTAATGAGTTTATGATCGATAGCACACCTTGGGAATGAAACGACCGCCTCCTGGCTATTTCATCTCATATTAAATTGTTTAAATAATATATGAGACAAATATAAAAAAAAAAACCCGCTGAGTTTCTTTCGCCGGTTCTTCTCAGGTCAGGGTATTTTCTTTTCCGAACCGGTGGTAGTGTTTCAATTGACCATCAATAAGAAAGTGTAATGCTTCCATATTGAATAAAGTTATTTGAATTTGAATTTGAATTTGGTTCATTGTTTTCAAGACTGGTGACTATATATGTCTTAAAATCAATTTATGGTTGGTGAGGACCATTTCGTAATCAAATTTTAAGCAAATAAAAAAGTTATTTTGCGTCGATTGAGGAAATATAGATTTAAATTAGCATGAAATAATAATATTGATAAAAAGTAATCACTGGGTTTCTGATTTCCTGGTTGAAATAAAATTCCGAACGGTAGCTTTAAATTTAATTAATGATTTTATTTATTAAGTGACTATCGACCCATCCCGGTTTCGCACGTATGGACGTAACTGTTTTTTTTTACATTTACCTTTTATTTATATTATGTATCAAAGGGATTAGGCAGCGTTTCGGATGTAAACTTGCAGCTTGATTTTTCCGACATGTTTAACAATTGTCGTTCTATTTCAATTTATTCGCACAATAATCTTAATAAATTATGTACTATAACCTTCCTTATGAATCTCTTTATCTATTTGTGAAAACCGCATGAAATTCCGTTCAGTAGTTGTGGAGTTTATCCCAAACATACAAACAAACAGAAGCGATCGTTGGACTTTGTTTTATTATATATAGTGATGATTCAAATTTATTTATTTATTTATTTATTTATTTATAAGGACAACTTACAAAACATACACCATTTATAAGTTTTAAAATAAAGGTAATTACATTTTTAGCTAAGTGTTGTTTCAATTAAAAGTTATCACGGCATGGAAAAGGACAATATTTTCTATTAACCTAATACAACTTTTTTTTTTTTTTCTACTTCTATTATACAAACAAAATACTACCAATAATGATACAATATAAAATGTAAATTACAAAAGACAATAACAAATTACCAACTTATTACTAAACAATTAAAAAAATTAAAAATAAATGAAACGAAACTTTTTTTTTTTTTAGACAACAAAAATTTTCTAGCAAACATAACAAACAAACAACTGTAATACAGAATATAAACGGCACAATATAAACGTGATCGATGTTGAAGAACTGGAATGTGATCTTTATTTTATTATTTTCAACTTGCAATTATTAATTTATACTGGGCGATTTAAAACTAGCTATAACTTTGCTTTTAAATTTTGGCAGACTGTCTGAAAAAACGTCAATATCAATTTCTTGATTTTTTATGAGTAGGTTATACTGTCTAGGTAGCCTACTCATGATAGAATTCTGTCCTAAGTTCGTTTTTGAGCGTGGAATCGAAAAAGGAACGTATTTACTCGCACGAGGAAATGGTTGTAAAAGCCTACTCGAATAAATGAATTACTTTTTTCTAGAATTTATTGTAAACCGTGGAACCTTACGATTATATATTGAATATTAAATATTCCACAAGACATCGAGGGAAGAGTCTGAAAGCATTCGTAATTAGAAATCGACTCGCTACCACCTGCTACGTTTTTATTATTAACGGCGCATCGACGTGAAAAATTCATTTTGACATATTGGAATTATCGAAGATTTTCTTTTCCAATTTGCGTGACACGAACACGTTTGTATTTGTTGTGAGATTAGTTTATATCCGTGGCTTCGTCTGCCTTTGAGGCGGAAGGACTGGGAAGGTTATGTCAATCTTCAACTCCTATTCTGTACAGTGCTTCAATTCACATTCCATACATGCCAATAAAAACATTGTCAGAAAAGGTCCGCTGATTTTTTCAAGGTTTTTTTTCCGAACCGATGCGTTGGTAGGGTTTAATTTGACTATCAAAAGGTAAGTGTATTGCACCACCATCGTTATATATTATAAACAAACTCACTTACTTGTCACTGACTTGTCTGTCCCTATGTATGCTTAGATCTTTAAAATTATACAATGGATTTTGAAGCGTTTTTTTTTAATCTAATTATACAGTATGCATAATATTTTTTTTATGGTATAGGTTAGCGGACGAGCATATGGGCCACCCGATGGTAAGTGGTCACCACTACCCATAGACAATGACGCTGTAAGAAATATTAACTATTACTTACATCGTCAATGTGCCACCAACCTTGGGAACTAAGATGTTACGTCCCTTGTGCCTGTAGTTACACTGGCTCACTCATTCTTCAAACCGGAAAACAACAATACTGAGTACTGTTATTTGGCGGTAGAATAATTGATGAGCGGGTGGTACCTACCCAGACAAGCCCGTCTGGGTAGGCACAAAGCCCTACCATCAAGAAATAATATAGGAGAGAATTACTAAAAAATCAAGGAATTTGAGTTTTCAGTGCTACTGTCTACGTGTCATGCAACTTTATGATGGTTGAGGAGACGGTATTAATTTAAATAATTGTATTAAACTAACATAATTGTATTTTTTAAATGTTAAAAAAGAGTATCTACTGAGTTTCTTGCCGGTTCTTCTCAGTAGAATCTACTTTCCGAACCGGTGGTAGCTTCACTTAATTGTAAAAAGACTATTCAAAAGTGCTCGTAAAAGCCTACTTGAATAAAGTTCATTTTGATTTGATTTGATTTGACGTAAACGTAAAAAATAATCAGTTCATTACGCTATACAATATTCATTACAATTCACTCGCGCCATCTAGACTAACATTAAATTATACAACAGAGTGATCTTTAAGCCATTTTCTGGCTTCCATTAAAACAGTCTTCACTGTCGGTTTTTTCCAATTCAATACGACTTCGTAACCTCCAAGACAAAATATACAGATTGTTATTACCTGAATAATTTATTACGTTCGATGACGTTATTATCAGAACTTTGTAAGTAAAATTAAAGTAGATATAAATAAATAAATAAATATGAGACAACATCTCATACATTACTCTGATCCCAATGTAAGTAGCCAAAGCACTTGCGTTATGGGAAATCAGAAGTAACGACGGCATCACAAACACTCCGACCCAAGACAACATAGAAAATTAATTATAATCTACATCGACTCGGCCGGGAATCGAACCCGGGACTTCGGAGTGGGGTACCCATGAAAACCGGTGTACACGCCACTCGACCACGGAGGTCGTCAAATAAGATATAAGTAAGATATAAGTACCTAGTAATAATGCTTCATTATAAATAAACACCGTAGCACTTAAGAAGAAAAAGAAAAGAGAAAAGAGCTTACACATTTTTTAAAGGTCGGCAATATACAAGGCTCCGGTGTTGTAGATGTCCATGAGTGGTGATAGTCACTTTCCGTCAAGTGAGATTCTGATCGCTTTCCACGAATTCCATAAAAAAGTCAAGTCGTAATGATTTATATATTTTTATGGAATTTGTTATCGTCATCATGATCAGCCTGTATTATGCTGCTGCTGTACTTACGTGCGTAAGTTGATCGGTAGAAAATTATATATTACCTTTATGTATATATACCATTAGACGGCCCATATACACATCAGCCTACTTGTATCATAAAAAAATACTCGTGTAACTAATTAGCAACAACAATAACAGTCAATTTCGCACTACTGGGCTAAGGCCTCCTTTCCCCTCTGAGGAGAAAGTTTGGAACATATTCCAAGGTTGGTGGAATACACATGTGACAGAATTTCTATGAAATTGGACATATGCAGGTTTCCTTACGATGTTTTCCTTCACCGCGAACACGAGATGAATTTTAAAGTCAAAGACTACTAATAGGCATTTAAACAATATTATTGCGGTATCAATTAAGATTTTTATATTAATTTACATTTAAAGTTTTATTAATAGTTTTCGTAGATACTTATTCTACCTAGCGAAACCAGTACAGGTAACTAGTTATAATTACAACCCGTTACTTGAAAGTACAAGATCCGAGGAATAACGTCAGCGAGATTGCATTGATTGATTGAACGAATGATTCGCAAATAAGATAATCAATCACTTTCATTCAGTGTCGTAAATCTGTTGCGTAGCTTGATATACGATTATAACTGCGTGTTTAAATGCATCATGATAATTTATTAACTTATGTCTAGTTATAAGTTGGGTTTTGGAGTCCAGGGTTCAAAGCCAATTCAGTTAATGATAAGATTTTTGGATTTTTTATCAAGAATTTATCCAGTGTTCGTATTGGTTTGCTGATCCATCGGATTCTAAGAGTTAACACAAAGCATACTTGTATTGTACACACATACACATACTATAATATTAGTAGTCGAGTCGAGATGGCCCAGTGGTTAGAATGCGAGCATCTTAACCGATGATCGCGGGTTCAAAACCAGGCAAGCACCGCTGATTCATGTGCTTAATTTGTCTTTATAATTCATCTCGTGCTCAACGGTAAAGGAAAACATCGTGAGGAAACCTTCATGTAACAAATTTCGTAGAAATTCTGCCACATGTGTATTCCACCAAACCGCATTGGAACAGCGTGGTGGAACATGTTCCAAGCCTTCTCCTCGAAGGGAGAGGAGGCTTTTAGCCCAGCAGTGAGAATTTACGGGCTGTTGTTGTTGTTATCATACCAAATTTCATCAAATTCCGTTCGTTGATTTGGTAGTGAAAGAGTGACATACAAACAGACTGACAGATTTACTTTTAAATTTATGATATTAGTATCGACTAGCTGGATTTACCCGTGCGAAATATATAACACAATAGCCATAGTACAAAAACCGACAACCCACGTTTTACCTTCTTGAGGAGTTAAAAGAAGTGTTTTTCCTAAGAATTCAAACTATCTACAAACTAAATTTAATCAAAATCGGTTCAGCGGTTAAAATTTAAAGGAAAAAGGTAAGTTTAAGGCAAATCCGCAGACGATTATTATGGTATTTTAATAAAATTGTTTTCATACAAAATAGTTAACGCTAATTGTCTTGTTTGAAACGCTTAATTGGTTTAATTCTTCTCTACAAGCTTACGATTATCAAAGAAATACCTAAAGTAAATCTCCAGAAGTCTGATCCCTTATTTTTGTTTTCTTTACATATTATAACATGAGTTCTATTTACCATTCAAAATGAAAAACGTTATTAAAATATAATATAAGAAAGTTGAGTTTCGTGCAAAAATGCAATTATTTGAAACTTGGGACAACAAAATCTAAATTATAAAGTTAAGCAATTCAAATAAATATTTAAATAAAATTAAATACGATTAATTCATATGCGAGTAACTACTGAGTTTCTTGCCGGTTCTTCTCGGTAGAATTTACTTTGCGAACCGGTGGTAGCTTCACTTAATTGTTAATTGATGATTCAAAAGTGCTTGTAAAAGCCCACTTGAATAAAGATGATTTTGATTTTGATGATTTTGAGCAATTAATTTCCCATTTTACTCATTAAATAGCTAACTAGCATCCTTTATATATAACTTGTTACAATTTCAAGTAACAAAAGCCTATATGGTACATAGCGACATTTTATTTTTTATAGTTATTGATAGAACAAAGTCAAATAACGAAAGTATATATTTACATAATATAAAAACTAATAATTGGAGATCAGTATTTATTTTTACAATTCTAAAAACCAATGTATGTTTAAGCTGCGAGTACGCTATAAATTAACGGGACGGAACAGTTGCTAGTGAGTTACGAAAGTTAATACTATTGATTATTCGATTCCCATTGAAAGCACGCTTAGCTTACGGAAATATCGCTTAACTTTTTTGTTACTTAGAAGAGATTTATTTTATTATATAATATGTATAATATATACTTTTAACCGAATTCAAAAAGGAGGATGTTATCAACTAATAATAATAATAAGTATCTTGGCTACGGTTCGGTAACCCATTTGGTGAAACCGAAGGTTTTGTCTGTGCGATTATGGACGAAGTTATCATGACGAACAATTACCGGAAGTATATTGTGAGGGATAGCACGGTGGACATATGTCGGGCGTGACACACTCCGGGCGAATCCCTTAGACATATTATTTCCGGTTGTTCTCGTCTTGCTAACGGAGAGTATTTGCACAGACATAATCAAGTGGCCAAGATTATCCATCAACAACTTGCACTTCGATACGGTCTTGTGGTGTCAGAGGTACCATATTACAAGTATGTGCCCGACCCAGTTCTCGAGAATGGTCATATCACACTGTACTGGGACCGATCTATAATCAATGACAGGACTGTTGTCGCCAACAAGCCTGATATAGTGGTGATAGATCGGTCAGAGCGCCGCACGATAATTGTTGACATCACCGTCCCTCATGACGAGAATATCGTGAAAGCTGAGAAGGATAAACAAATAAAATATCTTGACTTAGCTCACGAGGTTGTCGACATGTGGGATGTGGATACAGCAGTTATTGTGCAGATAGTTGTTTCAGCGAATGGCCTATTGGCCAAGAGCCTCGACAAACATCTTAAGAGGCTCTCGTTAGGCAGCTGGGTCAAGGGCCTGATGCAGAAGGCAGTACTCCTCGGCACGGCGCGTATTGTGAGGAAGTTCCTCTCTTTGGAGCCCTAACCACCGGTGACTTAGACCCTGTTCACGCCACTGGTTAGCCTCTGTATTTTATATTTTTAAATATATTTTATACATATGTTTATATTTTAAATTTTAAAAATGTAATATTATATGAGTAAAAATAATAAATAAAAAAAAATAAGATTACAAAATACTTAGAACTGGCTACTGAGATCAAAAGCCAATGGCAAATAGATAACATAAAAATCTTGCCCATTGTAATATCTACAACGGGCGTTGTCCCGAAAAATCTCTCGAATAACCTAAATGCCCTGCAAATGCCCTCATCCACCATCAGACTCATTCAGAAGGCAGTTATTATCAACACTTGCCGTCTCACTCGTAAGTTCTTAGCATTATCAAATCCTTAATTCAAAAGCCGATACACTTAGCTTAGGCTCATGTATCAGTTTCACTTCCCCTCTAAAAGGGAGAAAAATCAGAAGAGGTCTATCTATCTTGGTGGTAGGGCTTTGTGCAAGCCCGTCTGGGTAGGTACCACCCACTCATCAGTTATTCTACCGCCAAATAACAGTACTCAGTATTGTTGCGTTCCGGTTAGAAGGGTGAGTGAGCCAGTGTAACTGCAGGCACAAGGGACATAACAACTTAGTTCCCAAGGTTGATGGCACATTGACGATGTAAGAAATAGTTAATATTTCTTACAGCGTCATTGTCTATGGGTGAAGGTGACCACTTACCATCAGGTGGCCCATCTGCTCGTCCACCAACCTATACCATAAAAAAACAGAGAAATATAAATAATAATAATAAAAGCCTTTATTGTCTGACCAAAATACTTATAAATAACTTATAACACTATGATAACTAATAACATGGTTACAATAAATATAATTGATTTAAGTGATACGTTAAATTCTACAGCAACCAGTTTTTCCACTCGTGTCTGTTACGAGCAAGTCTTCTCCAACCTTTTGGTAGGTCATCCTCCCATCTTTTGGTTTGACGCCCCTTTTGTCTTTTCCCATTCCTAGGATATCATTACATTACGTCTTATCTATTAGTAACTACTTAATTTTTAATGCATATTTATTTGTTTTGAAATAGTGTTTTAATTGAAGTTTTTTCTTTTTGTTAATATTTTTACTTTATCAATTTTAGAATATCATTGAATTGAGGGAATATATCTATCTACAGAGCAGACCGAAGAGTCGAGATGGCTTAGTAGTTAAAAAGCTAGCGTCTTAACCGATGATTGTGGGTACCAATGAATTTTCACGATTCAATTGAATACATATTATAAGCAGAACTTATTGCGGGCAGTTGGTATACCTTCCGACTCGTATAAAAACGACCGCTCGATCATTTCGATTCGACCCCACCGACTTCGTTCTGAGCCGAGGTGCGATCTCATAGGAGACACCCTCAGGACGTCGAAATTAAATTCGAGCCCCGCGCTCAACCTCAGGACAGGGGACATTAGTTCTCGCCCGAAAGACCGGTATAAAAAACAATTCGATCATCACTTTCTCATCAGTCGTCGGTCGGTAAGAGTGTCGGTACTTTCACTACTTAGCAGTAAGATCGTTTATTTATAATTGTGGTTTTGTGTTTATTTATGTGTTTGTTATGTATGCGACCATCCTATGGAGGTACATTAGGACATCGCGTTCGCCGAGACCACCGATGATGGCCCGGTACCAGCAACCTAACATCACGCCGCCCAACAACGGACCACACCGATCTTTCTTATAATTTCTGTGTCTCTTAGAATTAAGAAAAGTATTAACACAAATAATATTATAATATAAATAATATAATAATTAGTTCTCAGAGCATTCTGTGTTACAACCTCAACATATGAAGTAGTCTTATTAAATTAAGTTAGTATTAATAAATAAGTTGTGATTTAAAATAAATTCACTTTTAAGTACATTCGGTTTTTTTTTTAAGTCCTTCGGCTGCGAACGACGTAATTTGTTCGTGGTATCTGATGTTTGTGATTGCTCAAAATTTCATTAGAATTTGAATTATTGTTAAAAATTAATATTATTTTTAAATAAATTAGCTATAGGTTGTTTCAATTGTTATTTTTTAATTATTTTTCCTTCTGATTGCTAAAAATATAATAATTTATGTCATGTTCGGTGAAGAACATCATGAGGAAACCTGTTTCTAATATCAACGAAAATCTACCTGGGTATCCTACCCGTATTGGGGCAGCGTGGTGAAATATTCGCGGTAGCAGATTTCATTATTGTAGCATCAACTCGATATTATTATATATATAAATAAAATACATTTTATTGGTATTTTTCAATCAGGTCATATAAATTGCGATTCAACGGGGAAATGTTGCATTCTCGCTGATATTCCGCGGTCGTGGATTGCGAAGTAATCACTTTTTAATATTTATATAATTTGGTAATATTACATGGACTAGGTAATCTCGATAGATATTGTAGTGTATTTTATTGATTTATTATTATTATTAATACTTTATCATATTTTATTTTAAACTACGCAACTGATTTTAATGTGGTCTTCATCAATAAACATAATGCTTCCTGTAGACTATTTATATATATTATGACGTATAACTATTAACTCGTAATTGGTAATTCAGAGTCGAGATGGCCCAGTGGTTAGAACGCGTGCATCTTAACCGATAATTGCGGGGTCAAACCCAGGCAAGCACCGCTGATTCATGTGCTTAATTTGTCTTTATAATTCATCTCGTGCTCAGCGGTGAAGGAAAACATCGTGAGGAAACCTGCATGTGACAAATTTCATAGAAATTCTGCCACATGTGTATTCCACCAACCCGCATTGGAACAGCGTGGAATATGTTCTGAACCTTCTCCTCAAAGGGAGAGGAGGCCTTTAGCCCAGCAGTGGAAATTTACAGGCTGTTGTTGTTGTTGTAGGTAATTCAGAAATTGAAAAAGTTGGTCTAAAAGAAACATTTTAAATTACTTATTATAGACAGATAAGCCCATACTTACTAGGCTACCTAGGCTTACCCAGGCTTACCTAGCCCATATCAGACAGTAATAGTATTAATACTGATCCTACTTCATTACATAGTATGAATAAAACCGCTTATCGCTGTCTGTTTCTATATACGCTTAGATCTTTAAAATTACGCAACGGATTATAAGGCGGTTTTTTTAAATAGATAGAGTGATTCAAGAGGAAGGTTTTTGTATATAATACATGGACAATTTACTAAAGAAACACTGATTATTGACGTGACAACGTCTTATAAATTGGTTTGCCAGACACTTCAAGAAATTGCGTTACGCTCCGCTCACGTTATGCGCTCACAATGAGAGCGGTGAGAGGCACGCGTCCGTTCCACTCGGGCATGATTAGCCCGCCTAAGAGCGAGAGAGACAGACATAAAAAGTCGTTGTTTTTGAATTTAATTAAATAAATGTTTTAAATTGTTACTATTATTTCATCCTTCTTCCTACTATACGAATGAATATTCACATTAAAATTATTTTACCACTCAAAGTCGTTGTCACGTAAAACTTTCGCCCGTATACCGACTTTACAGGCAACAGGTAAATTTTTTTTTAGAAGTTCCTTTTGTAATGTCATATCATTGCACTCGTGTGAAGCCGAGGCGGGTTGCTAGTATATTATAATATAAATGTGGAAATGATCACGTGAACAGGGATTATATATGAAATTAGAGGTAGAGATAAGTCATACCCCGCATCTTCGCGCATTACTCAGTGTGTTATAATTGTATGACAGTACAATACTCTTGTCTGGAACATGCATGTATTACATTATTCCCTTTGGTTGTCTGAAGACATGTAACAGCTTCACTAAGCCGCAACCAGTGACGAATCTCAGCCGGTTAATCTGTAAAGTAATTAATTCAACCAACCAACCCTTAGCGACGTGCTTAGGTAATCTGCCTTCGCTGTCAATAACGGTATCGCAAATTCATGGCCCGATATATCCTGTGGGTCTTCAGCTTGAATAAGACGAAAGTGACGAAGCATCTTCCGACTTACTCAGGTAATGATCGGTCACGGTTTTTTTTTGGAGAAGTCCAAAGGCGTATCAAAATAGTGTCGGTCTGGCAAACCGTCCAGCATACATTTTTTTTTAAATTTTTATTTAATTTACTACATCCACAGGCTCGCAAATGCCCGTGCCTTATCCAGCATACATTGGAGACGTGCCCCTATTGAGCTAGTGCACGAGGTTGAATGCTATCCCTGCGAGATATATCACGTGATGTTCAACAGGGAATTTGCGCGGCGTGGAAGGCATTGGCTGCTTTTATGAGACCGTTTTTAAAGGCCGGCAGTGCACCTGCAAGCCCCCTGGTGTTGCAGATGTCCATGGGTAGTAGTAGTCACTTTCCATCAGGCGAGGCTCCTGATCGTTTGCCACCTATGCCATAAAAAAAACCGTCATGATGAAGGAAGAGATATCGGAGCGGGATCGAGAAATGGCTGATCCTGAAGACGATGTAGGCAGTTTTTCGGCCCAGCTTAACCCTGATTTCTAGGACTTAAAATGTAAGGCGTGGTCATTGGGCCATCCACGAGTGCCGTGGAGCACCACTTGTCCTATTCCTATACCATCCTGAGGGGGACGGCAGCCGAGTTGGCCTCGTGTTGCAGTACGCATTAGCTACGAGTGCGGGGAGGACTCAGGGTCTTGATCACCAACGCTCTTGAGGACAAGGCTGTCGAGACATGAGCGATGCACTCCAGGGGCCGCATGCGTTATCCGATCCGTGCTAAGTATATCGCATAGGTTTTAATCGGTAGAAATAAAAATAAAATTAGTTTATTTCTGTAACTTATACTTAGATACAACTGATACAGCTAGGGAGCTCCTTTTAAGTAATGGAATTAACTTGTGTTAGGAGTTCCCGCTCTTCCACAAACGGAAACAAGTACATCAGGGCATAAACAATGTTTAGGAATTAACATTGTAAAGGTGACTCAAAATGAAATTAAAATAGAAATAGAATTCTTCAGTATATTCAACGTTAAATAACAATTCCTTCACGAAACACACGAACACAGCACTCATTATATTAATAGTCGAAGGAGATGTTTGTTTACTGTCTGGCGGCGATCTCGGTCTATATACCGATAAGACATTTAATTACTTGGCATCATATTGTTAACAGCGCGATTATAAATGCCGTTTGATATACCGAGTGGCACCACATGCTACGCATATTACTTAGCTTAGCGGTCAGCGAATTGCAATTAGACACGTACGATCGTTATTCAAGATAATTATATGTCAAAGATAGCGGCTGGGCTATAGAGTGGGCTCAATTGACAGCGCCGTCTTTGAGCCCTGATTAATGTCCAATAGAATCCATACCGTATCCAGTGGTAAGAACTCGTGCATATTAACCGATGACTTCGGGTTCAAATCCAGGCAAGCACCACTATATATATGTGCTTAATTTTGTTTATAATTCATCTCGTGCTCGGTGAAGGAAAACATCGTGAGAAAAGCTGCTTGTGTCTAATTTCATCGAAATTATGCTACATGTGCATTCCACCAACCCGCATTGGAACACTGTGGTGGAATATGTTGCAAACCCTCTCCTTAATGGGAGAGAAGGCTTTAGACCAGCAGTGGGAAATTTACAGAATTTAGAATCCATACTAATATTATAATTTTTACTACATACATACTAATATTTTAATTATAAATTCGAAAGTAACTCTGTCTGCCCCGCTTTCAAGCAAAACTGGACCGATTTAAATGATATAATCGTATACCAATAATCTAGAGCCTGAGAAGGGACATAGGCTACATATTTGGAAACAATTGGATTTTGAGCGATAAGACCGCCATTATACATCTTATCTAGCTTTAGTCTTTTTTATCTTATAGTTGCAAACAGGAGGCTCATCTGATGAAAAGTGATTACCACCGCTTATGGACATTTGCAACACCTGGAGGTTTTCGGCCTTTAAGGAAGGAGTTTGCTCTTTTCTAACAGTTCCCAAGTCGTATCAGTTTGGAAAAACCGCCGGTGAAAACTTATTCCATGCAATGGTACTTCAAGGCAGAAAATGTCGTTACATATTTTTTTATGGTATTGTTTGGCGGACGATCATACGGGCCACCTGATGGTAAGTGGTCACCATCACCCATAGACAATGACGCTGTAAAAAATATTAACTATTCCTTACATCGTCAATGTGCCTTCGAATACAATACCTTCGAAACTAAGATGTTATGTCCCTTGTGCGTGTAGTTATACTGGCTCACTCACCCTTCAAACCGGAACACAACAATACTGAGGACTGTTGTTTGGCGGTGGAATAATTGATGAGTGGGTGGTACCTACCCAGACGGTCTTGCACAAAGCCCTAACACCAAGTAATCCACCAAGTATAAATCGCGCTGTTGTGGATTTTCGGACATCTAAGTGGTGCGGTGAATAATTTTATTTTATAATTTGGTGTACACTAAAATTCTGTATTCTATTGATTTTCACAGAGGAATACAAACCTTTATTGTAGTAGAACTTTTAATCTAAAAGAATTAGTTTTTATTAATTCTAAAGGAACTCATAAAGGTAAGATGAAAAATAATGTAAAGGAACAGTCTAGTTTAGGTCAAAGAACTTATTCTCGAGTATCAAAACAGATTATAAGCTTTATTTCCAAGGTAATTACGACTGTTTTTTCTTGAATACCTTCGATACTTGAGACTATCTATAGTAAAGTAGACTCTAACGTTAAAATAATAAGGATTAAATCGTATTTAATTAGGTTCAGTTGCAGTAGCGAATGTAAGCGATTACAGGATGCGGTTGTAATGAGGCGATCGATTGTACACCCGCAGGAGTCTATTGGCCAAGACAATTTTATTATTTAAAATTTTATTAAGATTTTGTTAAAATGTATGAAATATTTCAATCAATACAGTGTATTCCTTTATTTTCATCAAGAACGGCCTCTCAATTTCCCACTGCTGAGCTAAGGACTCCTCTCCTTTTGAGAAGAAGATTTGGACGATATTCCACTATGCTGTTCTAATGCGGGTTAGTGGAAAACACATGTGGCAGAATTTCTGTGAAATTAGACACATGCAGGTTTCCTCACGATGATTCTTGAGCGTCAAGCTCGAGATGAATTATAATCACAAATTGAGCACATGAAAATTCAGGGGCGCCAGGCGTGCCTGGGTTTGAACCCACAATCGTTGTTCACGATTGAAATAAAAAACATGATAATTAATAACTGTAATAATAAAAGTAACCATGTTAATTTAAAATCTCTATTTTGTCTTCTCCATCGCTTTTTTTGTCAAAAATAAGAGCCACAAAACTGCAAGTTGATATATCCAAAAATCTTTTCTTAGGGAATTTTCACGTTTAAACTAAAACGGTGTTCCTAGTTTCAAATTTCTAGACTCAGCTGTTCTATTTGTGTATTGATACTTATTCAGAATAAACGATTTCTTAATCTATACTAATGTTATAAATATGAAAGTAACTCTATCTGTCTGTCTGTAGCTCTTTCACGACCAAACCACTGAAGGAAATTTGGTGTGAAGCAAACTTTAAGTCCAAGGAAAGACAACGCTACTTTCTTGCCCAACACATGAGAACCAACTTCCTGAAAGGCAAGCGAAACCGAGGGTCACAACTATTTATATGTATATCAAGTAAGAATTATCGAGTCGAGATGGCCCAGTGGTTAGAACGCGTGCATCTTAACCAATGATTGCGGGTTCAAACCCAGGCAAGCACCGCTGATTCATGTGCTTAATTTGTCTTTATAATTCATCTCGTGCTCAACGGTGAAAGAAAACATCGTGAGGAAGCCTGCATGTGACAAATTTCATAGAAATTCTGCCACATGTGCATTCCACCAACCCGCATTGGAACAGCGTGGTGGAATATGTTCCAAACCTTCTCCTCTCAAAGGGAGAGGAGGCCTTTAGCCGAGCAGTGGGAATTTACAGGCTGTTGTTGTTATTGTTGCTGTAAGAATTATCTAAATATTTTTAAAAAGTCATATCATTTTTCAGACATTTTCTGCCTCGCACAACCACTTTGTGGAACCAGCTTTCGCCGGCGGTTTTTTCGAACCAATACCACATGGGAACCTTCAAGAAAAGAGCGTACTCCTTTTTGAAAGGCCGGCAACGCACCTGCAAGCCCCCTGGTGTTGCAGATGTCCATGGGCGGTGGTAGTCACTTTCCATCAGGTGAGCCTCCTGCTCGTTTGCCACCTATGCCATAAAAAAAAATGTCAAAAATAAATCACTACATATGTATTATAAATAAAAGTCCCTGGGCCATGTCTGTACGTCTGTATGTTCGCGATAAACTCCAAAACTACTGGACGGATTTTCATGCGGTTTTCACAAATCGATAGAGGGATTCATAAGGAAGGTTTTGGTACGTAATTTTCTGAAAATAGAACGACAATTATTAAACATGTGGGAATAATGTCTAGTCTAGTCTCAAATAAAGATTGTATTTTAAATTTTCTAACTTTCCCCTGAAAGTGTACTCAAACGCCAGGTGCGGCAGTTCCTTGTATATTTATGAGCAGCACTGGCTGTAGCGATGTCGATGAATCCGACTCGATACGTCCCCACCCTACTCTTTATTCGACTAGCTAGTGATGCATTCGATGCTTACGTTGCTTCTATTGTTATTTGCTTTTAAAGAGTGTTAATCTCTTTTAGCGTTCTTCTTTATTCTAAGTTGAGAGTTATTTTAAAAATTGCTATTCGATGAAAGGCGAGATGGCCCAGTGGTTAGAACGCGTGCATCTAAACCGATGAATGCGGGTTCAAACCCAGGCAAGCACCGCTGATTCATATGCTTAATTTGTCTTTTTAATTCATCTCGTGCTCAGCGGTGAAGGAAAACAAAGGTTTCCTCACGAGGAAACCTGCATGTAACAAATTTCATAGAAATTCTGTCACATATGTATTACCCCAACCCGCATTGGAACAGCGTGGTGGAATATGTTCCAAACCTTCTCCTTAAAAGGGAGAGGAGGCCTTTAGCCCAGCAGTGGGAATGTACAGGCTGTTGTTGTTGATGATGAAAGGCAGGTAGATTGGACACAGACATTTTATAGTTAGGTAGGTATAACCTCTAATTATTTTAGTATAGGGAAAATATTCGAGGCATTTTCGACTTTCGTGGGAGGCGGATTACGTGGGTTTCTTATCCACTAAAACCCTTACCAAAGTTATTCTTGATAGTTAAAAATAAATACAGTCAACCCAAAATATGGCATATTTAAGTAGGTTCTATTCAGTTCAAGAATTTTCATTATAGATGACAAAATTGATTTTAAGGCTATTGCCGGTTCGGAATATAGATTCTAGAATAATCTATAACCTGTTTTAAACATTTTTACACATAACACTAAATGACTCCATAAATACAAGCGAAGCGGCAGGCGACAACTATGTTCTAAATAATTTAAATCTTATTATAATAAATATCTGTGCGAACTACGTCGTGCGTGTTTAAATTTAACATAAAACAATATTTTTGTAGTCTTAAGTTAGTCCTTACCACATCAGATGTCTACCAATGAAAGTCTCATCAAAATCGGTCTAGCCGTTGCAGAGATTTGCCAGATATTTTGATACTACAAACAGACATTCCAATTTTATTATATGTAGGTATAGATAACGGTAATATAAATTGTATATCTACAATTTAAATACATATCCATGATTGTTTATTTAGTATATATGTATATCAATGTATTAACATAGTATATATGTTATTTATGTAACTTCTCGCTGTAATAACAGCACAAACGGTTTATATTTGGATTATAATGTGTTTGCATAGTTTACTGTGTAATGGGCCACTTGCCGTGGTCGAACTGGGTCACCGGATAATGATTAGCGCTTGTATATCATGGGATTCATATGGTGCAATTTTAATGTTATGAATTATAAAGGAAATGCATCCATATTGCATATATAATAAGATACCGGAAAATATAATCAATTTACCATTCTCAAAATTTCAAAAGATTATTAAGACTAGATTAATAAATAAAATCAAAAAATCAAAATCAAAATCAAAATAAACTTTATTCAAGTAGGCTTTTATAAGCACTTTTGAATCGTCATTTTACAATTAAGTGAAGCTACCACCGGTTCGGAAAGTAGATTCTACCGAGAAGAACCGGCAAGAAACTCAGTAGTTACTCTTTTTTAACATTTAAAAAATACAACGTCATGTTAATTAAATACAATTATTTCAATTAATGTATCCTGCTTGGAAGTCAACAGGTATTAACTCCACGCTTTTTTATCATCTACAAAATCTTGTATCGAATAGTATGCTTTTTCTACCAATGTATTTTTAACAAACGATTTGAATTTACTAAACGGCAAAGTTAAAAATTTCTGCGGAATTTTATTATAGAAACGGATACCTTGCCCCAAGAAGGATCCATTGACTTTGCGGAGTCGGAAACTTGGCGTTATAAGTTTATCCTTACTTCTAGTGCATATACAATGATTATCACTGATTTTATCAAAGTGATCAATGTTACTGTGAATATACATGATATTGTTGTAAATATATTGCGACGCAACAGTAAGTATTCCTACTCTGTTAAAAACATCCCGAAGAGAGTCTCTAGCTCCAAGATTATAAATAAACCGAATTGCTCTCTTTTGTAAAATAAAGACAGATTCAATATCTGCAGCGTTACCCCAAAGTAATATGCCATATGACATAATACTGTGAAAATAACCAAAATAAACTAAACGAGCGGTATCAATATCAGTTAGTTGTCTAACTTTTCTAACCGCGTATGTTGCGGAGCTGAGTCTTCCTGTTAGGGATGATAAATGAGAGGTCCACTGAAGTCTGGAATCTAATTCTATTCCTAAAAACACCGTAGTATCAGCTACTTCAAGACGGTCACCATTTAAAGATATATTATAATTTTGCTTGCTAACATTAGGTAGGGTAAAAACTACACATTTTGTTTTTTGAGCATTCAAAACTAAATTATTTACTGTAAACCAATTGTGTATCTGTGATAATGCACCGTTCACATCGACATAGTCATTTATTTTCCTGTCAACCTTAAAAATCAGCGAAGTATCGTCAGCAAACAACACTATATCACAAATACCCTTAACATAGAAAGGAAGATCATTTATATATACTAGGAATAGAAAGGGACCCAAAATTGAACCTTGTGGAACTCCCATTTTTAACGTAGATCCAGAAGACTTTATTCCATTAATGAAAACTTGCTGGATTCTTTGACTTAAATATGAAGCGATGAGATCAAGAGCTTTACCTTTAACACCGTAATATTTGAGCTTATAAAGAAGCGTTTCGTGTTCTACACAATCGAATGCTTTAGATAAATCACAGAATACTCCAATAGCGTTCTGTGATTTCTCCCAAGCATCGTAAATATAAATAATAAATCTTATTATTCATTAAAAGAGTACTTTTTAGGCAACGCCTGGAGTTAGGCTCGGGTTCCATCATAGGACACTAATTACTGTAAATTGCACATTTACAACAGCATTGTAAATCTGTTTATTTAAAAAGAGCATCTATGCGAGTTTCTTGCCGTTTCTTCTCGCTAGAAGCTGCTTTCCGAAACGGTGGTAGTATTTAATTGTTGACGTTTCAAAAACGCTTCATTGTGAAGTTTACTTGACTAAACTGATTTGATTTGAAATCTTTACTAATATTATGAACTAGTAATCGAGATCAAGTTTACTTCATACTTAATTTCATCAAATTCGGTTCTCGCGGTTAGGTCGTGAAAGAGCATGAGAGATAGACGGAGAAACTTTCACATTTATAATATTAATTAATTATAAATTAATATGCATGTAAACGTAAGTGTGGCTGTTACTTGTAAGCAGTGGCGGACTAAGTCCGTCAGAGGCCCGGGGGCAAAGCTGAATGAGGCCCTACTTTTAAAAGAAATGTAGTTTTACAAGCTTTTTATTTAAATTACACTTGTGTGTATAAATACGCGTTTTGATCTTTATAAAATTGTTGGTACTAAGCACATTTTTGAAGTCTTGTTTCGGATTTGATCAGGAGAACAGGGATGCATTTGAGGGCCCTTGAAGACTGGAGGCCCCCGGTGAGACAACCCTTCAAACTCAAACTCAAACTACTTTATTCAATATACAAGTATTACACTTTCTTATTGATGGTCAATTGAAACACTACCACCGGTTCGGAAAAGAAAATACCCTGACCTGAGAAGAACCGGCGAAAGAAACTCAACGGGGTTTTTTGTCTCTTATATTATATAAACAATATAAATAAAATAAAATAGCCAGGAGGCGATTGTTTCATTCCCAAGGTGTGCTATCGATCATAAACTCATTAATTGTATAAGCTTTTGCACACAAGCGTACCTTAATATTTTTTTTTAATTTGGCAACAGAGGCATTTTGAACGATTTCTGGGATCCTGTTATGAAACCGTTTACATTGCCCCACAAAGGAGTTACTGACTCTGTAACAAGTTTGTGTTTGCTCCTTGTACTAATGCTATGAGTATCACATTTTCTTATAAAATCATGAATATTTTTTCGTACATACATAACATTACAGAATATATATTGAGAAGCAACAGTTGATATCTTGAAATTTATTCCTTAACGATTCTTTAGCTCCTAGGTTATAGATTGTGCGAATAGCCCTCTTCTGTAGCACTTGCCAACAGGGCCGTAGCCAGGATTTTATTTCGGGGGCGGGTTCGTGCTCCAGGAAAAAAAGCAACAGGTTTTTTTTTAAAATAAGCATAAATACATAGGTATATTAAAATTAGACATAATTTATACACATTTATTTAAAAGACAACCTATGGCTTATTTTATGTTCTAGGCAAATGAGCATGAGGCTCACCTGATGGAAAGTGATTACCATCGCCCATGGACATCTGTGGGGCTGGCAGGTGCGTTACCGGCCTTTAAGGAAGGAGTACGCTCTTTTCAAGGTCAAGGTTCCGAAGTCGTATCGGTTCGGAAAAAGCGTCGGCGATGCTGGTGCAACAAAGTGGTTGTGCAAAGTAGAAAATGTCATAAAAATGGTGATGTTGTGGTTTTTTGAACATTAAGGTGGTGCGGGTGAAACTTAGAATTTTGACGAGTTGTCCGAAGGTGAAATTCCGCAGCCGGGATTAATCCAAACAATGCGTCCGAACATTTTTCGTGAAATATTCGAAAGAAGATGCAGAGTGATTTAACATCTCTACGCAAAGCTAAAGGATCAAGCGTGTCGAAAAGGGCTTGATCGTCGATAATTCGAGCCACTCTGCGTTGGATACGGACAAATGGAAGAAGCTGGTATTAGGGAGCACCCGCCCAGAGTTGTGAGCAATATTCCATGTGGGGTTCAATTTGCACCTTATATAGTTTTAGGCGATGGACCGGCGTGAAATACTGTCATGGCTTACTGAGCACACCGAGCTTTTTTGATGCTAATTTGGCTTTGCGTTCCAATTGACCGCGGAACTGAACGAGGCTCGAAAAATCAAGTATTCCAATACTAGCTGTGGCGGCTATTGGAATCTTCTGAAATCGTGGAGATACGAGAAATGGTAATTTTTTAGCAGCTAACGCGACAACTTGCCTCTTTTGGGGTTGAAGTGGACTAATTTTAGCCAGGGGGTCTGAAACTACTAAGTGAGCCTAAGGGAGAGTACTTCCCCGCCATCAGATATTTTAATAACAAAATAGCAATCATATATGGCCTAAGTTTAGCCGGCGCCAGTTAGAGACTTTGTTTAATGAAGACTCGATTTTAGACACAAGTTTATTCCGGTTTTCTCCGACGTTTTCCCGAGAAATATTAGCCCAGCCGGTGTATGAGGTGTCTACAGTACTGTCGTCTGCATAGCAGTGAATGTTACAGATTTGCAACAAGTCACTGATACGCAGAAGAAACAGAGTGGGTGATAGAAAGCAGCCTTGTGCAACACAGGCATTAACGAATTTTAAATCGGAGCAAGCACTATATAACGACTTTAATGTTCCGATCTGCCAAAAAGCTGGTGATCCTATTGCATAATTTCCCGGTAAGCCCGTAGGAAGGGAGCTTCGAAAGAAGCGCTTTGTGCCGTACGCTATCGAAGGGCTTCGCTATGTCCAGACTGGCCGCCAATGCCTCCCACTTGCTCTCAACTGCTTCCGCCCATCTATGACTAAGGTAATCTAGAAGATCACTGGCTGAACGACCCTGATGGAAACGAATCAAGGAGGTGATAGCTATTGGCCTATAATTGGACGGGTCTGGGCGGTTGCTCTTTTTAGGGATAGGATGCACCAAAGTAGTCTTCCAGGAGTTCGGCTGCTTTCGTAGTCGGCGACTATTCGGTAAAGAGCGCCGACTATCTGTTTTTTAATATTATAGTATGAATATTCTCAATAAAATATACAGGGTTATTGGTAATTTGACGTATATCCGTTAGGTGATAGGGGTGACTAGTTGGACTATTGAGGAGGATTTCATATGAGGATGTTTTGTACACTTTTTCAATCCAATGAACATGTCATTATGATAGTAAGTAATCCCATCTTGATCAAATGTAGCTTCCAATGGTTCAGAGTTATTTTCCAAATAAGACGCGACTCCTGAATACGCGTTAAGCTCAATTTAAAAAAAAATTAAGTCTTTTCAGGGACTTCTTCGTGAGAATAGTAAGGATTGAATTGCAGAATTGTATATACTGTAGAACATGCTGTGTGTGCTGTGCTCTTTTATAGAGAGTTTCTCGGATTCGATTATTAATACTTTAATTAAGCTATATTACAAAATGTCTTATTTATAACTTAGCTATTAAACTGTTTCTGTTCCAATTTTTTTTTAAATTTGTATTAAGTAGGTTTTTTTTCATTAGTTGTTATTTTTAGTTAATTTTGAGGGAATTTTAAAGAACGACCTTTAATACGAATTCGTTCAAGTTCGACTACGAATTTCCACCAGCGTCCTTTCTGATCAATTTAGTTCGATTGATTTGAAATAATTTCCTTCTTTTTATAATTTTTTGGAAAGATGAGAAAACGGTTATGTTTTAAAAATAATCTGTAGGCCAAGATTTATTATTTATTTTTTAGTTTTTAAGGCGTTTTTGAGGAAAAAAAATCAAAAATATGTTGAAATAATTTAGTTTTCCGTCTCGCATTTTTAAATTCGGACCAATGATTATTGTTTAAATATTGACAAATATCTAGTGTTTAATCGTTTTAATAAAACAAAAGAAAAAAATAGATTTTTATTGATACTTTTTTAAATAAATTGAAAAAAGCTAAAAAACGTGATAACTCAAAAATGGTTCACTTTTGGATTATGCATATGGGGGTTAAAATTATTTCAAATAGTCACCCCTATCACCTAACGGATATACGTCGAATTACCAATAACCCTGTACATAGAGTGTATCAGAAATTTTACAATCTGTCTTACACATTTCAAAAGTAATGACACTCTCTAAAAGGTTTATCTTATTTAGTATCTAAAATTACTAACGTGACATTATGACATCAAAAATTAGTATCTTAATAAAATATGAATACGGGTATGATTATTATTGCCTCTAGTCTTTGCGTAAAATGAATCATTTTGTTTGGATTAATTGTCGTATCTAGACAAAACGGCTTAATTTTCTGAAGAAATCAATAAATACTTACGTTTTGTTTGTTTAATTAGCGCAAAATATTTTTTTGATAATACGATAGCGGTTATCGAAAAAAATTCGGGGGGGGTTTGAACCCCCAAAACCCCCGCCTGCCTACGGCCATGCTTGCCAAACCGCAAACATGAGGGCCCCATTGCAACTTGGCATCAACAGTTAGGCCAAGACACTCCGCAGAATCAATTGGATCCATCGATTCCCCATTGATGAGTACATCGGCTTTTACACAGCCGTACATTTGATTTTTTTTATTATTTAGCCTAAGATTATTTACGCACTTCCACTTATACTCCCCTGTTAATCCGCCACTGCTTGCAGGTATGTTATAAATGTTAAAGTAACCCTGTTATCTGTAAGTGTGTATATTAATTTTAATATTACTAATTTTGTAATTAAAATCATGGATGAGTAACTACTGAGTTTTTTGTCGATTCTTCTCGGTAGGATCTACACGCCGAACTGGTGACAGCTTTAGTTTTGATAAAGTTGTGTTTTTTAATGGTATAATTGGCTAACGGACAGGAGCCATATTACTTGATCGAGAGTGACTACCAACACCTACTGTCATCTACAACATCAGAGCAGCGTTGCCGGTTTTATAAAACGGGCCGTTGTGGATTTTTTTTTTATTCACTTTATTGCACAACTATTTAACAAAAAATTAATTGAGGAAAAGGCGGATTTTCTTGGTGTGAACATTCCCTGTGAATACTACGTTCAAAATGAATAAGTGAATGATCCAAAATCTCTACGTACAGCCATCAGATCGAGGAGATTTCAAAGGGCATGATATTCGATAATTTAAGCCGCTCTGTTGGATGCGGTTCGACCGCTTCTCTTGGAAGAAGCTGATACTGGTGAGGTGAAGCAGGTAATCTCATCCTCCCAGAGGTGAGAGCAGTATGCCAAGTGAGGCCGAATTTGCACCTTATATAGTCTGAAAAATGGCGATTTAAAAGTGCCTATTTTGATTTCGATTTTGTTATGCGTAAAATGCAACGCATTTAAACGAATGTAAATCATGATCGAACCTGTGATACTGTCAACTTGTAGTACAGAGCATTTAATGCTTAATATGTTATTAATCATGTAATAATAATTATAATTAATAATTTAATTGATTACGGATACAGCTAGATTAAGTTTAGTGTATTAATTATGTATGCCATGGATTCCAGAAAATGTATCCTATGAGTGATTACTGATACGAGCCTACCGGTTGAGCGATCGATTTGAAATCGTATAGAGCTTAGTTTCTCCTTTACTCGGAAATTATTTAATTAACGTAAGAATTCATAACAAAGTCTTTAAATATATATCTAATGTCTATGAGCTAGAGACTTATCATTTGATAAATAAAATTTTAACAAAAAGAAAAACCGACTTCAAACAAAACACTATTTTAAAACAAATGAATATGCACGAAAAAGTAATAAAAATAATTGCGTATTCAACATATTTTTTAGAGTCTTCCTAAGTTAAATGAAATGAAAAATATTAGACTACTTAAAAGTCGATTAACGATTATATCATGTAGTTATAGTTATTGGTATATTTGGAGCCGGTGTCAGCCACGGTGCCCTTGCCCCAACAATCAAAAGAAAGAAGCGATACGAGCCCCTTGATTGATCCAGTATATTATTGTGTAAAAGGTAATTTGTAAAAAACATATTTGTCAAAGTATTCTCGTATTGTTTTTTGATAGATATACTGTAGGGTTTTATTGGCTGACACCGACTCCAAATATAACAATAATTATAACTACATGATATAATCGTTAATCGACTTTTAAGTAGTCTAATATTTTTCATTTCATTTAACTTAGGAAGACTCTAAAAAATATGTTGAATACGCAATTATTTTTATTACTTTTTCGTGCATATTCATTTGTTTTAAAATAGTGTTTTGTTTGAAGTCGGTTTTTCTTTTTGTTAAAATTTTATTTATTTTTTGATTTTAAGTGAAGCTGATGTTGACTAACTAATTTTTTTAAATATGGATAGATTAAACGTTCCGTTTAAATGAGTCAGAAACTACTTCCACATGGATACCATCATCGGAAAAAAAAATAAAAAAAATGGTACCCCACAGGAACCACTACCTTTCAAACAAAAAAAAAATTATCAAAATCGGTCCACCCAGTGAAAAGTTATGAGGTAACAAATATAAAAAAAAAAAAAGAAAAATACAGACGAATTGATAACCTCCTCCTTTTGGAAGTCGGTTGAAAAGTAAAGTTAAGTACCTAACAGCTTGTAAATTTCCCACTGCTGAAATAAATCCTCCTCTTCCATTCAGGAGAGGGTTTCGAACATATTCCACCACACTGTTTCAATGCGGGTTGGTGGAATGCACATGTGGCAGAATTTCGATGAAATTAGACACATGCAGGTTTCCTCACTATGTTTTCCTGCACCGTCGAGCATGAGATGAATTATATACACAAATTAAGCACATATATATGTCGGAGATTGGAAAACGGAACTTCAAATCCTAATCGATTTGGGCGTATTCGGACACAATGGTGGACAACACTGAGATGGTTGACAGCTGACGGTTGCCAAGGGTTGTTTATATAGAAAAAGCTGATAATTGATTAACGTCCGATTTCGCCGCGTTTCTTAATGTACATGATGGAAGTAGATCGCTCTTTTGAATCGTCATTTTACAATTAAGTGAAGCTACCACCAGTTTGAAAAATAGATTCTACTGAGAAGAACCGGCAAGAAAGTTTGAGTAGTTACTCTTTTTCAACATTTAAAAAATACAAAGTCAAGTTAGTTAAATACAATTATTTAATTTAAAATACCTGCTTGGAAGTACAGGTATCAACTCCACGCTTTTGTATCATCTATAAATTTTTACCAATGTATTTTTATAAACGATTTGAATTTACGAAACGGCAATTTTAAAAATGTCTGCGGAATTTTATTATAAAAACAATGAATATACGTTACAACGGAACGCGGTAGACATATTCCGTCGCCAGCGTAAGTGACACTATTTCATATTCGATTATTTATAAGCTAATACTAATAATAATTAATCATTGCCAAAAATGAGTTAATTATACTTAAAATATTTTTCAAATTATAAATATCGCTTAACGAGTAATTACTTGAATACCGTATTAAATCTCTGGCTAGTCGTACTATACATGCTTAGGAATGCAAATCTAGCTCAAAAAATGTTTACTGTAAGTTATGTTTGTGTACCTATGAATGAATAAATAAATATCAGTGTCGGATTTACAAATTTGCCGTTAGTAGGTTAGCAGGCTATTCAATTTTTGCCACCCCTACTGACTTTTGGAATTCAAATTAATTACCTACATTTATTTTGAAATTGCAACTTTTTGAATCGTCCTTATTACATCGGCTTTTCCCTTTATTAGTATGATTACTGATTACCAGATTATTTTTCCCACCCGCTATGTAGTGACGAGTACACGGATTACGGACGTAATGTGGATACATATAATTATAATTTTTTTTTATTTTTGCAAGTATATTAAATTTGGGCTAAATATATCGCCCCTCTAAATCTGCCACCCTAGATTCTAGTCTACTTAGCCTATTGATAAATATATAAGAATCCCTTCGTAGTATCGTCGGATAATTGCTGGCTAATTAAATTTTAATTGCTCCTCAATATTGCTTCATACTTTGTAAAACAAATCTTAAAAACATCCCGCGGTTTTAGATGTTGGTTTTACGGGCTCCCCGTGGAATTGATTTAAATTGACGCCAGCAGTAAAACTTGATGTGAAGCCTTGAATACAAATGTACTTTTAATTTTAACATCAGTCCACGAGATCAACGAACGTGAATCAAAATTGTATGTTTTAATTTATTGTTATGACTTGAATATGGCGAAGGATGATTGGCATAAATGGCGTTTATTTGAAGAGATCTACCTCATGTCAGCCATTGTTAATGGAAGTTAATTGTACTGAAGATTTTAGGGTGGACTAGATAAGGAGAGCTATTATTATTCTCCTAGTCTGATTGGAAGGTAATCTTACCTAACCCTGGACCTCAGGAACTGCATTCTTGTCTATACTTATGATATAAATGTGAAAGTATCTCAGCCTGTCTGTTTGCGTGCCCGTCTGTCTTTCTCATACATTGCCTCAACAATGAACTGGATTTGATGAAATTTGGTATATATCAAGATTTCCATGTTAATTTTTATTTTCATGTAATATATGGGCGCATCGGCATGAATCTTGACTCATTGCCATATCCAGTCCTTGCAAGTGACTGAAATTAAATTGCTTCGATGGATGTGTGGAGTTACAAGATGTGACAAAAATTATTCGTATTCGTGGTAGCCTGGGAGAACATGAAATCGCCAACAAGCTCCAGAAAAGCAGACTGTGCTGGGTTGGGCACATCAGAGGAAGACACCCAGAGTTCTTAGGAAATTTAGTGACCAATCTTAGCGTTACAGGGTCCAGGTCCAGAGGGCGACCTAAAACGAAATGGGCAGATGTGGTCAGAAAAGTTCTTAGTCCTTGTAATGGTTCTGAAAAAAATACGTCAAAAACAGCGAAGTAGAAGGAAAAACCTGGAAAGGCAGACCTCACCATCAGATGGGAATACTACATACAGAGAAGAAAGAGAGAGAGCGATGTGGGCGCATTGGCACATGGATGTTGTTGGTCACTATCGCCTATCGTTAGAAATATTAAGCATCCATTACTTCACCAATGCATCATCGACCTCACGAACTAAACTGTTCGAATTCTTGAATATGTGCACGACAGACGGACCTGATAGCTGGAGTTTCTCTAAGCTATCCATCTCACCTCCCAATGCACCTCCCCACCCACTTGCGATTGAAGCTACGGGTGTAAACTAGTATTTGTATATAGGTCATAACTATAAGCATCACTGCACTTGTCATGATAAAAGCGAATAGCAAATGTGGGTACTTTACGTTTTACATTACGCAGTCATAACTATTTACGCGTTTTGTAAACCGGTGCACATTTAGACAATTCTAAACAGTAGAAATAAATTTAAACTGTTTGAAATATTTTATGACTAGTCATAATGACATAGTATAAAGCAAAGTCGCTTACCGCTAGTTTTATCTATGCATGCTTAGATCTTTAAAATTACGCTACGGATTTTGATGCGGTTTTTTTATTAATAGATAGAGCAATTCGAGAAGAAGGTTTTTGTATATAATACATAAACAGTATAGTAAAGAAAAAAGAAAAATTAGTATATTTACTATCAGCATTGATAAAATACTACAGAATGCGTGCAAAGCCAGGGCGGGTTGTTAGTTATATTAAAAGAACAATCTTACCCACGAAATCCCTGGCCACACAGTCAGTACTATTCACTATATAGTAAGTCGCAGTTACTTTGTCGTGATACGAATCATTTTCTCGTTTGTCACTAGATGGCGTTAATGTATGTAATTTGCAATATCAAAAACTATTTCAATATACATACCTATCTTATCAGTTAATCTGGGAGAACGCTCAGGAACTACGTAGGAAAAGCATTCAAGTATTTTTACGTCCTAATCGTTTATTTAATTTATATTATTTTTTTTTGACATAAAACTGTATTTAGACTGTTTTCTTATTCGATGTCGTTGGATGATGAGTGATGTTATGTCAATTTATTTATATGTTATATTTTAATTTACAAGTAATTTTAGAACGCCTCTAAAAAGTTAGGCGATTATCCAATTACTTGTGATGACTTTTGGTTTATCGTGTAACTTTTGTTGAAGAAGTAGAAGTTAGTGTTGTGTAATTTGTCAAATAAATAAATAAACTCTTGGTGGTCATAATAAACAAATTCTTGGTGGTAGGGCTTTGTACAAGCCCGTCTGGGTGGATACCACCCACGCATCAGTTATTCTACCGCCAAATAACAGTATTCAGTATTGTTGTCTTCCGGCTTGAAGGGTGAGTGAGCCAGTGTAACTACAGGCACAAGGAACATAACATCTTAGTGCCCATGGTTGGTGGCACATTGACGATGTCAGGAATACTTAATATTTCTTACAGCGTCATTGTCTATGGGTGATGGTGACCACTTACCATCAGGTGGGGCCATATGCTCGTCGCCAAACTATACCATAAAAAAATAAATGTTTCTTGTACTTTTAGTTAAAATCTCTCAGTTCTCACTTTTTAAACTGCAAAACAACAATACTTGGCGGCAGTACAGATGAGTGGGTGGTACCTAACAGGCTTCCACAAGGCCAGGTAAAACTATAATACACTTATTATTTAACTTTTTCCAGTAAAGATTGCTTAGGCTATTGTAGTAAAGGTTGTTCTCAAATTCACTTCGTCTTTTCGATCACCACGGGAACAGATCTACCGTGACACCAAAAATTGTGCCGTATATGGATTCCAATCTAGAGAGATTCTCGGAATACAGATAACCCCGCCAGTCCCTACAACGCTTATGGCGGGGTGAGCAGGTGCGCATAAAATCAACGCCTTCTCCCCTGAGTACCCATCGTTTTGAATTACGTTAGTGTCACTTAGTATGCTAGTAGAATTTGCGTATGTATGTATATATCCCGCCTGTAATCGGTCACAGCGACTGGGATCTGACTGTTGAGAACTTCTGTTGTGTGTTTTCAAGTGGATGACATAACCAGATTTTTCAACGCATTGCACGACCAGGATATTTAGTGCAGGTCAGCACGACTCGGCCCTCGTTCCTTTCCGCTTTGCGTAAATCACTAAAGTTATATAACTAAATATCTGCACTGTAAATTGCTAGTCTTAATTTAAAAATTGAGACAGTGCATACGTGCAAGATATCTTTGATCCAAGGATGTGTGGGTTTATGTATGAGTTTTGCCGTCTTCTAATGCAAATTTTTTGGGAAGATGACTTTTTCGTAATTTATTTTTTTACAGAAATAAAAAATAGGAGCAGAAATTAAGATTATTGATTAAGTCTCAAAAATGGTTACACCTGTTCGACGAAGCGAGATAAATGCAGCAAAGGGACTTTCGCAGTCGCTTAGTCAGAAAGGGGAGGCCATTACTTTAAAATAATTTTGTGCTGTGGACGCTGATTCATTTGTTTAGACGTGCGTGCGTTCAGCTTAAACTTGAAATTTAATGGAAATATTATACAATAATGTACTGCAACTGACTTTTGAAAATATGCTTCTCTTAAAGATTTCAGGTCATTAAACGACATATGAGAGCCGAGATGTTCCAGTGGTGAGCAGTGCAGAACATTTTTGACTGTAATTATTAACACTTTTGTCACCTTGTGGACGAAAGCCCGGCCCAGAGAACGACAACCATCCCGATTTTGGGCAGACCAGAATGTCCTACATCACGTTTGTTTAAGTATTGTCTCTAGTCTAATCATTATTAATTATTGTTATTAATCTTTATCTATAGCTATATATCTATATTCCTAATTTATTCATATATAGAGCAGGCATGTATAACGCATGCGTCTGCTATTAACTTTAACAAAGATGAAGAATTTTATATAGATAGATAGAAAGAAAAAAATATAGGCATTCATGTATTTACGTCTACTATGTTTGCTAACAGTTTGTGTTATTGATCTTGGATGCTAAATGGTACGTACATATATGCACATTACGATAGTACTTGTGCTATTGTGTATGTGATCGCTACTACGGAATTAGGTGAACGTTATCACATTACTGGATGATGTGATAGATAATCAATAATAGACATTTGTTACTCGGTTAATAAGATTACGGTCACCATAAAATTGGCAATAAAACTTCGGGCCCTGAATTAGCGCTTCAAAATTAATATGTTTATTGTGAGGAAGGCCTTGAGCATGGATTTGGATGGATATAGAGGTAGGGGACGACCAAGGAAACGATGGATGGATTGTGTGAAAGACGATATAACCATATCGTCTTTCTAACCAGAAAGAATCTTACTTGGGAGATAACGCTCTGTCAGACGAAGTATGGAAGGAGAAGACATGCTGCGCCGACCCCAAATAAAATTGGGAAAAGGGCAGGAGGATGATGAAATTAATATGTCCGAATTTTATTTATTTTTATGCCTTTGTATAACTTTTGCAAATTCGAAAGGTTTTTTATTTGCAAAGTATACATATGTATACAAAAGTAATTGATACATTTTGACAAAAGAAGCCTATAAGTAAGAAACTTTGAAACTTTCAAGAGTAAAACGATTACATATATGAGGGTTCCGTATGGTTATTTAATATTTATATAAAGAAATTTGCATGTATAATATTATTGACATCTGATAGTAAATACTATAATGTATTGAGTATATGTGCCCTCAACCTTAGGAATTAAACGCACACATGGTATATCCATGTGTGTGTTGTGTAGTTATACTTGTTTGGCGGGAAATATATGACAAGTGGATACGGTGAGCCGAGATGGCCCAGTTAGAAAACATGAATCTTAACCGATGATTGCGGTTCATTCCCAGGCACGCACCACTGAATATTCATGTGCTTATTTTGTGTGTATAATTCATCTCGTGCATCGGTGAAAGAAAACATCGTGAGGAAACCTGCATGTGACTAATTTCAATGAAATTCATCCACATGTGTATCCAAATTACAGCAATGGAGCAGCGAAGTGGAATATGTTCCAAACCTTCTCCTCAAAAAGGAGAAGAGGCTTTAGCCCAGAAGTACGAAATTTACAGGCTGGTGATACCAGTTATCCATTTGAGGTTCGTATTAGCTTTGAGTAGATTTACTAAGTGTCCACAAAGAACGATTATATTTAAGGACAAATAAACAATAAAATAATCTTGTTATTTTCGCGGTCAGATGAAGATAATCCAGGCTTAGCCGATGAGCCTCATCATTATGTTATTATTAATAACTAAATAGGGCTCTCTGTAATTAATTAACGGACATATGCAAGTATCGTAGCTAAGCTATGAGCGATCTGTGACGTCATGCGAATTAAAATAAGATATTCGTAACACAGATTCCGTAGACGTGTAGCAAATGTAATTTTCATGCTCTACGGCGTAGCACCTAATTATCGTGAATATGTTTTGTTTGGAATAATGAACATCGATCGATAATAATTAACGTACCTAACCTTGGAAAATAAATTAGTAAATATCTTAAGCATTTAACGAGACGTTAGACGGCACTGATCTTACTTTAAATATAAAGATAGTTGTTGAGTTTTGATTTTGGAAACTTCTTTGAAACCTGGATGTGACACAATTCCAATTTAAATTTAAAAAAAAAATAAAGTATTAAAATATTCTATTATTATTAAATTTATATATTACTAGCTGCCCGCGGATTTGCCTGCGTGGAAATGATTAATAAATAATTTAACAAGCTAATTTAAAACTTTCATGGGCTCGATTCACCAAATCCACTTGAAGACATTTGTCCAAAAAAATATTTGCATGTATTTTTTTTTAAATGATATATCTCTTTTAATTTAAAAAACCGATATGTTATACTGAGTTAACTGCAATAGTTTCAGTGAAAACCGCATCCAAATTTGTAGAGCTGTCTCCGAGATTAACGGTAACGACAAACAGACAAATAGTCAAAAATTCTAAAAATTACAAATAGGCGTTAATATACACCCAGTAACATTTTTTCTCAACAACCATATTATTCCACCCGTACATATTCCACCACGCTGTTCCAATGCGGGTTGGTGGAATACACATGTGGCAGAATTTCTATGAAATTTGTCATGTCACATGCAGGTTTCCTCACGATGTTTTCCTTCACCGCTGAGCACGAGATGAATTATAAAGACAAATTAAGAACATGAATCAGCGGTGCTTGCCTGGGTTTGAACCCGCAATCATCGGTTAAGATACACGCGTTCTAACCACTGGGCCATCTCGACTCTATACTGAAGAAAAGATCTGAATTTAAATTTTTCGGACGGAAAAAAATATTTTTATGTTTGTTCTTGCATCTAATAATTCTATATATACTGTTATTGTATGGGTACTTGTTACGGATTATAGTACGGGGATGAGTAGCTAGTTAGTAGTAAAATAAATAAATTTATTATTCGGTTTCCTAAGGACCCCTATACACGTGTTACGCCTACGTTCGCAACGGGCGAAGGTAAATACAAAAGTTTTCGCATATGCCGTTGAGTTTACCGTTCTTATATTTATTGGAAAGTTTTAAACTCTCTATTGAAATACGATTTTGTTTGCGTCGGTTTAATTAAATCTTTAAACGGCACAGAGACTTTGAGTAACTGCGAATGATTTTACGTTTGTTGAATAAAGATAAATCTTTCGAAAACATCGAAACAACAACAACAACAGCCTATAAATTTCCCACTGCTGGGCTACGGCGTCATCTCTCATTGAGGAGAAGGTTTGGAACATTTTTTTTTTTTTTTTTTTTTTTTTTATGGAATAGGTGGCAAACGAGCAGGAGGCTCACCTGATGGAAAGTGACTACCACCGCCCATGGACATCTGCAACACCAGGGGGCTTGCAGGTGCGTTGCCGGCCTTTGAGAAAGGAGTAGGCTCTTTTCTTGAAGGTTCCCATGTCGTATCGGTTCGGAAAAACCGCCGGCGACAGCTGGTTCCACAGAGTGGTTGTGCGAGGCAGAAAATGTCTAAGAAATCGCGCTGTTGTGGATTTTCGGACATCAAGATGGTGCGGGTGAAACTTAGAATTTTGACGAGATGTCCGAAGGTGAAATTCAGCAGCCGGGATTAATCCGAACAATTCCTCGGAACATTCCCCGTGAAAAATTCGGTAGAAGATGCAGAGTGATCCGACATCTCTACGCAAAGCCAAAGGATCAAGGAGATCGGAAAGGGCTTGATCGTCGATAACTCGAGCCGCTCTACGTTGGATGCGGTCAAATGGAAGGAGCTGGTACTGGGGAGCACCCGCCCAGAGGTGAGAGCAGTACTCCATGTGAGGCCGAATTTGCGCCTTGTAAAGTTTTAGGCGATGGGCCGACGTGAAGTACTGTCTCGCCTTGCTGAGCACACCGAGCTTCTTTGAAGCCAATTTGGCTTTGCCTTCCAATTGACCGCGGAACTGAACGAGGCTCGAAATATCAACGCCAAGTATTCCGATACTACCTGTAGCGGCTATCGGGATGTTCTCAAATCGTGGAGATACGACAAATGGTGTTTTTTTAGCGGTTAACGCGCAAACTTGCGTCTTTTTGGGGTTGAAATGGACTAAATTTAGCCGGCCCCAGTTCGAGACTTCGTTTAACGAAGACTCGATTTCAGACACAAGTTTGTTCCGGTTTTCTTCGACGTTTTCCCGAGAAATATTAGCGCGGCCGGTGTATAAGGTGTCAACGGTACTGTCGTCTGCATAGCAATGAATGTTCCCGATTTGCAACAAATCATTGATATGCAGAAGAAACAGAGTGGGTGATAGAACGCAGCCTTGTGGAACACCAGCATTGACGAATTTTAAGTCAGAGCATGCACCGTCGACAACGACCTTGATGCTCCGATCTGCCAAAAAGCTGGTAATCCAATTGCATAATTTCCCGGGAAGCCCATAAGAAGGAAGCTTCGAAAGAAGCGCTTTGTGCCATACACGATCGAAGGCCTTCGCTATGTCCAAGCTGGCTGCTAATGCCTCCCCCTTGCTCTCAACTGCTTCAGCCCACCTGTGAGTAAGGTAAACTAGAAGATCACCGGCTGACCGACCCCGACGGAAACCGTACTGGCGGTCACTAATCAGCTGATTCTCCTCTAGGTACCGCAGGAGCTGGCAGTTAATAAGGGACTCCATTATCTTGGAGAGCAAGGAGGTGATGGCTATAGGCCTATAATTGGACGGATCTGAGCGGTTGCCTTTTTTAGGGATCGGATGCACCAAAGCAGTCTTCCAGGAGTTCGGGACGACGCCTAATGCGTAGGATTGCCGGAAAAGACGCGTTAAGACCGGTGCCAACTCGGGAGCACATGTCCGTAGCACGATTGGAGGGATGCCATCGGGTCCACTCGACTTGTGAATGTCCAAGGAAAGAAGTGCTTTCCGAACTGCACTTTGCCGAAATTTAACCTCCGGCATCGTCGTATCACATCGCGGGATTGATGGAGGTGACTTTCCTTGGTCATCCAGAGTCGAGTTCGACGCGAAGAGAGACCCTAAAAGATCGGCCTTCTCCTTCGCGGTATGGGCCAATGACTCACCGTCCCTGTGCAAGGATGGAAAAGAAGGCTGACAGAAATTCCCTAGGACAGCCTTAGCGAGAGACCAGAACGCACGTGTTCCTGATGGGAAGCGCACCAGTCTCTCGCCAATTCTGCCAATGTACTTCGACTTCGCCTCAGCTATCACGTTTTTGAAGGACCTGGAGGCAGAGTTATATTCCTTTCTGAATGTGCTGGTGTTTGTATCACGAGACGCCGATGCGTTAGCCCAGTCTTGGTAGCGTTCCCATTTTCGGCGTGAAGCCGTCTTACAGAGGCGACCAAACCAGGGCTGGGACTTGCCACCAATGGGCACCGCAGAATATGGAATGAAAAGTTCCATACCCTGAAGCACCACATCGGCGACAGAGTCAGCAACAACGCTCGGATCATCCATCGAGAAACAAACTCGCCCCCATGGGTAAGATGCAAAGAAGGACCGCATCCCATCCCAATCTGCTGACTTGTAGTGCCACACGCGACGACAGCCCGCGAAACGAGGTCGTGAGTATCGTGTAACTGGCACTGTACTCCGGACGAGACAGTGGTCCGACGAGCCCAGAGGGGGATCGACGACAATCTTATAGCCGTCCGGATGCGAAGTCAGCAGAAGGTCCAACAGGGAAGGTGTATGATCCTCCACGTCCGGTATTCGCGTTGGCGAGGTGACCAGTTGTGTCAAATCATAAGCCAAAGCGAAGTCGAGAACAGATCTACCCGCATGATCAGTGGTGCGTGATCCAAGCCACTCTGTATGATGAGCATTGAAATCGCCCAGAATAATGATCTCTGCGGATGGAGTCTGCTGCAGCACGGAATCTGTAGCCAATTGGACGTGCTCAACCAGTCGGTCGGTTTCGGCATTACCGCTATGGGACCTATAAAGGCACGCGTAGATTCGCGGATGGTCGTCGCAGTCTACGCGCAGCCAGATAATTGATAGGTCCTGCCCTTCAAGGCTGCCGAGGCGTCGAGAGCAGATATCATCTCTGACGTAAACGCACACCCCAGCTCGTGGCACAAAAGTATGCTCCAATTTGTACCCGGGGTAAGAGAGAAAAGACGTATCGGCAGGAGAAGATATCTGGGTCTCGGTAAGAAAGAGCAAGGCCGGCTTCGCCGTCTCAAGGTGAAAGTGAACGGCATTCAAGTTGGAGTTGAGTCCCCTTATGTTGCAGAAGTCCACAGCGAGTGTGGTAGGGGTTGCCTTATGATGCCTGCTCCGCTTGCCCCGAACAGTGGCGAGCGCAAAATTGCCCCCCCCAGAATTCGGAGGGCAGCCTGGGCATCCCTGCTCAGGCGGTGTACGTCCTGAGCATGGATGCCCAGAGAGGGATTCTCCATCGCAGTCGCTGATGGTACCCTCCTGGGGTAATGTCACCAAATTCTGCACAACCATGTTTTGGGGGGAGAGGGATCGGGCCTCCGGAACTCTCACTTACCGGACGAAACGCGGTAGCATAGCTACCACTTCACGCCGATTTTAAGTGAGAGAGTGGTACTTCCCCGGGCGTGCCGGCCCATTCGACTGCAACCGAGAGGTATGCAGTGTGGCACTACCACTTGTAACATATTCTACCGCGCTATTCCATTGCGGGTTGGAATACACATGTGGCAGGATATTTTAAAATTAGACCCATGCAGGTTTCCTTACGATGTTTTCCTTCACCTCCTAGCACGAGATGCCCGGGTTTAGACGATTGCCTGGGTTTGAACCCGCAATCATCGGTTAAGATGCACGCATTCCATCTCGACTCTTCTTCATCGAACAATGAACAAAAATTCGACCTTGAACTGGCCCTGTGCTGACAACAAATATAATAATTATTATACGCGCAAATTGTATTAAAAAAGATTCTATAAAAATTACAGGCCACGAGAAGACATCTAGAACACAATATAATTTAATATAAATTTTCACTCACACAACCAAAGACACAAACTGTAAGTGTGTGCGTTAATAATAAACTAAATATAACGGCGACTGTATATTTCGATAGTAGGAGTCTCGGATCGCTTTGCGTGTTGTAAACGAATAAAAACCAATGTCCTTCAAGAAATCATTACACGTATTTCACACATGAAATAAGTGTTCTATTATGTTCTAGAGAAAGCAATTCAATATCATAGATTGGAAAAAGGAAATTGAAGGTTCGGATATAAAGAAATGCCCACACTGTTAGCGTGGAGTTTTTAATAATAAAAGAAATAAATATTATTACACATTACGTTGAAGTTATTCATTACTAGCGAGCTTTCCCGGCTTCGCACAGGTGCAATATTGATACTAAATATACTACAGAATTTGTTTACTTATGACATCACATTATAAACTTAAAAAATTATCAGTGTTTCTTTACTATATTGTCCATGTATTATATACAAAAAACTTCCTCTCGAATCCGTTGGGTCGTTTCAATGATTTAAGCATACATAGGGACAGAGAAAGCATTTGTTTTATATTTCTATTTACTGAAATTCATTAACAAAATACATTGTTAACTTTTGCTTAAAAGAGTTTTAAATTTCGAATATTATTTGTTATATGTTTTTATTTTCAACAATGTAAAATCTTTTGTCTCGCTTTGTCTTAAATTTTGGGAGTGATTTGAAAAGGGATGGAAGTATGTAACAAGAAATCGGAAAACGCGCGCTATTTGATTTGACCAATAAGCGCGCGTCGTTTGAATTGGCTGTCAAATGACAAGAAACTTTTGACAGAGGAGGTGTATTGTTATTGTTTTTTTATTACCAAGGTGAGACGCCAAATGTACATATCTTATGCGATTATTGTGATAATGGCTCGATTTTTTTAAATCTTTAATCGAGGTTTTACTTTACTAATTGGGTTGTAACATGTTATGCTTAATTTGAATTTTTGATAAACTTTATAATTTTATAATATAACGTCTTTAAATAAATGAATCCGCTTACACTGGCTCCACACAAATAGGCATTTGTTTGTTCGAGTCTACGAAGGAAATGAAAAAGGAAGGCTTCTTGGCTATAGTTGGGACCATAGGCATTTAGCGAATTTACATGAGATTGGAATACTTACGTTTGCGCTGAGGATACATAGCTGGGAAAAACGTGGACGATTATTGCGTTTAAATAGCTGGGTCCGCCGGTTTCACATGCGTTTTTGGATAGCATAAAACTAAATCGAAATACATATATACAGACACAGAGAACTGCGAAAGTAACTCAAGGAGGAGGAGGTTTTTTAGGCTAGCAGCTGCAGGTGACAACTTTTTTATGTAAAGATAGCTGAAAAGTTAAGACCAGTCTGAAATAGAGATTCTATCGATAATAACCAACAAGATACTTTGTTGCCTGTTTTATAAGGTTTGATTGTAGAACGTAGGTAAGCATCGTAATATGAAGATTAATACATCCTTATTTTTTAATAAATTAACGAACAATCAAAATTAATCTGACTGCCTGTTCTAACATTTGTGCAAGACCTAAATAATCTAGTTTAAAAAAAATCGTAAAGATAAATAATGCATGTAATAATGGTTATTTAATTACATCCTTTGAATGGGAAGTTAGAATACACTTGCTGTTTGGTGGTAGAATATCTGATGAGTGATGACCCAGATGTTCTTATATGAAAACTACTAAGTACCACCAGTTTTGAAATTGCCCGAACTATTAATTTACTCTGTATGTTATGTTTTAATTAATCTGAATCCGTTTATTATATATTGTAAGGAGTTTTTATGCATCGCCATTAACCTGAGGAATGTAATTTAAAAAATAATGTGACATTTGGCTTGTCATCGGTAATGTGGTGCGGAAGATGGTGATAATCGTTGTTACTCGTGGTCACGTACGACATTTTAGATTTGATATGATGTTATTTTATTATTGAAGTTTGCAGTAATTGTTTGTGATATTCTTTGTGTCGCTTACAACAGCAACAACAACAGCCTGTCAATTTCCCACTGCTAAGGCTAAGACCTCTACTCCCTTTTATTAAAAACGCCAGTAGAAAGTATAATATTTATTAATTCAGGTTTTATTTTTATATTATTGCCCCGAAGTTTACAAATCAAATCTTTTACAATAATTATTTTAAAAATGTTCCATGCGCGACTTTCTCTTGTTTTTTTTTAATAATCCGTTTTCGCGGGAAAATATCTTGTATTATTTTATACAGCCATACTAGTTTTAAAATCGATTACACTTACGAAAACGGATACACTAAAAAATATGAGTTATTTTTATTTTTTATTTATTCGAAAAAATTATTTTAAATCAACTTCTCGTCCATTTCGGTACAAATGCTATTTTTCATGGTGAGCAATTCGGTTTTAGAAGAGGTCGCTCGACAACTGATGCGGGAATTGCGCTTCTCAAACATATTTACGATGCTTGGGAGAAATCACAGAACGCTATTGGAGTATTCTGTGATTTATCTAAAGCATTCGATTGTGTAGAACACGAAACGCTTCTTTATAAGCTCAAATATTACGGTGTTAAAGGTAAAGCTCTTGATCTCATCGCTTCATATTTAAGTCAAAGAATCCAGCAAGTTTTCATTAATGGAATAAAGTCTTCTGGATCTACGTTAAAAATGGGAGTTCCACAAGGTTCAATTTTGGGTCCCTTTCTATTCCTAGTATATATAAATGATCTTCCTTTCTATGTTAAGGGTATTTGTGATATAGTGTTGTTTGCTGACGATACTTCGCTGATTTTTTAAGGTTGACAGGAAAAAAAATGACTATGACGATGTGAACGGTGCATTATCACAGATACACAATTGGTTTACAGTAAATAATTTAGTTTTGAATGCTCAAAAAACAAAATGTGTAGTTTTTACCCTACCTAATGTTAGCAAGCAAAATTATAATATATCTTTAAATTTTGACCGTCTTGAAGTAGCTGATACTACGGTGTTTTTAGGAATAGAATTGGATTCCAGACTTCAGTGGACCTCTCATTTATCATCCCTAATAGGAAGACTCAGCTCCGCAACATACGCGGTTAGAAAAGTTAGACAACTAACTGATATTGATACCGCTCGTTTAGTTTATTTTGGCTATTTTCACAGTATTATGTCATATGGCATATTACTTTGGGGTAACGCTGCAGATATTGAATCTGTCTTTATTTTACAAAAGAGAGCAATTCGGTTTATTTATAATCTTAGAGCTAGAGACTCTCTTCGGGATGTTTTTAACAGAGTAGGAATACTTACTGTTGCGTCGCAATATATTTACAACAATATCATGTATATTCACAGTAACATTGATCACTTTGATAAAATCAGTGATAATCATTGTATATGCACTAGAAGTAAGGATAAACTTATAACGCCAAGTTTCCGACTCCGCAAAGTCAATGGATCCTTCTTGGGGCAAGGTATCCGTTTCTATAATAAAATTCCGCAGAAATTTTTAACTTTGCCGTTTAGTAAATTTAAATCGTTTGTTAAAAATACATTGGTAGAAAAAGCATACTATTCGATACAAGATTTTGTAGATGATAAAAAAGCGTGGAGTTAATACCTGTTGACTTCCAAGCAGGATACATTAATTGAAATAATTGTATTTAATTAACATGACGTTGTATTTTTTAAATGTTAAAAAAGAGTAACTACTGAGTTTCTTGCCGGTTCTTCTCGGTAGAATCTACTTTCCGAACCGGTGGTAGCTTCACTTAATTGTAAAATGACGATTCAAAAGTGCTTAAAAAAGCCTACTTGAATAAAGTTTATTTTGATTTTGATTTTGATTTTGATTTTGATATAATTATAATATAAATGTATTAGCATAAAGAATTGTTTCTAACACTTTTAAGGAGGGTTTGGAGTATACTCCACCACGCTGCTCCAATTCGAGGTGGATACACATGATTCAGAATTTCGTTGAAATTAGACACATGCAAGTTTCCTCACGATGTTTTTCTTCGCCGAGCTCGAGGTGAATTATAAACGCAGGTTAAGCTTTTGCAAATTCAGTGGTGCTTGCCTGGGTTTGAACACGCAATCAGTTAAGATGCACGCGTTCTAACCACTGGACCATCTTGGGTCCTGGTTGCTAAAAATATATTAATTTCCAAAATAATTACTTAACTTTAATAAGTTTATACAAAGCCAGATTAAAAGTATCGTGAACGCGTGAGAAGTTGGCAATATTGCTAGCAGCATTTCCACATTTAATCGTAATATCGATTCTCTCGTTGAAAAATGAATCAACCTTCCTGTACTAAAGGCAACAACACATGTGTTATATAATTTATAAATGCTAAGCTATTACTTGAAGGCATTTTATTCGATACAAGATTTTATAGATGATAAAAAAACGTGGAGGTAATACCTGTTGACTTCCAAGCAGGACATGTATTTAAATAATTGTATTTAACTAACTTGACTTTGTATTTTTTAAATGTTGAAAAAGAGTAGCTACTTAGTTTCCTGCCGATTCTTCTCGGTAGAATCTACTTTTCGAACCGGTGGTAGCTTCACTTAATTGTTAAAAAGTTTATTTTGATTTTGCCAAAGGTTTCACCAGTAAACGGAACAACCATATTGTTTTTAATTAAACAATTATATATCGTCACTCATTTAAATAAGATTCAATTTTGTGTAAATTTAACTCTTTACACAAAATTGCATTTGTGCAATTTGGGATCGAGTCGATCTTAATTTGGCAACCGCCTCGTTTTAGTAGTTTGCCTTAAGGTCCTGGGTTAGGCAGTAGAAAGTACTATGGTGCATCAGTAGCAGACATAGTTGGAAATTTGGTAATGTTGTTGGTCACCCTTTGGAAATCACGGAAAGACTTTACTCCTACGCTTGAAATTTCTGGTCGTTGATATTTTTATAGAATTTTAGTTGGTAAATTAGTCAATCAACGGATGGTAAGTTATCTGATGGTATTTAGTTGTAAAATTATGATGTATTTGGTAATCATCCCGTTAGATAATGAGAGGAAAAAGACATGCGTTATGTTGTGGATAGTGTGTCCAAATACAAGAAAATGACACTTTATTTGTGCCCTAGTTAAAACCAAAATGCTTTATATTTTCCACCCGGAATTGATTCTATAAATATTAATAAAGATGGAATAACATTACAGACATTACTCTGCTCCCAATGTAAGCAACTAAAGCACTTGTGTTATTGAAAATCAGAAGTAACGACGGTACCACAAATACTGAGACCCAAGACAAAATAGAGAACTAATGATTTTTTTTTCTACATCGACTCGGCCGGCAATCGAATCCTCGACCTCGAAGCAGAGTACCCATAAAAATCAGCGTAAACACTACTTGAACACAGAGGTCATCAAACCAAAGTAGTCTATACTATATATACTATAATTGAACAAAGATTCTGATTGGTTATCGTAGATTTAGTCAAATTAACAACTAATAAAAAAAAACATTAATGGGTTGGTAAAAAAGCCTAAGTTTCTATTAATATTTCTCTATAAAATAAAAAAAACGATTTAAATCATTTACAATTTTTACATAATGATTTAAAAACCACATCTATTAATAAACTACAGTATTAAATTATTAGGCGTAGTTGTGTGTTCATACAATTGCTAAAACAATATCGCTTTTTATCTGAACCCCGCCTTAAAAGTTACAAGTAGTTGTATGTGTGCATCTTGTTTACCGATATTCCCATACACTCGATCCCATTCAATAAATTCTTAGCGGTTAAAGGATTTCCCTGGATAACACGAGATTGTCCTTGGAATGTTTCATTCGTTCGGCATTATTGGTATGATACGCTAAATCTAACCGGTTTTAGGGAATTCCGTATTTCTATTTAAACTCTTTAAGGAATGGAATTGGTTCTTTTACTTATTGGTTTTAGTATTTCCGTTTAAACGAGTTTGTCAGTTTAATGAAACAGGGCACATATACATATATATGACTATAGGCATATCTATGTGTGTGTACTATCATTACATACTAAAAAACAAAGTCATTTGCCACTGTCAGTCTCTATGTAGATCTTCTAAATTACGCAACGGATTTTGATGCGGTTTTTTTTTAATAGATGGTGTGATTCGAGAAGAAGGTTTTTGTATATCAACAACAACAACAGCCTGTAAATTCCCACTGCTGGGCTAAAGGTCTCCTCGCCCTTTGAGGAGAAAATTTTGAACATATTCCACCACGCTGTTCCAATGCTGGTTGATGGAATGCACATGTGGCAGAATTTCTATGAAATTTGTCACATGCAGGTTTCCTCACGATGTTTTCCTTCACCGCTGAGCACGGGATGAATTATAAAGACATATTAAGCACATGAAACAGCGGTGCTTGCCTGGGTTTGAACCCGCAATCATCGGTTAAGATGCACGCGTTCTAACCACTGGGCCATCTCGACTCCTTTTTTGTATATCATCGCATTGGAATAGTGTGGTAGAATATGTTTCAAACCTTCACTTCAAAGGGAGAGGAGGTCTTAGCCCAGCAGTGGAAAATTTACAGGCTATTTTTGTTGCTGTAACTAATTTAATAATATAGGCGATATAATCATTTAAACCATTTAAACCATTTATTTTGCTACACATACATTACATAGATTATACAGGAAAAAAAAATTAAATTTAAAGAACACAGTGTAGGTAACAAGGGGTACATCTCAGTATAAGTTGTGCTAATGCACAGCACTGATTTTCAGATGGCCCCTGACTATTGGGTAAACATAAATACATGCGCGCACACGAAAATAAATAAATGAAATTATAAGAACAAAAACTAAAACTAAAAAGCCCTTATATTAAAAAAAAGAAACACAAAAAGAAAAACATCACAAGGAACTTAGAGATAAGATAGACAGACAGACAGACTTAGACATAAGACATTAAAATTGAATATGATTAATACAAGTCTATGAGGTAGTATGACTAACACTATATTTGGAGTTTGTTACTCTGACTTTTGTTTATAATATGAAAAGTAATAATTGAAACAGTTTCTGGTAGATCAAATCAGATTTCTTGATATTATAGGGTTCCAAAGTTCAGAACTCATTCTCGAGGATATGTTTTGAAACTGTTCTTCACAATTAAAACATTCCTGCTTATTACTAGCATTGTGTTCAACCATTCTTATCTTTGGAATGTTTTGCGGTATATTGAGATAAACTTCGAAACCTGACCCCCGAAGGCGCTTTCATTGATGAAGTAATTACAAAACATTGTATTATTAAACAAAGAGAATCCGCTAAGATCACAACTTATTATATTTGTTGACTAAGAATTATCTATGTAGGGTATAAGGCAGCCTGTAATGGCTCATTGCTGCGCACATGTCTTCTATCTATTATTGTGTTTGAATCTTATTCCACCGTGCCATTTCAATAGTAGTAACAACCTGTAAATTTCCCACTGCTGTGCTAATGACCTACTCTCCCATTAAGGAGAGGGCGTGGAACATATTCCAAAGCGTTGTACGACGCTCTCCCAATGCGAGTTGGTGGAATGCAAATGTGGCAGAGTTTCAATGAAATTAGACACATGCATGTTTTCCTCGCGATGTTTTCCTTCACCGCCGAGCACGATTTGAATTATAAACACAAATTAAGCACATATATATAGTGGTTAAGACGCACGTGTTCTAACCACTGGGCCATCTCGGCCATTTCAATACAGATTTGTGTATACATATGTTAAGGTTTTCACAAGACCGTCTTAGCCTCCAGAGTCACACTAGAATATGAGCTCGGTTGGAAAGTTGTGGAGCGGCTATACTTGGTGAATGCTGTCATCCACCTTGTAAAGCGACTGCACCGTAGTGCATTGTTGCATTTAAAATACAAATTTATTGAAATTATCAGAAACGTTGGTCTTATCGGATTCAGTCAGCGGATAGTGGGACTAGGAAAAGCAGTAGTACCCACCGAAAAAACAGAGAGGCTAACGCTAGTTTTTTAGTAAGTATTCCGTTGTAGTACCCTTCCCCCTACATCACGTGGGTGAAACGTGCAATGCGTTTTTCGCTTTTTTTTTTTTAGAATGAAAGGACTTTTCTACCCTTATAGTAAATATGGTACAGGATCTTCATCCGACAAATGCACGTAGTCTTCTCAGCTGAGCACGATAAATTGTACATGAAAATACAATCGTGATTTCCTGGCAATAAACTCGCAAATGTAAAATTTTTCATTTTCAACCACTAGGGTATTTAAAACCTAGAGCTTGTCTTCAGCTATACTTTCTTTGTGAGCATTAATTAAGTTGTATCTGTCCTGAGTAATCAAATCTTTCAAGTTATATTTAACCCAGTTCTCAATTTCCGATTGAGCTGAAATTTGACGCAGTTGTTTTGTTATAGTAATGCAATGCCTAGGACTGGCTCCAGACGAAAGAACATTTTAGCTGTTGACAGTATAGACAAGATATTTTGTATGAATACTTAATTTAGATTCATGTTATTCTATTATTATTACAGCACTTCACCTCATATTCTATGAGCTAACCTATACGGTTCCCTGGAAAAGATCACTATGAAGCGATAAGGTCGACAAAATTTTACGTCTCTTTTTTCTTGGCTGCATCGATATTGCATTTATTTATATTTTCTATGTGGTGTACAATATAGAATACAGAAAATTAGTGTATATGATAATCCTTTCTCAGTTTTTTCATTCGACGCAAATGCGTTCATTTCGCTCAGCAGTGCAAACAATAACAAACAATGATAATAGAAAAAATCTTGGGTTATGTCTATATCTTGATAGAGAGCGCTACTAAACAATTAAAAGAAACGCCGATATATGTTAATTAAATTCATGATTAAAAACCTTATAAAAAAGTTCCAATCCTTCTCCTCAATGGACGAAGAGACCTTAGCCCAGCTGTGGGAAATTTACAGGCTGTTTTTGTTGTTAGTTAATTCGCTGTTTACCAATTTTGATAACCGTTTCTTTTTAAGTTTATTTATCTTTAATTTTACGAGACGATTAGAGTTTATCGCACTAAAATTATATATTGGTAGTAACCGATTTGACAAAACGAAATGCTGGATTACTTTTTCAAATCAGAGAACTTTAATGCAAATATTTTTGAATATCTTGCGATCAAAATCGTTGGTGAATGTAAGCAGGACATCAGTAGAGTACAATGAATAATTCAAAAACCGAATAAGTCTAAGTGAACGTCAGTCTACGGCCGTATTAGATAGCTTAACGATTTTCGGTCCTAAACAAACAAAATAAAGCCTTACCAATCACTTAGAAGCGTCTGATCTGCGGTTAACTTCAGGGAAAAAACGTTACGAGATCTTTATTGCCTTCAGAATATTTGTTCAACTTTACCATTCTTTCTATTTATCAAATATTACATTTATGTTATAATATTACGGAATTCATCTGAAATTATTTAATCATCAAGTATTCGTGTACATTACAATCACTAATTCAACTTTTGTATATAATATTATGGTGTAGTCTAATAACTTATAAAAATAAAAATTTCGACAAAAAAAAAACCAACTTCAAACAAAAGAAATAAATACGCACTAAAAAGTAACAAAAATAATTGCGTATTCAACATGTTTTTAGAAGCCACCTAAGTAAAATGAAATGAAAAATATTAGACTACTTAAAAGTCGATTTACGATTATATAACGTAGTTATAGTTATTGTTATATTAGGAGCCGGCGTATCATCAAAAATGGTTAGAGCAATTTTGAGTTAATCACCTATATATCACGCACATATATAATGTAAATTTAAAACTTATATCGTTTTCATATGGATATCATCATCAGAAATGGACTAAATTAATATGGGACCACAAGAAAAGCACTACCTTTCAAACAAAAAAAAAATTCAAAATCGATCCACCCAGTAAAAACATAAAAAAAAAATACAGACGAATCGATAACCTCCTCCTTTTTGGAGTCGATTGAAAAATACTAAACGCCACAAGTGTTTTCTTTTACAAAGTTCATTCATTAATTCAAATATTAACTTATGTCCTTTTAAAGTTGAGTCAAATTTTATATGATCAAAAATCATGTAAAAAGTCTGTATTGTGATATTAAATTGACCCAACATTGGACTCCTTTATGCTTATATGCTCTTCAACGATGAAAAACTTCGTAAGGAAACGTATGTGTTGGATGATATTATAAAAGTCTGCAGACTTTATCCTCAAAAGAGGCTTTTGTTCAACGGCGGGATAGTTAAAGGTTATTACACACCTCGTATCTATATCGTCGCGTGCCGCCGGAGGAAACGCGGCCTCCGGCTTCCGTAAATGTTCCATAAATGAATGTGGCGATAAACGCGTTGAATAGAAGTAAACTTCTCCTGCCTCACTATGCATTGAACCAAGTTCTCATCTCATACTGAATCAGGTGTAATATGAACTCATAGGAAAATATCGACTATGTTCAAAATTTGTATGACTGGAGTATTTTTTGGTTGGATTGAATAATAGTCGACGACATAATATACCACCACTAGGCAAGTTCATCTGGGCACCACTTACACTTCAAATAAATAAATAATGGACAACATCACATACATTACTCTGATCCCTATGTAAGTAGCTCAAGCACTTGTGTTATGGTAAATCAGAAGTAACGACGGTACCACAAACACCCAGACCCAAGACAACGTAGATACCTAAGGATAATCTACATCGACTCGGCCGGTAATCGAACGTGGAACCTCGGAGTGGCGTACCCATGAAAACCAGTGTACAAACTAGTCTTCGATGGAGGACGTCGAATATTTCTTCTTTTTCTAATTCTTAGTATTATTGTGTTCCAATGTAAAGGGTGAGTGAGCTAGTATAATTATAGGCAGAAAGGATATAAAATCTTAAGACCCCAGGTTGCGTTGGTCAATATTGGTCACTAACCATAAATTATGTGACCAATATCAATCAATGCAAATTGAATCTTTTTGAAATTCATTTATCAAACACTTGCAATATATTTGGTATATCGATTTCTTCTGATATAAGCATACATTGGTATCTCGTCTTCGGTATTTGGGGCAAATAGTAATTAACTCCAAGTCTTGGTTGACAGCGCGTTAAATACTAATGCAATGCTCAAGACGATCATTCCTGATTGAAGAAATAATAAACTATAGATATTTTATGTAAAATTGAAAGCTGGTATATTCAGTGGAGACTTAGAACATTGATCATAAAAGTTGGTACTTTACCATTTTTTTCAAAAAGGTATTTTATATTGCAAGCTAAATTATACTTGTACGGGAATACCTATTAAAAAAACAGCTTCCCAATATACAGAGAACTCCCTACAACCGGTAGCACATACACCATAAACATTGTTTAAATGTGCAAAATTTTAAATTATATTCTATTTCAATTACAAGACATAAAAGAGTAAATATATTACATAATCTTTTATTTTATAAATCTAAAAGTTCCTAATAAAATGTTTATAAAAATCAAATAATTTTAAAAAACTTGTAATTCCATTTCAAAGGAAAAAAGGGTTTCGAATACATCCAAAAATAACTAAGTTCATAATATAATAAAAGTTTCAAGGGTAATTATGTGTGTATAATAAATAATAGACTGTATGCTTGACATTTCATATGATAAATGGTAACGAGAATCGAGTGTTCCAAATGCGTTTGGGACCATTTATCAGGTTGGCTAACCTGATATTTGATGGTCTCGATCTATCTCGATCCGCTGCACTTGTTTTTTCCTCGCTGGAAAAACGCTCTTACTCTCTGAGCAAGTCCGTAAATACACCCTACTTACACACCCGATCCGCAGCCTCCTTCTGTGACATTACACTTTCTCAGAAAGACTATCTCGTTACTAAACCTCTCACTGTTTAGGGGTTGCCATCATCAAGCTCAGCAACGAGAGATCTTCGCCGACTGTGTATATCTCTGAGACCCCCAAGCGGCACAATCAGGATTTGGAAGGTGGCCACTTGCTCTGACTTCCAATTAAAATTGGTACTCATTTAATAGCATCGCCCTGGAGTTCCCGTGAATGAATTGCTTCAATGGCCCACGCTCTCGATAACAGCCCTTGTGGAGAAACTGGAAAGGATTGGTATACGAGGTACTTCTCTGTCCATGTACTCTGGTTTTCTTACTGGTCGTTCTCAGCAAGTTAAAATTGATGATCTAGTTAGTGATATGGTGCCCGTCACATACGGAGTCCCACAAGGTAGCGTTCTGGGTCCCACTATGTTCTTGATTTATATTAACGATTTGTGTCAAACAATCTTAACTGCTGGTAAAATTTTTGCTTATGCTGATGACACGGCTGTTGTATTTTATGGAGCAACTTGGGACGAAGTACGGGACAGGGCTCAGGAAGGGTTATGTAGGATAACTGATTGGCTACAGACAAATGGTTTAACTTTAAATATTAATAAGACAACATTTTTACAATTCACTACTGCTAAAATGAGTATCCCTAACGTCGAAATTAGGGTTCACACATGCCATTCATCGACGACTGATTCTTGTGCATGTTTGTCTATCTCTAGATCCTCTACGGTCAAATACTTGGGTGTTGTATTAGATGATAAACTTGGCTGGCAGCAGCATATTGAATTGTTAGCAACTCGCACTCGCAAACTTATCTGGATTTTAAAAAAACTCAGAGACGTAGTTGATCTCGATATTTTGCGTAGCGTTTATTATGCCCTAGTGCAGTCGATTTTAAGCTACTGCGTTGTTGTTTGGGGAGGTGCCGCAAAATCTCATATGATACTAGTTGAGAGAGCCCAAAGATCGCTGCTTAAAACAATGACATTCAGCCCTTATAGATTTCCGACTGTAGAATTGTATAAAAAATGCTCAGTATTAACGGTTAGACAATTGTTTATACTACAGTCTATTGTTTGGCAGCATCAGCACACCCCGTACGACCCTATTATAAATAGCGGTAGGCGAGTAGTTAGGAATGAAATTGTGCTTCCAAGGATTCGCACTGCTCTGGCTAGGAGACAGAGTAATTATTTGTCCATCTACATATATAATCAGGCTAATAAAATATTAAACTTCTACTCTCTATCCCTTAAAGAATTAAAAGTGATTGTTCTGAAGTGGCTGTCCTCGCTAGACTACCAAAAAACTGAAAAGCTCCTACAGCCATAAGGGGGTAGTATGCGCGTCTCGTACAATCTATATGCAAACATATATACATATATATACATACCTACGCCCGCACAAACATCAAACATACAACTAACACACAAATTTACTCACTCTCTCTCTCTCTCTCTCACACACACACACACACACACACACAAACACACACACACATACACACACACACACACACGCCCACACGCACATTCACGCGCGCGCGCGCACACACACAAGCAGACACGCATTCATTCTCCTTATCTTTAATTGTTTTTATTTCTTTATGTATAATCTGGTTACGTTCTCACATGTATAATTTACCTTTAAGAAGTTAATAATGGAAGAGCACACTGGTTCGTTGTGGCACAGGCTTTTGCTTATCACAAGAACCAGGGAACTCATTTTAATCTGTAAATTATTTGTTATGAATAAAGAATATTATTATTATTATTTTCGGAAATTTTGATTTTCTCAGCCTTTAAGCTGGTGTAAACTACATTCACGGATATAAATCAAGTGAATGCAGTATGTGGTGTGTGTTATTTATGTATGTAATATTTATGTGTATTAATTATGTTGTGTCAGTCTCTTCTAATTGCATGAACTTTCTTACTATTCTACATGTGTTCAAAATAGCAGCCTTCTGTATTGGGATATAAAGGGACTCATTTAGATCTAATAATTTCAGACTATGGAGGAGATGGTTTGGGACGACACCTGTTGTGGAGATAACTATAGGGATGATGTAGACTTTTTCTTGTTTCCAGATTCTCGTGACTTCTTCCTTGAGCTCATTATATTTATTTATTTTTTCAGCGATAGTTTTCTGTAGATTGTGTGTATTGGGTACTGCTATGTCTATAAGGTAAGTGACTTTATTGATTTTGTCCTGTAGAGTTATATCTGGTCTGTTATAGTGAATGGTCTTATCCGTAAGAATACCTCGATCGTAATAAATTTTGTGTGTGGCATTTTCTAAAATTGTTTGTGGTGTGTATTTGTAATATGGCGTTTTTGTGTTTTGTATAAGTTTGTATTTGAGTGCTAGTTTTTGATGAACGATATTGCTTACTTGGTTATGTCTATGAGTGTAGTCTGTCTGTGTAAGGGTTATGCATGCTCCTGTTATGTGTTGTATGGTCTCTGGTTGGATATGACATTTACGGCATTTATCATTTGTGATAGTGGGATCTTTGATAATATATTTTTTGTAGTTTTTCGTGTTAATGATTTGGTCTTGGATTGCTATAATGAAACCTTCGGTTTCTGGGAAAAGGCTTCCTATTTTGAGCCATTTGTTTGATGCTATTGTATTAATGTGGGGCTGTTCTAAGTCGTGTGGGTGGCGTCCGTGTAGTACCTTCTTTTTCCAGTTTTCTAGTTTTTGCTTTTGAGGATCATCAATACAGTCATTCATATGATATCCTTGCTCACTTAAATTTAATGGGGTGTAGTTATTGTCATTTACAACTATTGCTTTATGTATGTCACTAGTGCGAGATTTTAAATGAAAGAATGTTTTTAGTGTATTAATTTGTTTTTGCCAGAGATTATAAATATCTATCAATCCCCTTCCTCCATTTTGTCTTTTGAGTGTTAGGCGCTCTATTGCAGATTTAGGGTGGAGATTATTGTGTTTTGTTAGAATTGTGCGTGTATTTCGTTCTATTTGTTCTATGTCAGTTTTAGTCCATTTGATAATTCCAAATGAGTATGTTAGTATAGGTATAGCATATGTATTAATGGCTTTTATAAGATTTTTCCCAGAGAGTTGAGTTTTACATATAACGTTTATTCGTCTTTTATATTCTATTGTAAGTGTATGTTTGATTGATGTATGATCGAGTCCTTTAAGTTGATTATAGCCTAAGTATTTATATAAATCTGTTGGTTCCATAGCTGTTATTGTATCAGAAGAAGTTATTGCGTAGTTACCCGGTTTTATTTTTCCTTTTATTATATGTATTGTTTTGCACTTATCTAATCCAAATTGCATGTTGATATCCGTGCTAAACTCTTTTGTTACTTCTATTAGTTTCTTCATGTCTTTATCACTCTTTGCATATAATTTTATGTCGTCCATATAAATCAGGTGTGATATAATGGTTTCCTCTATACTTTTAAGAGAATATCCTACTCGGCAACGGTGTAATAGGTGCGATAAGGGGTTAAGTTGATAGATCCCTTTCTTAATCTGTATCTGTCGTGTAACGATAGTATTTTGGCCATAGTTAAGGTGTAGTGTTGTTTTCCAGTATGACATTATTTTACGCAAGAAGTCTATTATTTTTGGGTTTATCTTATATATTTCTAATATTTCAATTAACCAAGAATGTGGAATACTATCAAAAGCTTTCTCATAATCTATATAAGTGCAATGGAGATTTCTATTTTTTGTGGCAGCATGTTTGTGAATTGTGGAATCAATAACTAATTGTTCCTTGCATCCCATATGGGCCCGCCTGCACCCCTTTTGTTCTTCTGCTATTATATTGTGTTGTTCTATGTGTGTGCTAATTTTGTTTGTAATGACTGATGTTAAGATTTTGTATATTGTAGGTAGGCATGTGATCGGTCTGTATTGGGAAGGTTGTGGTGAGTGTTTGGTTTTTGGTAGCATGTAAGTTATTCCTATTGTCATGAATTCGGGTATTTTCTGTTGTCCTAATACAATTTGTGTTAGATTTTTCGCTATGCATTTATGTAATGATGTTAATTTTTTATACCAGAAGTTGTGTATCTTGTCAATGCCTGGTGATTTCCAGTTGTGTAATTTTGCTGTTATGTTAGTTATATCTGTTTCGGTTACCTCTACAAATTCCATCTCTTCTATTATACTAAATTCTATTTTTTCGTCATTTATCCAAGATGCTTTTGAATTATGGCTTACCTGTTCTTCCCATATACCAGACCAAAATACTTCTAGATCTTGTTTAGTAGGTACGTCTGTGTTCCTGTCAGTTACTGTGTTAGTAGGAGTATGTGGTTTTTGTAAATTTCTATAGAAGAACTTTTCATTCGTTGTAAATATGGCGTTATCATTTCTTCGCTGTTCTGCTTTTTTGTATCTTCGGAGTCTATTAACTTTAAGAGCGAGTTTTTGTTTTAACGTGTCCAAATATTCTTCTGGCTTTTTATTATTTCTGTCATGTTTAGTGTGTATATTACAATTTTGGAATATTTCTTCTACTCTTTTTACTACTTTGTTTGATCTATTATTATTGTAAATATACTGAGTTAGTCTACCGCAGTCCGCTCTGAGTTTTTCGATATCTCTTTCGAGTCTTTGTTGCCACGGTGGTTTATTAGTTTGCTTAGTTTTTGTGCGTTGCATATTTTTTATTTGTTTAGGATTTACTTCTTCTGTTATTACTAATGCTGTACAGTATATGATGGTATGTATGTCTATTAGCTGTGTATCTTCTGAAATAAATCTATTTAATATGTTTTCGTTAAATATTTGAATTAAATTGTAGAGTTGTTTGCTATATTTTATTTTAGGAAGTCGAGGACGTATTAGTGGATCCGTTCCTGAGTATTGCAATAAAGTTGTACTAAATTTATCATATATTTCTTGTATGTATGTTTCAGTAATCGGATTTTGTGCGTTTAAAGTATTAACTTCGTTTTCTAATATTATCGTTACAGATTCAGTTTGTGTTGACATATCTGATGTGTGTGTGTTTTGTGTGTTTGGTAGTGTAAAATATTCTATTTGAGAGTGAAATTCTGAGTGAGACGGATTCCGGGGTAATGGTGTAGTAACGTCGTGTTGTTGTAGCTGTATACGTGCTTTTTCTTTTAATCGGTTCAATTCGTCTTCGGTTAGTAGTTTGTTTTTTACTATAGTTCTTCTCTGATCGGAAATTCGCTGTTCTGTGACCGTAATCCCTGGGTATTTTTGTGTAAAAAGTTCATGCATCTTCTGTCTATATGTGGTCATGTCAGTCTCTAAATTGGTAATATAGTAATATGTTCGCATGATAAATGAGTTTACCTCTTTGCTCCATCTCATGCGAACTCTCGGTTTTCCAGCCTTGGTGGACGCGGGCAAAAAGGCATTCGCCTCCCGCGCAACATTCAAAGCTGGTAAGTGTGGTTCTGTATTTAAGCTAATAGTGGAAGGTGATGACTGGACGGAGGGTGTGTATGATGAAGTGCTAGGACTATTATAAGGCTCTATTGGGCTACTTGTTCTGTCTGTCAGTCTGTTAATTTCGTCATCGGTAGCGGCTGTAGCATTAACGCCGTGAGCCCGCCTGTTCAACTCACGACGACCGGCTGTAGTGTGGAATTTATCGGGAGAAGCCCGCCTGCTCAACTCCTCACCGCTGACGGTCCGCATGCTGTCACACCCAGCGCCAGCTCCAGGTGTGCCCCGGCGATCGCCCCCGGGTAGCGGCCCTATACGTTTCTTCTTACTACGCGTCTCCATACTAAATGGGTTACCATTGCCACGTTTGCCACGCCAGTAATTTAATTATCGTGTGTCCGCCCCCCACGTGATTAGATGGTCAATCAGGACGTGTGGTTGGGTTTCGGGGGGCTTATTATTATTATATTTTTTTTATTTGTTTTCATTCATATATAATTACATTTTTAAATATAAAATACGAACATAAAATATATTTAAAAATATAAAATACAGAGGCCAACCAGTGGCGGGAACAGGGTCCAAGCCACCGGTGGTCAGGGCTCCAGCGAGAGGAACTTCCTCACAATACGCGCCGTGCCGAGGAGTACTGCCTTCTGCATCAGGCCCTTGACCCAGCTACCTAACGAGAGCCTCTTAAGGTGTTGGTCGAGGCTCTTGGCCATTAGGCCATTCGCTGAAACAACTATCGGCACAATAACTGCTGTATCCACATCCCACATGTCGACAACCTCGTGAGCTAAGTCAAGATATTTTATTTGTTTATCTTTCTCAGCCTTCACGAGATTCTCGTCATGAGGGATGGTGATGTCAACAATTATCGTGCGGCGCTCTGACCGGTCTATCACCACTATATCAGGCTTGTTGGCGACAACAGTCCTGTCAGTGATTATAGATCGGTCCCAGTACAGCGTGATATGACCATTCTCGAGAACTGGGTCGGGCACATACCTGTAGTATGGTACCTCTGATACCACAAGACCGTATCGAAGTGCAAGTTGTTGATGGATAATCTTGGCCACTTGATTATGTCTGTGCAAATACTCTCCGTTAGCAAGACGAGAACAACCGGAAATAATATGTCTAAGGGATTCGCCCGGAGTGTGACACGCCCGACATATGTCCACCGTGCCATCCCTCACAATATACTTCCGGTAGTTGTTCGTCATTTATTATTATTATTATTATTATATACGTGACCAGCCCAGTGCCTGGTCGTCTCTGGACAAGAGTATTCTTGAGGTCTCTCAAAATTACTACAGACCCCTCTGACCTTGATTTTGAGAACCAGTACCACAGTTCATCATAGTAAAGAAGCCGAGTTGCATCTTTTCTCATCTTCAAGAAATAACACAATAGACATTTATTAAGTAAATGCATTACTGTCTTTTGCCGCGTTGTAGTTGAGTAGATTATAGTAGGCTTTTAAAATATTAAAAGTCAACGTCACAGCCATTAAGTATTGTCTTTAAAAAGTGCTTCCATCTCGTTAAATGGTCGAGTGATTTTGCAACGAAGAAGATTTTTCTCTACGAGATGGAAATCTGTCAAATTGCACGCCAACTATAAGGATATTTTCATAATTTTGATAAAAAAATTGCGTTAATTGTGAATGTTATGGTACCTCGTTGTGATTTTAGTTGAAGATGTAACTATCAATAATTAAGTTAAAGAAAATATTTCGGACTAAATTGCATAGATGAAATAATAAACAATTAAAATAATAATTCCGCTATAGCAAAAAAATTAAACAATGAGATAATCTGATTTTATAGATTTTTAAATTAAATTATGAAATTTAAATGTTTATAAAATGTTACACAAAAATGATACTTATGTGTTCTTCTCGATCAATAAATATAATACTCCTTTGCTTCATTTCAATAATCTTCTGTTTTCATCGGCATTTATGAAATTTGGATTTGAAAATCTATTATGGTTTCCTTACAACAATAGACAAACTATCTGAGATTCCGTTGTTGGCAATGTCCACGCTGATGAAATCTTATACTTTTCACAGTGCTGAGATTTATGACTAAAGGTTAACACTTATCAGAAAATTGACCACCTACTGAAGGTTAGTTCCCTTTTTGCTGATTTAAAACATATAATAAACAAACAAGCGCCAATTGAACAGCAGTTGGAATAAATAATTTCATAATTAAATGTGTTATTTAATTCAGACCATTTGGGTGCATATTTAGTGAAAATAATAGTTGGAGTATTGACAGATTTTTCTAGATATCATCTCAGTTGTATGGAAAAGACGTTACAATATAATCAGGGCTTTATGTCAAGACGTGCATAAATAGGTCACTTTCAGACGATGCTTGCTTAAGTTTTTGTAAGAAATTGTAAAGTTTTGGATCTTGTCATTAATTTTGATAAAACGTTTTTTGTTTTTAATTTTGTAAGTTGTTTGCATGGTTTATGTACGTAGTAGTTACGAATGAAGTTATTAATGTATAATAAATGTAATAATTTCTGAAACATCAAAATCAATATCTGATTCGGAAATAAATATTTTTTACTTGATCGAAATGTAACAGACTAAGTCAATGTAAGTAAAAAAGATTTTATGATTTGGAAATCAGTAGGAGGTAGAGGTGCTTGATTTGATTTTGGCTATAAATTAAAAAAAAAAATCATTGAAGGATTCTGGAGTTCCTGTTGTAGAGAGATACATTGTTTACTCACCCATATTTAATGGAGACGATCTCACTAGCTTTCCCATGGAATTTTTAGTCCACTGGTTTGGTCGTGTAAGTGAGTTTCCTTCGGAATGTGTGGAGACCGAAAGAATATTTATTGAGCTCGTTCGACTAACCAAAGTGGCATTTATTCAACAAGACTTTGACCCCGTAAAATTTAAAAAAAAAAATAGATATTCGGATAGATTTCGGGTGGACATTACAGATTTTTTTAATTTTATATTTATATTTTTTGTACCTTTTTTCAGTCATTTTTAAAAAAATGTCGTTCTATTTCAAATTAATTACACAAAAACCTTACTTACTTACATAATTTATGTACCTAAATCTTAATGAATTCTTCTATCTATAAGTGAAAACTGCATGAAAACCCGTTCAGTAGTTTTGGAGTTTATCTCGAATATACAGACAGATAAGGCTGGAAAATTTGTTTTTAATATGTATATGATTGTATCACTTTAGTATACAGTGACGTTTACAAATAAATCTGTTTCATTTCCGTTTCTTCCTCTACGAAGTCGGATCAGAGGTACTCTTAATAAAGAGGGATGAGTAATACAGTAATTAGTGTCGAGGAAATTGAAACCAGCGCACTGATTACGTGATGTACACTACACGCCTTGTATTTATAAATAAATTATTATTATTCTAGTATTCATATATAGAGGACGGCTAAAGAAACGATGGATGGATTTTGAGAAATAATGTTACTTGTGAGGTGACGTCCGACAGAGAAGTATGGAAGGAGAAGACATGCTTCGCCGACCACAAATAATATTGGGATAAGGGCAGGAGGATGATGATATTCTAGTATTCACAGAGGAGTTAATAAATATAGAGCAAATTAACTTAAGATTTGATAAAGATTTTTAAATAAATTCGAAGTAAGTTTATTTTTTATATAGGCATTTGTACTTACTAACACAGGCCTGCAGCCTGTGTTAGTAAGTAGCAAACAGATAAACTGTATGTGTATAGAAAATGTAACAATACTATCTAAGCTAATTTGTGTAGTAATATAATAGAAATCTTCAACACTAAAATTTTGACGGATTACACAACGACATATATTTATATGTTTACGAGAAGTCGTTTTTTTTTCAATTTTAAGTAGATTATAGCGATTATTCCTCATTGTTCTGGAAGGCAGGCCGATTAGGATACAATAAGCGCTTACCTTGCCATAAGAATAGTTCTTAGGACTTAAGCCTAATTCTTAGGAACCAATCGGAAATAAAACCAAACAAATAAATCAAATCGGTTAAACAAAACAAATATTACCGAATTGATAACCTCTTTCTTTAGTCGGTTAATAAATATATCCGTGCCTGATTACAAAAAAGGTCGGCTTAATTTATTACCGAGTCCCTTTGTATTTTAAAGCCTGGTAACCCTACTCAGGAAGGATGCACTGAATTTACATAGTGTAATACAACTTCTCGTCTCGTCACTATAATTATTTTATTCCGCTGGTCGACTGGGTTATACGAGTATGACTTAGATTACGAGCTCATAGGTTTACAATTCGAATACTGTTAAAGAGTAAAGTTTTACTTTAGGGAAATCCTTACTATTTCTTTTTTAAATATCGGTTCATGGGCAATCATATAGGCCACTAAGAGTCGAGATGGCCCAGTGGTAAGAACGCGCGCATCTTAAGCGATGATTGCGGGTTCAAACCCAGGCAAGCACCGCTGATTCATGTGTTTAATTTGTCTTTATAATTCATCTCGTGCTCAGTGGTGAAGGAAAACATCGTGAGGAAACCTGCATGTGACAAATTACTAAGAAATTCTGCCACATGTGTTTTCCACCAACCCGCATTGGAATAGCGTGATGGAATATGTTCCAAACCTTCTCCTCAAATGGAGAGGGGGCCTTTAGCCCAGCAGTGGGAATTTACAGGCTGTTGTTGTTGTTGTTGTTGTTGTATAGGCCAATTGATGGTAAGTGGTAACGATCACCCATAGACAATGGTGCTGTAAAAAATATTGACCATTTCTTGCATCGCCAATGAGCCAATCTTGGGATAGATCTCAAGATAACATATTAGAATATGTTAGGTCTCTTGTGAAGCTAACAGTCTGAAGTTAAAGAATTGATAGTACGTTGCTCTGTAGTATAATTATGGCTTGGGTTGTACTGAAAGCTATTTGCGTCATATAACTTTCTGATCTTGAATGATTTGCTGTCTCACCGGATTACGAATGATAGAAAGATACCAAACTTGTGTTTGCACACAATCCTATGTACTATCAAATTTGTCCTGGTTACATGTCTGTTGAACCGAGATGGCCCAGTGTTTAGAACGCGTGGATCTTAATTGATGATTGCGGGTTCAAAACCAGGCAAGCACCACCGATTGTTCATGGGCTTAATTTGTTTTTTAATTCAATTCGTGCTCGGCGGTGAAGGAAAACATCGTGAGGAAACCTGCATATGTCTAATTTCATAGAAATACTGCCTCACGTGTAATCCATCAACCCGTATTACAACAGCGTGGTGGAATATGTTCCAAACCTCCTCTAAGGGAAAGGGGGCCTTAGCCCAGCAGTGGGAAATTTACATACTGATGTTATGTTGTACATATATGTTAAGTAATTATGGTCACCGAAATCGGTTAGGAGTTTATTATATGTTTTGTTTAGATGTTTTATATAACTATTATGTTTCAGCACTAAAGCGGAACACGCACACAAACGGGGTTATAGCGTTTCCGCTTTTATGGCTGTAGTCAAAACCCAAAACATTTTATAACGCATCACTGAATTAACCATTTTTAGAATTGAATTCAGCAAATATAATTTCAATTAAAACTCATTACATAAACATAATTGGTTTCAATGACACGACACGACAAAGGATGCTGGAATACAATTAAAATAATATCTTTTACATTATATGTATAACTACTACATTACTGAAACGTACAAACAGAAGTGAGTGTTTTTCCATGATTTATTTATCAATTCATAAGCTTCGCGCGTGTTTGCAGGCGTTGTAGAATTAGGCCATCTCATTTCCCGTGAGTACCATAAAAGCTGACTTAGGGATGTTTTTATTCTAAATCATCAATACAATCACCCTTTAGCGCCTCAGAAACCCATATTGAAGAGAGAACTTCACCAGTGAAACCTTTTTTGAGAGGGGCATCAAATTGATGGCCGTAAATACTTTGATTAAGTGTGAGGGAATGTTGTTGCTATCTACATTTTACAATAATCGTATGTAGATAACAGTAATTCCTAAATTTTTTTTTCATTTATTTCTTTGTAAATTGAATTAATTTGATAAAAGAAATTTAATAAATAAGGCATTTTTTCAACACATGATTGTATAGATGATAAAAATTGTGGAGCTAAATACTTGCTGACTTTCAAGTAAAATATAATATAAATAATTGTATTTAATTAACGTAACGTATTATAATTGTGGGAATATACATTCCTAACTAGCGAAAAGACTTCGAAAGTCAATCGATGCGTTAAGAACGATGCATTAAAGTCTACGAATCATGTTATATTAAAAAAAGATATATGCTACGAAAATCTTCATATTAATAAAATTGTAGATAACCCGATACTAATATAACTTATTATATTTTACTTGTAAAATTATTATGTATACATAAATATGAACTACAAATAGTTACTATACAAATCTTGAGCAATTCCCGTTGATTGCAATTCCTGTCCTCTGGGATAAAAACAAACCTGCCCTCCTGTCACCAGTAGAGACATTAAGGCGAAGAGTTTGTTATACTTTTTATGGAGTATTTTGCACCACTACTCCAAGAACCAAGTGTTTCGACAGCAAATGGGACAAAAAATAGTAGTGCTTTTTATCGAATATCTGGTGAGAAGGGTTTTGACGATCTCCGTGGTCGAGTAGTATGTACACTGGTTTTCATGGGTACGCCATTCCGAGGTCCCGGGTTTGATTCCCGGCCGAGTCGATGTAGATTATCATCAGATGTCTATATTGTCTTGGGTCTGGGTGTTTGTGGTACCGTCGTTACTTCTGATTTTCCATAACACAAGTGCTTTAGTTACTTACATTGGAATCAGAGTAATGTATGTGATGTTGTCTCATATGTATGTATTTATTTATTTAAAAAAAAGGGTTTATCCAAACGATTGTAATCTGACCTGAACTTACACCGCCTTTTACTTATAAATTGCGACAAATCAGAATAATTGGAGCGTGTAATCAGTATCGTTCGATCATTCAGTCCCCGCCGGCGCCTGTTTGGGAAATCATCGCTAATTGACGTATTTAACATTTTATTTCCAATAGAAAAATACTTTATTCAGATTAGTTGGAAAACTTTTGATTTCGCGTTTTATTACCACTTGACGGAACATTTTGCGGATTCGTTATTTACAGTTTTTCCAAAGAATTAATTTATATGATCATATATGTAAAACGTTATCTGACTACCCACAAAAAAAATTGGAGCATCTTCAGCAATTAATGAAACACCTGGGCAAACTTGAGAATTGAGGAATCTGCGCCGCAGAGAGCCCAGCTCTGGGGTAGAAAATAATTTATGCCATATGTAGCGGACTGAACAATTACCACCATGGTAATATAGATAAATGGTCACTGTGTGTGATACATTATAATCACAATATATATGTACAATATATTTGAGGGTGGTACCTATTCAAATAAGCTTGTACGAAGTCTTACCACTAAATAACTAAAGAAGAAAAAGGTTACTAGATACTATAACGATAAAAATAAAAAGTTAATAATCAACAAACACGTATTAATTACAAGGAACAATTGACAAGTATTGTCTAACTACGAGAACTGAAGATAACCAATGCATGAGACTGACGCCAAACTTAAAGCTTTGCAGTTGATGTTTCCTTCCTGGAAATATTGTTGCATTTAAGTCTAGGACTTAATTGCCCAATGTATAATATATTGTGCAATTATTTATTTATTGTAAAAGCTACATCATCGACTTATCACTAAACACTTAAAAATAATATTTGAAATGGGCGACATTACATCTTAATAGGTGTAAAGAACATTGAACAATTAAGTGCTCGTTTAAATTTTATAAGTAAGTAAGTAACAGCCTGTAAATTTGCCACTTCTGTGCTAAGGGTTTGGAAAATATTCCAACACACTGTTCAAATGCGGGTTGGTGGAATTTCGATGTAACTAGACACATGCAGGTTTCCTCACGATGTCTTCCTTGACCGCCGAGCATGAGGTGAATTATGTATAAACACAAATTAAGTACATATAGATAGTGGTGCTTACCGGGATTTGAACCCGAAATCATCGGTTAAGATGCACGCGTTCTAACCACTGGGCCATCTCAGCTCATATGGCATCATAAAATGTATGCGGATTTAATATTAATTTGGTGCAATGTTGTAAGAAATTTGTAAATTTTGGAAGAACTGTCCCCACAAATATATGAAAATTAGTTGTCACCCGCGGCTTCTCTCGCGTTTAAGGGGGTTATTTGTTAAGAAAATAAATCAATGATAATGTATTGATGATACAATAAGGCATTAAGGATATTAAGTATTTGAAAATAGTAGTCATTTCTTCAAAGTGTATCTTGTAACTGTAGTTAAACTTGCTTACAAAACAAAACCCTACCACCAAGTGAAGTGAAGTCAAGTGAAGTGAATTTGTGGAATAAAAGATCACGAGATAAATTATCTTCTTTAATCTCATGATATATTTATGTATGTGCGAATAAGTTAACGACTCGCTGACTCCAAAGAAACTTCGCCCGAAGTCTGCTTGAATAAGTTTTCCAATTACTGATTTGCCACAGAATTAGCAATATGATTAATTTGATTGAAAAAAAAACTGTTACTTAGAATAAGTGGATTGATTTCGTGAGAATATATTGGAAATTATAAACAAATATGTAGATTGATGAAATTAACTTATGACCGCTTGAAATTTTTACATACTATTAAGATAAAAAAAATTGAAAATAATTCTTACGTAAATACGTAATCAATCGTAAATAAATAATTTGAATAGGGTCTTAAATCTCAATGTATATCAAAATATAACTCAACACGAAAACTTGGAAATTAAAAGTCCGATTGATTTGAAACTTCAGAAAGATATTTGGAAATTTCAACTTCAAAGGGGTAATAAATAAATAATAAATATGAGACAACATCACATACGTTACTTTGATCCCAACGTAAGTAGCTAAAGCACTTTTGCTATGGAAAATCAGAAGTAACGACGGTACCACAAACACGCATACCAATGGGGGGTGTGTGGGACTCCCCGGTTTCTTGGCGCCGAGTGCGCCCAGGTCCACCGGGTTTACCCACTAAAAAACCAGCGGTACCCTCTCCGTCCTTCGGCGGGCGCCACGGGATCGCTTACGCATGCTACCGTGACGCCCTGACGGTCAGCCCGCCTATGCGGGCCTACAACACCTAGGGGGGATTCCCGGGGTAAACACGCATAACCAAGACAACATAAAAAAACTAATGATAATCTACATCGACTCGGCCGGGAATCGAACCCGGGACCTCGTGTATCGTACCCATGAAAACCAGTGTACTCACTCGACCACGGAAGTCGTTAAATAAGAGGTAGTTTTGTGTGAATTTTACAGACACGCAAGACTAAAAAGCCTATAATGTACTGCGAATTAAATAGTACAGTTCCAAACACGAGTAAAGGAAGGAGAAAACCAAATAAACAACAACAACAACAGCCTGTAAATTCCCACTGCTGGGCTAAAGGCCTCCTCTCCCTTTGAGGAGGAGGTTTGGAACATATTCCACCACGCTGTTCCAATGCGGGTTGGTGGAATACACATGTGGCAGAATTTCTATGAAATTTGTCACATGCAGGTTTCCTGACGATGTTTTCCTTCGCCGCTGAGCACGAGATGAATTATAAAGACAAATTAAACTCATGAATCAGCGGTGCTTGCCTGGGTTTGAACCCGCAATTATCGGTTAAGATGCACGCGTTCTAACCACTAGGCCATCTCGACTCAACCAAATAAACAACCAAATAAACAATTGATATCGAATTGACGAGATATCATTGGTCGTGAAGCTTGAATAATCTATGGCATTAATTATGGATTCACGAAATAAGGCCGTGTAGAGCGACGACGAAACTGTTATCGGAACTTTGAAGTAAAATTAAAGTAGACACAAGTAGTTAACTGGAATTGTGTTGTATTAAATAAAGATATATTTGTCAGGAACTGTGATTAGTGCAATATAGAAGAGATATTAGGGTATTACGTAAATGTACCCAAGTTTATCTTAGTAAAATTTAATATATCTAAAAGTTAATCCAATTGGATTTATCTAAGATTTGTTTATTTTACTTTGATTTGAATAATATCACCATCACCATCATCATCATCATCATCATCAGCTCATACCCATCCACTGCTGGACATAGGCCTCTCCCAGTGCACGCCACTGTGGTCTTTCTCCGGCTACTCGCAACCAGCTCCTGCCTGCCGCCTTGCGTATATCGTCACTCCACCGTGCCTGAGGTCGTCCTACACTACGTTTGCCGAGATGCGGTCTCCACTCTAGAACGCGTTTTCGCAACGGTTGTCGGTTATGCGAAAATAGACCAGCCCACTGCCACTTCAGCTTACGGTGGTCTATGTCCGAATAATATATAGCTACTTTAATCAGGCTACAAACTGGAGGAGGCAAACTTTGATGATGACCTATAATTTACATGTTTTAAATTTCCTGCCCCTCACAACCACTCTGTGGAACCAGCTTTCACCAGCGCTTTTTCCGAACCGATACGACTTGGGAACCGTCAAGAAAAGAGCGTACACTTTCATTAAAGGCCGGCAACGCACCTGCAAGTCCCCTGGTGTTGCAGATGTCTATGGGCGGTGGTGATCACTTTCCATCAGATGAACCTGCTGCCTGTTTGCCACCTATCACATAAAAATGGTTAAAATCATATCAAAATATGTACAAATGTATATAAGATGATAATTAATCCAAATAGTGATAATATATAAATTTGACGTATATTTATGAGTGTACTTATATATAATGTGTAATGTCAAACATGTAGCTTAGTAAAGAGTAAAGTAACAGCCTGTACATTTCCCACTGATGACATAAGGCCTCCTCTTCCATTAAGGAAAGGGTTTGGAACATATTCCACCACGCTGTTCCAATGCGGGTTGGTGGAATGCACGTGTTTCGATCGCAGAATTTCGATGAAATTAGACACAAGCAGGTTTCCTCACGATGTTTTCCTTCACCGCCGAGCAAGAGATGAATTATAAATACAAATTAAGCACATACATACAGTGGTGCTTGTCTGGGTTTGAACCCGCAATCATCGGTTAAGATGCACGCGTTCTAACCACTGGGCCATCTCAGCTCTTACATCTTACCCAACTAATTTCACATGTAGCTTGAAAAATGTTTGTTTTCATTAAAGTTAAAAATAATACTACATTGTTTTACACAGTCCACTTTGGTCATTGTCATGAGTCTTTTTGCTAAGCCAGTTATAGTCACGATTTACGATCAAATTGGTTTACCTTAAATATTATTTCAACCTGTGGGATTTAGCAAACCGTGGCAGTAGAACGTTTTAGTATATTAACACTAAATGCTTCGATAACTATTTTGTATATAATTCGAAATATATTTGGTTTGCGTTGAGCTCTCCTAAGTAATATTTACTTGATTTGGCTTTGCCCAAAGCCGACCGATCGAGTTATCATTTATTCTACAACACAGTAATAATATTGTATTCTCTGTGGTTAGAGTCAACACAGGCACAGTATAACATCATAGATTCCAACTTAAGAAGCGCATTAGGAGTAAGGAAGTTATTAAGAGTTATTTTTTACACATTTTATAACTGTCATTTATTAGAATAATTTAATTCATTATATGATTGACAATTTTAAATTAATAAATAAATAAATAAATTTAAAATAATAAATAATTATATGATTGACAATTTTAAAAATATGTAATATAATATTTTAATTTATCACCATTATTACTGGCCGAATGTCTGTTACTGGCCGGTAATAAAGAGAATGTCAAGAATAATGATTGTTAATTTGGAAAGAATGATAATTATAGGCTAGATTTAGATTTAAAAATACGGGATGTATTGTGAAACACGGATTAGGTAAAATAAATGTGAAAATTGTGTTAATAAATGAATCTGGAAGATCCTTGTTTAAACTAGTGACCATCCTAAGATGATATAGTTACTTACCACTTATATATTCACGAAATGATGCAACAAATCTATAGCTGGATTCGTATATTGATTTTCACCATCTGTCATATCCTTCTTGACCACTGACATTTCTTGTTTTTCTAACATGATTCTCATTGGCCATCCAGAATCAAATCTCTAAACTAAGATTTCAATCAAAGTATTCATTTATCTGATAATGCGACATACATGTAAATCATCTGTCTATGTGAGTAACATCATCATCATCCTGTCAGCCGAAGGACGTTCACTGTTGGGCATATGTCTCCCCCAAAGATCACCACCGCGACCAGCCTTGTGCAGCGACTTCACCAGATCGTCAGACCACCTTGTGAGGGGCCTACCCACGCTGCGTCTTCCGGTTCGTGGTCTCCATTCGCCAAATCGTCGGCTCCATCAGCCAATGCCAAGCGTGGTGATTATCCCCCCCCCCCACATTAAATTAGGACAAACCCCCAATGGTTGTTGCACCTGTTACATGAATGAACTAATTTCGACACAATGTTTTTGACTGTATTTGAGTGAGTACCCTTGATGGTAGGTAGTGTTGTGATTGGGTAGTAAAAAGAAAACCTTAAGTCGCTCCGACAGATAAGGTCATTAGTTCTATATAAAAACATATAAACATTAATTAAGCATATGAAAATTCATTGATCGCGCGGATTTGATCCCGTTATTACCCTGATCGATTAATAAATTTTAGAAATCAGTTTTAAAACATCGTGACCGCATCGTAAAATTACGGTTTAAAATTTTTCTCTCGTTTTAATCGGGACATAATAAACATGATAATAAATAACACACTGTATCAATGTGCGGTCGGAAATTCACATAAATAAGTTAAGCGTTCGCTTTTTACGGAGCTGAGGTTTGGGAATAAAACCGAAAATCGCTGTACCTAAAAAAGGACGCGATTATTTAGAATAATTTAATTGAAATCGGTGTCGTGTTACAGTTGAATTCACGTGGAATCTTATATAGCATGAGTGAAAAGTATGTTTAGGTATTTATTTTGTACAGTAAACATAGAACATGTATGTTTGTTTAGTAGATTTTTCTAGAAATGTGACTATAATATAATCAGTAAAACCCTATGTTTTATGAATGCCCTAAATTTGGTATCTTCGTATTTTCTGACAATAAAAATATTCAAGCATTTCCGTAATAAAATATAAATAAAGTACTGCCTATAGTATATCCGAACTAGTAGTCAATTTTTGACAATTATGACGACGTCTGACCAATTCTGGTCACAGATCTCAATCTTGACGGAGTCTAGCCAACGCAGGTTGTCATATAAACACACGTGTAAATAAGTCCCTCGCTCTCATAATCCAATGGGAAGGCAAAGATGATACCATCGCAAAAAGTTCATTATCAGAACCTACAGCTTTAAAACTTCAACTTACAGATTCTTAGCTAATACTTGACTATATCGATAGAAAATCTTGAATCTTTATTGGTTTGACCTGGAGTTTGGAATCGAGAACCTAGGTCCAAACAAGGTCTTGACACTATGTAAGTAATATATTCTATTATTACCGTGAAAGCAACGCACCTGCAAGCCCCCTGGTGTTGTAGATGTCCATGGGCGGTGATAGTCACTTTCATCAGGTGAGCCTGCTCGCTTGCAACCTATCTCATAAAAAAACCGTTTTTCTTAATTTTTTTAAATAATATTTATAATACAATGCCTCAAATTAATTAATTACGGAATAATTAATATTCCCATTTACCCCTCCTTTTAAGCTTATCACATATATTAGGAGTGGGGACGATAATAGCCCAAAAGGTTGGAATCGATCTTGCGACTTTTGACATCATTACGCAGCCTGTAAACCACTGCGCTATTGGCGCTTCTACTTATCACAAAATACTTAAAACCAAATATAAAAATAGAAACTCATATGATACTTCTTTAAAGAATTAAACATCGCTAGCTGTATAGGTTTCACCAAAATCGGTAATTATTTAAACAGGAGGTCGTTGACCTCTACGCCAGACATTGAGTTGCATCGTAAAAGTACAACTTTTCGATAGATTTATTTCAATAGAAATTTCAACCAGGTGTTCGTAAATAAATAAACAATGAACCAATCGCTTTGGTTTCCTGTTCCGTCCGTGATTCGTGTAAAAATATATTAGAATGAAAATAAACTGTCGTGATTGGTTGATACTTTTTTGATGTATTTTTTTTTTAATTTATTTTAAATTGAGATGGTTCAGTGATTGGAATATTTTAAACGGAGTTTTCAAGGATTGTACCTTCTTCCTGATGTTTTATATTATTAATTAAAATTGTTTTTTTTGCATTATTTCACGCAATGTAATAAATGTCATTAGTAATTTATTGCATTGAGCTATTGTATGTTTTCTTAATTCAACGTATATACATCCAATTTGATAATTATATACAACATATTTCTACTTGACGACCTTCGCGGTCGAGTGGTGTGTACACCGGCTTTCATGGGTAAGCCACTCCGAGGTCCCGGGTTCGATTCCCGGCCGAGTCGATGTTGATTATCATTAGTTTTTTTTCTTGGGTCTGGGTGTTTGTGGTACCGTCGTTACTTCTGATTTTCCATAACAAAAGTGCTTCAGCTACTCACATTGGGATCAGAGTAATGTATGTGATGTTGTCTCATATTTATTTATTTATTTTACTTCTGTAGTTTTATTACACAGTTGTTGTTGTAATAACCTGTTTTTAAGTTGTAATAACGGAAGATTTTGTTGCTTAAATGAAAACGCACATCTTGATAGAACATGCAAGTTGATCTTTTAACGAAATATGAGGGTGCAACACCATCTATACATATAATAAAATTGGAGTGTCTGTTTTGTAATATTAAAATAGACCTTTTTTACTCAATGCATATGTATGTACACGGTATATTTGCCAAAACAACATTTTTTACAATTTTTGTCTGTCTGTTTGTTCCGGCTAATCTCTGGAACGGCTGGACCGATTTTGATGGGACTTTCACTGGCAGATATCTAATATAATAAGGAGTAACTTAGGCTACAATATTTTTTTTGTTAAATTCAAACGCGTACAAGGTCACGGGCACAGCTTGTCTTACAATCATTATACACCAGTCTCCGTATTAGTTGAACACGTGCAATCCCAGACTCGAGATTCAATTACTTTATTTTCATTTTCATTTTAATATTGTCACGCTAACCAGACCCACTCCTCGCTTTCGACGTGACACTTCACTCCACTTATAACCTCTTCCCTGCTCACAATATCATCGTTAAATAAATTCAAAAGCTTCAGCCTCTATTCCATACTAACTCACTTCGATTTTCATTCGTGTAATGTACGCTATTTTGATATGTGCAGTCTTTAGATATTTTTGTTATAAAAGTCAATATTGCATATCACTTTTTGTACGCTTACGACGTTTTATTGATTTATTTATATTCGTTTTTCAACCGACTTCCAAAAGGAGGAGGTTATCAATTCGTCTGTATTTTTTTTTTTTTTTTTTTTTTTTTTTTTTTTTTTTTATGTTTGTTACCTCATAACTTTTCACTGGGTGGACCGATTTTGATAATTTTTTTTTTATTTGAAAGGTAGTGCTTCCCGTGGGGTCCCATTTTTTTTATTTTTTTTTCCGATGATGGTATCCATGTGAAAACGACATAAGTCTTAAATTTGCATTATGTATATGCGCGACCAATAGGTGAATAACTGAAAATCACGTTAACCAATTTTGATAACTCTTTTTTTATTATAAAATATATACTTCAAGGGTAATTTGGTAAAAGTTTGGTAAGGTTTTGAGCACAGGATCCATGACAAAGTAACGGAACGGAAGGGAACGGAACAATTCTGAGGAGCACGTTAGCGATACTCAGTCGAATCTTTTATTTATAGGTTATTTGGATATTTGAGTCACCTTCCGTAATGTGGTTATGTTTATGTAATTATCATAGTTGAATATTATAATCAACTAGCTACCCACCCCGGCTTTGCACGGGTGCAATACAGATACTAAATATACTACAGAATTTGTTTATTTACGACATCACATCGCAAACTTCTAAAATTATCAGTGTTTCTTTACTATATTGTTCATGTATTATATACACAAAGCTTCCCCTTGAATCACACTATCTTTTAAAAAAAAACCGCATCAAAATCCGTTGCGTAGATTTAAAGATATAGGGACAGAGAAAGCGACTTTGTTTTTTACTATGTAGTGATGGAACTCCTATACGGCTCGCAGTTAGGGTGCGATATGGGGCAGAATTTCTTACTATCTTTAATCAAATTTTGTGTATGTGATGTGATGTCATATGATGTACGAAATATAATTGGTCTTTTTCAAAGTTTTTTTGCTGAGTTCGATTACAGCTCTTTCGAGGGATCCTCGTAGTTTACGCCGCGTGACGTATTAAATCCGCATTTTCGAAAGTCTATTTTTGCTTTATTCGCAAGTTTCCTTTGAAATTGTCCTCGAAGTAGTTTCTGACTCATATAAACGGAACGCTTAATCTATCCATATTAAAAAAAAATAGTTAATCAACATCAGCTTCACTTAAAATCAAAAAATAAATAAAAATTTTAACAAAAAGAAAAACCGACTTCAAACAAAACACTATTTTAAAACAAATGAATATGCACGAAAAAGTAATAAAAATAATTGCGTATTCAACATATTTTTTTAGAGTCTTCCTAAGTTAAATGAAATGAAAAATATTAAACTACTTAAAAGTCGATTAACGATTATATCATGTAGTTATAATTATTGTTATATTTGGAGTCGGTGTCAGCCAATAAAACCCTACATAACCCTACGTATATCTATCAAAAAAACAATACGAGAGTACTTTAACAAATATGTTTTTTACAAATTACCTTTTACACAATAATATACTGGATCAATCAAGGGGCTCGTATCGCTTCTTTCTTTTGATTGTTGGGGCAAGGGCACCGTGGCTGACACCGGCTCCAAATATAACAATAATTATAACTACATGATATAATCGTTAATCGACTTTTAAGTAGTTTAATATTTTTCATTTCATTTAACTTAGGAAGACTCTAAAAAAATATGTTGAATACGCAATTATTTTTATTACTTTTTCGTGCATATTCATTTGTTTTAAAATAGTGTTTTGTTTGAAGTCGGTTTTTCTTTTTGTTAAAATTTTTATTTATTATTACTCTTATCATAACTTCTCCCTTTAATATATTTCAAGTAAAGGTAAAATTGATGTAAAAAATTAACAGCCTATAAATTTCTTACTGCTTCGCTACCGACTCTACTTTTTATGGTTTTAGAGTTTATTCCACTACACTGGGCTATGCCAATTGGTGGACTAGAGGTTTTATGTATATTGTGACACAAATTTAATGTCCTACTTGGTTAAAAAGCTTAAAGATTATAAATACACAGACCAGGTCATTTTATAATGATAATATTTTAAATAAGTGTAACGTTACTAAAGAGTATGTCGTGTTTATAAAAAATGTACGAATGTGCAGTATAGAGATATACATATATGTCATATATAGGCTACTAATCGTCGTTGCTTCGCCGGCGGAAGGCTTTAAAAAATAAATCAGTATGTTTTCAGCGCGGCACGTTTCTCTAATCCCATAAACGTATATAACTTATATATTTATTTGTCTCGTTTATATTGAAGATTAAATGCTACATCAACAGTTTGTTGATGTCTCCTGGTGGTCAAAAACTTTTTCTTATTTTACATGATCTAAAGTTAATTTACAGATAAATACATGCTTGTCAAAATTTCAAACAACACATTCAAATTTCATCAATATTTTTTGTTGAGAACTTTTGGTAAATGCTTGACTTAGCGTAGTCTTTTTCTAATTAATTAACACGAAGACTATATTTACCTTATATAGTCTATACCTTATTGTGATTCAATAGTAGTCACAGAAAGGTAAAACGTTTCCGAAATTAGTAGTTAATTTGGTTTATTTTACATTTTAAGTAAGTACACACAGTAAACACATTTAGCAACGATCAACGAAAGCAGTCTTACGTTTTTTTTTGTCATTAGACAACCCAATCTATATGAAGATTTTGATAAGACAGTTCCAAGTCAAAATCAAGATATTCTTTATTCAAATAGCCTCATAAGTCACTTTTTGATTGTCATGTTACAGTTTCAAAGTGCAAAGAGGTACCACCATCCAAACCACCGTTCACAATTCAATTTAATTAATTTATCTTGTCTAGATATCAACACATTCTATGTTCACTTTTCTATCATGAATATAAGATTATATTAAGTAATATGCGTCATTGTTCAATGTATTTTTGACATAAAATTTAAAATACTATCAGGCCAAGAAAATTACTTACTAAGGTTGCCTTACTAAGCTTTGAAATGAAACTAAATTCGTCCATAGAAAGTCCAAAAGTGCCATCAAAATTCAACGGATTTAACTTCGGAGGCATAGTGCGTCAAGAACATGAAAATGAAACTCACACAATTAGCCTTCGAATGTTTTAATTACTCGACAAAAAAAGAACATATAGTACGTTTTAACATCGCAGCTTTACAGGAAAAAATCCTGAAAAGCCCGACAAAGCAACATTTTTTTCCTAGACTTTACAGCTCATTACCTCTCTGAAAGCGTACCTTGTACGTATAAGTGATTCTAGATCCTTATAGGGCGTTAGAAAAATTCTACAGCCAGGCGCCCTAACGAGCCATGGGCATATGAAATGCTTCCATTGGCTTTACGATTTCAAAGTACATTATATAACACGTCCGAATTAAATTTATCCTTTAAAGTCCTTACTGGGAACTACGTCTGACACTCTGTATATAGTCGGGTAATACTACGGTATGAAGGTAACGGTCTAACTGATCTCATATTATTTCAGTGGGCTTCGCGATGTGCTAGGCGGTGGACGTGTCGCTCCCGTTTTCCTCGGTGTTTTCCGTACGAAGCGAAACTTTTTACGCAGTGTTGTAATATAATTATGTGAGAGTTTTATGACTATTAATTAGTTTGGTGTTGAATGGACGTTCGATCTCGGAGTTTCCTTGATTAGGTGAGGATTAATAAGATATTTTACTGAAAAGGTGAATTATGGGTAAAATATTTTATGTTACTTGAAACTTGTTAACCGCGGCTTCGCTGGCGTTTTAGGTTAGGTTGTCATGTCTTAGGTAAAAAAAATGCTTATTCTTTCTTGGAGTTCAAGTTTGTTTTAGACCAATAAAATTCGGTTCAGAGGTTTGTTAGTGAAAGAGCTATAGACAAATCTATACTACTCGTAATGAATCATCAGCGACAAATGAACAGATAATAATAAAAAAATAATTATTGCTAATTTTTGCCATACATTGAAATCCACTGTTAGCAATGCAATGCAAGTTAAGGAATCTTTTAATCTCTTGCTAATTACCTTCTAGTCATTCAATTGAAAAACTGAAGTCACAGTATCTACTTTCAATCAAATCAAATAAATTTTATTCAAGTAAACTTCACAATGAAGCGATTTTGAATCGTCAATAATTAAATACTACCACCGTTTGGGAAAGCAGCTTCTAGCGAGAAGAAACGGCAAGAAACTCGCATAGTTGCTCTTCAAATAAACAGATTTACAATACTGTTTACAGTAATTAGTGTCCTATGATGGAACCCGAGAGTAACTCCAGGCGTTTCTTTGTAAAAAGTACTCTTTTAAACATTATATTATCTTAAATATATTGTAAACTGCCGTTAATACACCTATTTCTTTAAATTTCTCGCGTAATGATGAAATTAACTTTTATTAAATTAACAAATAAATTGCAGCTGTATATTCAACTAACTTGTAAGATCTTTTTCTTTTCTCATGTCTAATCTGACGCTGAAAGCAGAATAAGCGAGACGTACATAGCCGTGCCCTTAAATAATGAACAAAAGGTATTAAATTAGGATATTTGTCTATGACCAACTTGCTAAACGAAACTTGAAAAATGATTAAAAGAACTTATTATACGTTACGTTAACAGCCTGTAAACTTCCCACTGCTAGGCCTCTTCTCCCTTTGAAAAAAACTGATTTAATTAAAGTAGATTTAATTAGAGTTAAACTTAGTGGTAGGGCTTTGTGCAAGCCCGTCTGGGTAGGTACTACCCACTCATCAGTTATTCTACCGCCAAATAACAGTACTCAGTATTGTTGTGTTCCGGCTTGAAGGGTGAGTGAGCCAGTGTAACTACCGACACAAGGGACATAACATCTTAGTTCCCAAGGTTAGTGGCGCATTGACGATTTAATGAATAATTAATATTTCTTACAGCGTTTTTGTCTATGGGTAATGGTGACCACTTACCATCAGGTGGCCCATTTGCTCGTCCGCCAACCTATACCATAAAAAAGTGGCATGGCTTATTCAAATATTAAATAATCAAAGCTTCACTACGATTATGAGAGATCCTTAATATCATGAATATAATATAACAATTAAAATCTGATCAAGATATAATTGATAAATAATTAAAACTATAAACATTTTTAACTGGATATAGTTAAATCAATATGTATACTAGAAAAATAAGGGCAGATGTTTTATGCCAGATATTATATAACTATATATAAAACCTTCTCCGATTTATCTTCTGGTATAAGTTTTATGTACATTGGATTAGTAGTTTCTTCAGTTACGGAAAAAATGTCATCGTTTATCTTACATCTATACAGTATTGCATATAGTATTATAAAACCTTTTTAATGTAGACTTTTTTATAAGATTTTTGGTGCATGTGAAATGGTATTTTGAATTTAAATATGGAATCAAGTAAGATTAGCAATCAATTATTTCAGAGTTGAACTTAGAGGATCGAACCACTTTTTACTTAAACTTAAATAATTAATATGACATGATTTAAAATAATTAACGGATTTGTAAAATAAATTTTCATATTTTATCTCCCTAAGACACAGACATCAGTTCCGTTCCCTAACATCCTTGAAACTGTTTTTTTTTATGAAGGACTGTCATCGGTACGATTTAGCCGATTAGTTGTGTTAATCGTACCACGTATAAGTTCTTAAATCGTACCATAGGTTTTTAAGTCGTACCACTGAATTAAAGACAATACAATTTTCCACCAAATTATTTATTTTGAACATCCTACATATCCTTAGCCCAGCGGTGGGAAATTTACAGACTGTTGTTTTTGTTGTTGAAGGTATTGGTAGATTCTATACCATTATTATGTACCATCTTTTCTTAAAAATCAAAAAGTGAACTACATTTTCATTTTAGTTTCAAGTCGAAATTAAGATATTTTTAAAGCGTTTATGCAATTAAATGACAAGTGGTCACATCCACCACTTTGCCTTAACCATCTAAGTAAACTAAGTCAGACGAGCTCAGTCGGATCCAAGAAGCTAAATCACATAGCTCTAAAATCCTTTGGCTCACTCGCCCTTTAAATTGGAATATAGCAATACGAATTATTCATGTTTTCCAGTAGAATGACTAAGTAAGCTTCTTGCCGGTTCTGATAGGTAGAATCTACACTACCGGTGGTTGATTTAAATTCAATTGAACATACATATAAAATAATGAATAAGAGAATAAAATATGTATCTATATCTTATCTATCTATATTAAGATTATGAATGTGAAAGTAACTCTGTCTGTCTGTTCGTCTGTCACTCTTTCAAGACCAAGCTGCTGAACCGAATTTGATGAAATTTGGTATGAAGCAAACTTGAACTCCAATGAAGGACATAGGCTACTTTTTTGCCAACACATGACAACCAATACTCTTAAACGCGAGCGACCTACTAGTGTATATATTTTGAATAAAAAATGTTTTCCTAAGTTGAAATGTAGATAACCTAAACCTAATAATAAGTAAGGTTGGAAAATATGACATATTCGGAAACTTTAGACCTCAGTTTCCAATAGTACCATTTTGGCGCTTAAGCTCTTCTTCCCTTCCTCTGATGTTTTGATTTATTTGTCTAATATCTAGTGCGTTATTAAACCTTAACTTTACAGGCATTAACTGATATAAAATAGTAGTATAAATTATACATATATATGTACATGTATACGATATAAGTGATGAGACTTAGTTAACGATATTATATCATGCAATTCCATTTTTGAACGTAAAAACCTTCATAAACAGATAACGAGGGGTTTCGTTCGTTCTTTATAAATGACGTAACACAAAAAAAAAAAAACAAAAAAATACCGTAAAAAATATATTTCTGAAAAGATCAAACAGGTTTGTAAAACATTTACCATGAAATAAATTTGTTTATATTTACATTTTATTTATTACGCCGTGGTCGTTTTTATATAGTTGTTTTTAATTTTGATATTGTCACTCTTTGATTATTTATAGTCTGTGAAAGCTGAGGACGCGTCGAAAAAAATAGTACTGGCAGTTAACTCCACGCACATTAGTATAGTATGACGCAACTCAGATGTAGCATCGGCAAATTCAATAAAACGGATTACTGCAGATTTATACAACCGATAAAATAGCTCCCTATCTTGCCATTCGACGCTATTCGTCGCTATAGATTCTGGCGTCAGTTCAACCCGAGAAAGCAGGTGCATGTAAATCGACGTGTCAAATTGACGAATATATTAAATCATATGATATTACAAGTTATTACGTTTGTGTAAAGATCATATTCGCATAAGAAAAAAATATTGATAATTTGGGATATCGTATAATACGATACAAGCTGTAGCATCGGCAAAATTCTTAAAACTGATCAAATCCGACTCAAGTACGCTATCCTATATTATTTAATATTTATTTCTTACTTCAATATGATCTTTACACAAACGTAATAACTTGAAATATTATATGACCTAATATTTTCGTCAATTTGACACGTCGACATGGTTTAACTGACGCGAGAATCTATAGCGACAAAAAGCGTCGAACGGCGCGATAGGGAGCTATTTCTATTGGCTGTGTCGCCAGTAATCGGTTGCATTGCATTTTGCGATGCTATATCTAAGTTGTGTCGTATTATAAAGTAATATGAAGTTTGGCGAGTTTCAAATGTAGCTGTCACGCACACAGAGATAATAAAGTTGGGTCATTTGTTTTAGTGGTGTGTGCTGTGTGTGTGTGTATGTGTGTGTGTATGTGTGTGTGTAAATAAATAATCTTGCTGTCTTTTAAAATGTTTTTGTATCTGTGTTCCCTACTGTGGGCATAGCAGGTTAGACTTATTCAAGGGGTGAAAAGGTGGCCGTATATTAGAGGCCGTATGATACAATCTTGGAACACGGATAAGGCGTATTAGATGGCTTCTTAAGCACCTTTTCCTAAGGGAGGTATCCAGTGATAGCAACCAGTCGTTGGACTTAAGACGGATCCAAGACAGATGAAGTTTATATTTTCTGTCATGATAATCAGTCTAAGATAGAGGGAAGTATTAGGGTCTCCAAATATAAAAGGGTTGGTTCAACATTAGACAGTTTTTTACATTTTTTTTGTATTGCATCGGCTTTGAAATTTTAAATATTCTGTATTTGTACTGCCCACACTTTAAATAATATCTGTTGTTGAATCTCTGAATCTGAGGAATACGTTCGTGGCTTGTAAGCCTGTATAAAAAGTTATAGTCATAACGATCATGTTAATATTATAGAAGTTTATGTCTGTCAGCGATAGCAAATATATCAGCAAGTTTAAAGCAACGATGGTGACATAATATATAATATGTGATAAGCTCACTTTTAGGATAATAGGTTAAACAGAGGCGACGTAACCTCATACATAGTATAGCAGTATATAAAAGTATTACAATCACAAAAATCACTTTCTGAATTGGTGGTAGGGCCTTGTGCAAGCTTGTCTGGGTAGGTACCACCCACTTATCAGTTATTCTATCGCCAAACAACAGTACTCAGTATTATTACGTTCCGGTTTGAAGGGTGAGTGAGCCTGTGCAACTACAGGCACAAGGGACATAACATCTTAGTTCCCAAGGTTGGTGGCGCATTGACGATGTAAGGAATGGTTAATATTTCTTACAGCGTCATTGTCTATGGGTGATGGTGACCACTTACCATCAGGTGGCCCATATGCTGATCCGCCAACCTATACCATAAAAAGAATAGGTACGCTCAGGAATAGGTACAATTTTAAATCGGAAATATTATGAATTCAATATTTGTAAGGATTTAAAATCTATTTATTACAATATTATGAAGAGCTAAAATGTTTTTCTGTGTAGGTTCTATAATCTTCAGAACTAAGGAAAAATTTCAATTTTTTTTCATGATATTTATATCACATTGTGCTTCGCACTTGAGCGTTTAAATTAATATATAACTAATAAAACTAGCTTAAGTGACTCCTGATATTAGCTATGTGTATAAAAGTTCCGTAAAAATTGATCCAGTCGTTCCAGATATTAACTGGAACAAAAAGATAGACAGATAAAATTGTAAATATCTTTGTGTCGTATTGTGTTAAGTAAAATATACGTATAGTCTTTGTTTAAGATATAACTTGTTGTTCTTTTATAAAGATTATTAGTCAAATTCCGATCAACAACAAACAACAACAGCCTGTAAATTCCCACTGCTGGGCTAAAGGCCTCCTCTCTCTTTGAGGAGAAGGTTTGGAACATATTCGACCACAGTGTTCCAATGCGGGTTGGTGGAATACACAGGTGGCAGAATTTCTATGAAATTTATCACATGCAGGTGTCCTTACGATATTTTCCTTCACCGCTGAGCACGATATGAGTTATAAAGACAAATTAAGCACATGAATCAGCGGTGCTTACCTGGGTTTGAACCCGCAATCATCGGTTAAGAAGCACGCGTTCTAAGTACTGGGCCATCTCGACTCTCAATTCAATTCCGATCAGATTATTTTTTATATATAATGAAGTGATTCTCAACTAATTATTACATATAATACATATACTATATTAATCAGTGGCCAAGAACCAAAATCGTGGGTTAAGGCGAATAGAGCTGACAAAAAATATTAGGTTCCGTACAAAATCACCCAGAGCTCGGAAGTTAGGGCGTATTTTTTATTTACTGCACCTGTCATGTACAAAGTCCAGCATAACACGATGACTGGTTTGACTGGGAAATCAATGATTAGGTCTCATATTACAAACATAGTGCTTATGTAATATATTACTATGCTGAGTTAAACAAGACTAATATACTACGATACAACTAATAGAGAATAACTCTTATAATATATCCTTGGTAAATAATTTTTCACGGACCCCGATTTAAAACAAGGAAGTATCAAGGCAAGCATTGAAGCATAAGCTGTCTCTTTTCTGTCACTTGATTTCTCATTTGAAAGAAGAAGACGCAAGATTAGTTAATTTACGTACCTTTAATAAGATTTGAAGGTATATTTTTGTTAGAAGTTTATGTAAACGCTCGTTATACGGCTTTCCTGTTCATTTATCATTTCATACTTGTTGACTTCCAGGCAGGATATATTACATACCTACATGTATATATATGTATGGCTGTATTTTTAAGAGTTGAATTAGGGTAACTTCTGAGATTCTTACTGGTTCTTTTCGGTAAAATCAACATTTCCAATCGGTTGTAGTTTATAATATAGTTTGTTAAATGACGATCCAAAGGAGCTTGTAAAAGCTTGAATAAAGTATGTTGTGATTTCAATTATTTAGCTTAAAACTTTAGCTAGAAGTGGTTGAATTGTATTGTAGGATTACGATGTGTTTACACGTCTCTTGGTGGCCGAATTCAAGGTATTAAGATTTAAAGTTTTGTTAAGAGTGTTGTGTTTTAAGAAGATTCAAACAAGACACTCTAAGGTTTAATGTAAGCAGAGACCGACGCGTTAATAGTAAATTGAGGAAATCAGGCATCAATTGAGCCACTGAGTTTAATTTGACCACACGCCATGTTCACTACGTCACAGCTAATATGACGTTATATTAGCAACTGATGACTCGCCCTAACTTCGCACGGGTGTCATACTGATACTAAATATACGATAGAATTTTTTCATTTACATCACATTAGAAACTTCTAAAATTATCAATGTACCTTAACTATATTGTCCATGTATTATATACAAAAACATTCTCTCGAATCACTGTATTTATTAAAAAAAACTGCATCAAAATCCGTTGCATAATTTTAAAGACTAAGCATACATAGGGACAGACAGCGGTAAGCGACTTTGTTTTATACTATAGAATGATAATGATAATGATGACGTACATTTTTAGTCTATGCCTTCTTAAATAAAACAAATGAGTGAAAACGATTTACAAGCATAATACCATGTCATCACCATTATATATTTGAATGCCAATCATGTTTCTCTATTTCAACTGAAAATTAATAACAACCAATCAAATTGCGTCAAATTTGATAATTATTAAAGACCGATTTTTGATTCGATATACAAAATTAAGATGTTTTATTAAAAATAAAAATGGATACTGTATTGTTTAAAGTCTTCTTCGGCGCGTATAAACGAGTTTTACGTATTGATTTTTTACCAGTAAATCTTTTTACCAGTAAATCTTTGCAGTAAATTGAAGAAAGAATCTCATCAAAAGGGCTAGAAACATTACCTCGGTACTTAACTTAGAATGCCGAGAACATTACACTTCGGAAATAAACAACAGCGAGCTGTGAGTATCACTCAGTTATCGGTCTTATTTTTTTAACAGCGTTTCAATGCTCCCAAACTTCAATTCTGTATTTTTAGACGACAGTGTGTGTATGCCCATATGTACGTTAGTTTTTTCTATCTACGGACTAAATACATTTTGATAACTAATTCTGCTGTCGACTGTACCATCCATGGTGTAATAGCCTTATTCCTGATCCTTCAAGCCTTATTCCTGATCCTTCAAGCCTTATTCCTGATCCTTCAAGCCTTATCCTTGAGTAGGATTTAGGAATTATAAAGATTTTGAAGGCGATTGAAGTAATATATATGTGGTGGATTTTTATTGTGAATTGGGGCTGGAGATGAATTAAAAAAATTAGGCACAATAAATTTCAGTAATGCTTGTTCGGGCTTGAACCCGAAACCATTGGTATTATAGTCATCACTTCTTATAGATAAATATGAATAATATTTTCTGTCGCTTTCTGATTTAAATTGGTCGTAAAAGTATTGTAATTTTTATTAGAAATTCTTACTTATGTATTTATTATACTAGATACTCCGGAGTGTCCCGTGGTACACCACAAGAGACAGAAAGGGTACCGTTACTTCTTAGTCTAACGCGTGAAGCAGGGTTAATGAGTAAATACATTGTCAGCGAGAACAAAAAGGGTTTAGCAATTTTCCTGTACAACAATTTCGTAGTTAGGATCAATTGAAAAATAAAAATAAAACTCTAGAAACGTATATATATTTTCAGCGTTACTATTGAATTAACCATTTTGTAGATAACGCACGTCTGGAATCGAAAGAAACGATCGTTTCCAGGGCGTTTCGAGAATTTTTCAAGCAATACTTTTTGGGAACAAAATAACAATTTTAGGTTTTCTCTCTTTCGCTTTCTAAGGTCTACTTATAGTCTTATAAAGTCAGTTTAATTTCGGTTATATCAAATCAAATCAAACCAAATCAAAATAAACTTTATTCAAGTAGGCATTTACAAGCACTTTTGAATCGTCATTTTACAATTAAGTGAAGCTACCACCGGTTCGGAATGTAGATTCTACCTAGGAGCAATTTTGATTTTTTCATTTTGAATATTTCATCTAGAAAATCGGTCAGTAAGTAAATCAAACGTGTGACACATTATAAAACTAAGTGTTCAGACAGTCTATCTGCCTGAACGTGAGACTTAAGAATTTTTGAATCAGTTTGGTATGATTTTCACCAATGGGCGGATATTATTCTTTGCAGAGATAGCAAATGGACCACCGCCCATGGACATCTGCATCACCGGGAATTTTACCGAATATGCTTTACCGGGATTAAATAAATGAAAGTTGAGTGATTTATGGGAAAGTTTTGGGTGTATAATTTAGTAAGGTTTTGTGCAAATTGACTATGAACAGATATCACGATAATTGTAGATAATTTTTTGTAAACGAATGGATATATGTATGATATATAAATTTTTGTAGCCTGTTAGCCTACACGTGCAAGCAACTAAAATATATTTGGATGTTTAGGTCATCGCTAAATGAAACATAAACATAAATGTCGAAATTTAATAGAATATGTTTTTAGATGGATTCCAGGAACAAATTGTTTTTAGATAGGACCTATCGTGTTTTGTATTCTACGTAAAATTATTCAGAATAACATCAACATCATAAATATCGATACAACAAAAATTCCCTAATCCTTCGAGTTCAATAATAATTTGTTAATAAATTACTTTCAAAGTAAATTTTGATAACTCAAAGAATTAGTTAACTTTTATTTACTTAAGACGTTAAATTGAATTAAGTTTCGTTTCGCTGCTCAACCTTTAGATCCCGATTATTTCCACCGCGTAATTTACTTTGGTTAAATTCAAATCTGTTTCGAATGGTTCAGTAAACGGCTATAAATATTGAACCCCATGATTTGAAGTCGGACTCCTGAGATCTAGACACACGGTAGCCCGTCAGTCTAGTTGAGGTGATAGAACTGACGAGCACCGTGTGCCCCTCATAACTCCAAAATTATTTCACATAAGCGTATCGAATTAGGCTCATGTCTTTTATTAACCCTCCCCGGTAAGAGTTAAGATATTAAGTAAAACTCCGATATTCTAGCAGTGTTTTTCCGTGTGTCTAAAATCAGTCAGCTACCTGACACTTTATCTGGTTGTATCCAACTTCAGTTAATAAATGTGGTATATCTTGGTGATAGGGCTTGGTGTAAACTCAATCATGTATTTTTCCACCAAGCAGGAAATACTTAGTATTACTGAGTTACTACAGGCACAAAAGAAAAAGCATCTTAGTTTCCAAGATCGTGGCGATTTAGTGACGTAAGTGATGATTCATACGTGTCAACGTCTTTGGGCAAGTGATTGTTTTCAATCCTTTAGCCCATTTGCCAGTCTACCTATTTCCAATAGAAATCTGAAGATGTTTTCTCCGACTGAAGGTAATGACTGAAAGTTTATCCCCGGAAATTTCTAATACATCTGAGATGAAATATCTTACGCCTGGAATTGCACTGGCTGAAATGATCCGGAGACTGGTGTATAATAATTGTAAGTGGATGGTGGTGGAGCATGTTTCGTTGAAAGATCAACTTGTATAATTCCTATCAAGTTTTGCATTTCTGTTTCAGTAACTCCTAGGATTCGGTTATTCGAACTTTAAAAAGAGTGCTTTCTATGGCAAAATTCTGGCGTAAATGATAGATAGGCCAGTATAATGACAAATGATAAGGAGATGTCTTGTTTTAGTGTTCAAAAACTAACTAATGACTTGAGTAAAGACATACCCAGCATGCGTATCCGCCGGTTTAATACAATTAATGAGTTTTATGTTCACATCCTGGACAAGATCAAACAATTTTCTTCTTTTTAAGACATAGTTCATAACTTGACATAGTCATAGTGATAAATATAAGTAGGTATATAATAAATAATAATCATTCCTTACTTAAACGCGTTGTTTTGCGCCTGCAGTTACTCAGACTCGCTCCACAATAATACTAAGTATTGCTGTATGACGGTGGATAGAACATGAGTATAACCTGAGCTGAAATGGTCCAGTGGTTAGAACGAGTGCATCTTAACAGATGATTTCGGGTTCAAACCCAGGCAAGCACCACTATATATATGTGCAATTTTTGTTTATAATTCATCTCATGCTCGGCGGTGAAGGAAAACATCGTGAGTAAACCTGCATGTATCTAATTTCATCGAAATTCTGCCACATGTGAATTCGACCAACCCGAATTGGAACAGCGTGGTGGAATATGTTCTAAAGCCTCTCCTTAGTGAGAGAGGAGGCATTAGCCCAGCAGTGGGAAATTTACAGGCTGTTACTTTACTTTTAACCTATCCGGATAAGTTCGAACAAAACCTCATCGTGAGGTAAACTCAGAACGCATACTTAAATTCTTAATATTGTCTACGTCGCATATCACTTCCTGAATTTTCACGATCGTGTTCTACAGTCACTTTTTCTTACAAAATACCTCATCAGTCACCAATTCTCCAGTTTGACTTTCTGCTCCTAATAAAGAAAAAATAATCTTAAGATTAATAAAAACAGCTACCTACATAAATTTATTTACTTGGTTGTAGGGCTTTGTACAAGCCCGTCTGGGTAGGTACCACCCACTCACCAGTTATTCTACTGCCAAATAACAGTAATCAGTATTGTTGTGTTTCGATTTTAAGGGTGAGTGAGCCAGTGTAACTACAGGCACAAGGGACATAAGTTCCCAAGGTTGGTGACACATTGACGATGTAAGGAATAGTTAATATTTCTTACAGCGTCATTATCTATGGATAATGGTGACCACTTACCATTAGGTGGCCCATATACTCGTCCGCCAACCTATACCATAAAAAAATAATTGCAGATACTGATGATGAGAGAGATATAACTATTGCTATTCAACTGTATAATCTTTATTTGTGTTAGTTTGTGCTTATCATTTGTTATTACTAGTCATATACTAAAGCCGGGCAGTTTAGTATAGTTAATAATCTTCATACCCCGAGAGATACTTAACTAAAGTAACAACATTTAAAGCACATTGCAGGGCTAAGGCTTCCTTTTATTGTTGCAAATTAATTCCAACATCCTACTCTTATGCAGGTCTGTAGAAACACGTAGAAGTCTAAAGATATTATTTATTTACGTTTTGGTGACCATATTTTCGTATCTCCATATTTCTCGGGGACAAACTATTCTAAATGTGGTACAGTTCGTTACAGACCTTATAAAATCGAATTGTACCAAAAAAAAATACAGTAGAACGCCGACTTTCCGAATTAGTTGAAACTGGGGGCGCTTCGGATAATCGGACATAGCCTGGTAATAAATAAAAAATAACTGTCACATAAAGAACAAACTTTATTATGTTTAACAAACACATTCCTACAATAACGCTCACTGGAACATCTCGATCAGAGTTAGTTACAACCTCAGGCCTTAACAAAATTCAAAGTATAAAAATTGCTTGGTTTTAATTTTTTTATATTAAGTTTATGAACGATTCGGATAATTAGGTATTCAGTTAATCGGCGTTCAGATAATCGGAGTTCTACTAATTATTAAGTTCTACTACTAATTAATTATTGTGTATCTATTTTTAACCTTCTGGGGTCACGGCCAGGCGCAGACATAAATACAATATTGATAATCTCGAATCATGTTTTACAATTTTCAAATAGCAATTCAAAAGCAACAGGTCGTAAGTGCCAGTCCCCTCCCAGTGATAACAGGGTGTGTTGACAAAGTTATAAGACATTTTAAATCCTTATTATCAGGAGAGGTTTAGCAATCTGATTTGATCCTTATTACAATGACGCTTGTTTGGTTATTTGTTTATCACTGGGGCACTTACGACTTGTTACTTTTAATTTGTTATTTGATTATATTTGATACATGTTTAAAACAAAATGCTATAAAGTTTACAAATGACTAAAAAAAAAATTATAAATGTCTAACATATTACGTTTGTAGATTTAAAATAATTGTAATAGTATCTACACGGACGAATTGTACGAAAGACGTATGAAATAGATTTGGGGATTTCAGTGAAATATTGGTTCAACTCCGGGAATGTAAATAGCACTTTTAGGTATATAATATCTGGATGCACCATTGGGTAAACTACATATCTCTTTAAATTGTTGGAGATTTGTAATGCTTTTAGGTTTTACGGAGTCTGTTCCTTATTCAAACATGTCAGATAGTCGAGTAACCGAAAATAACTGGTTCAAGGGTAAGTAACCAAAAAGAAGATTTCATTTATTTTTAATTTGTCTGGTGATGTTTTTGGTATTCTAAAAAAATATACTCTTAACTCTGTACAACGTGGTGAACAAAAAAACTGTCTCAAAAGCGGGTCACTTACTTAATATGAAACTACCCCTGATGTTGAAAATTATGTTGATTACAATAATATGCTATTAAAGATTTCCTAATTACCTATTATAATTACCATTATTTACTTGACCTTTTAAGGTTTATTTAGGATCGGTATTGTATAATCTTCTATTAATTACCAAATTGTAACAAACATAAATATTATATTCCCATTATTGGGCATAAGTGATACAGGATCGAGACGTTATGGAACTTATTTGACCACGCAATTCCGGTGCTCTGATAATATGCAAGATTTCTTATATGCATATAGGTTTTTCATGATATATTCCTCAACCGTGCAGTGTGGAGGTGAATTAGTTTTATTTATTTATTTATTAAAGACCAACAAAATTACATGCGGATATTTTACATAAAAACTATCTATCCTTAGGTTGCAATTATACATATAATTTCATTTAAAGGCAGTTACAGCTAACATAAAATGTAAAACTATACGAAAACATATAAGGCTAAAATTAAAACTCAAACTAGGACTGTGAAGTCATATGTAAGTAGATATGAATTTACAAAACATAAGCTAAATGATAAAAATAAGCTAACTTAAAAAAGAACAACAAACGATTATGTTTAAAGCTAAATAGTATACTTCTTAAGTACACATCATGGTTGACATCATAAGATTGTGCTTATTAATAATAATAAATATTGTACAACATCACATCCATTTACTCTGATCCCAAAGTACGACACAACTTAGATGTGACATCGGCATAATTCGTAAAACCGATCATATCCGAATTAAGTAAGCTATCCCAAATTACCAATATTTATTTCTTATGTGAATATGAATTTTACACAAACGTAATAGCTTTTAATATCATCTGACCTGATGATTTGATTTATTCGTCAATTTGACACGTCGATATACATGCATTTGCTTTCTCTGGTTGAACTGACGCGGTGCGATAGGGACCTATTTCTATTGGTTGTATAAATCGTTAGTAATCAGTTTTATTGAATTTGCCGATGCTACATCTAAGATGTGTCGTACTATAGTAGCTAATGCACTTGTGTTATGGATAATAAGAAGTAACGAAGTTACCAGAAATATCGAGACCTAAGACAACATAGAAAACTAATGAAATCGGCGTACGCATAAAAGAAGGTGTACGCACTACTTCACTAAGGGTGTCAATTGTGTTTATGTATAAATTTATTGCTATATCATTTTTTTTTAGTTTTTATTTAAGCTTTGTTATTGTCATTAGATAATGTGTAATGTTCTTTTTTGTTCTTTATTTTTCAATGAATATTGGTCCTGAATAAACGTTTTCTGATTCTGACGTTGTGCATATATGTATCCACTCACCTGTGCACTTATAAAATTTTTACTGAGAATATTTGTACGGAACCCTATCCTAAGAGTATGTTATCTAATTTGTAACGTAATATTCCTAAAACTAGATATAACACTGGCGTAATAAGCGTTTGTCATTGCTATACGATTGATTGGAGGACAGTTCGAAAGCTTGTAAATCGAATTGAATAAAACTTCGAAATCCAATCAGCGTATTCTGAATCCATGATTCGGTGAAATAAAATAAAAAGTAAATGCTTCATAATAAAGGTATTGCACAATTTTCAGTTACAGCGTTTCACGCTTTCGTTAAAATGAAGTAACCACCTGCACTGCAGCGATTGAACTGTCTAAAAGATATACCAGATGTCATAAACGTGGTCCCTTTGTAAGCGTTTTTACTTAATCCACCAGCTGGTTCTCTCTCAATATTCTTAAGTCTGTGGCTATAATTATGTACGATTTGTTCGTGATAGATTTTTTTTAATAAAGAAAACTTTTTTAACGTGACCTCTTTTAAGATTTCATTATTACCATTAATATATAATTTGATGCATATCATTATACAGTTCTTTATGATAAAGATATTTGGATCGACAAATGGGCTAGCTGATGGTGAGTGGTCTTCACCAGCCATATCCACTGGCCCTTTAAGACCCATTCCTTACATTATCAATCCACTTTTCGAACAAAGATGTTTTGTCTCATGTTCGTGTATTTCCACTGGCTCACTAACCCTTCCAGCACCACACATCAATACTTATTATTGCTGTGTTGTGCTAGACTATGTAATTAATGGTGGCTACTTAGAAGGGCTTACACAAAGCACTACTCAAGTAATTTTCATTACAAGAAATCATCAATGAATGGCCTTTTATTAGTAATTATAAATATGCTGATTTAAAATGTTATATCCAGTTGCGTTGTTCGTTTGTTAGTAACATACATATAAATTCATTCGATTTCGTTCCTCGAAAAAGAGCCGTTCGACCTATTTGCTCGCTCGGTACTCCCTTTGGGGATATTTTTAACGAAGTTGGAATAACGACAGTAGCGCCACTGTATTTATATGAATGTTATGTGTGTGTGTCTATAGAAAATATTGTTATTTTTTTTTATTGTACACTTAACTGAACTAAACCCATGTTTGCATAGCTTGAAAGAGTCATGTTAATATTATAATACTAATAATAATATATTCTTTATTGTACACCAAGATAAGTATAACACACAGAAAATAAATATAACAAAATAAAGCATAGCACAAAAGGCTGCCTTATCGCTGAAGAGCGATCTCTACCAGGTAACCTAATATTATTGTTTTTTTTTTTTTATTTATATACTTTCCCTTTTGCTTTTTTTAATGGATATGTTATATCCTCTCGAGTTGTACCAAAGCTATTTTATTAATTATTATATGAAAAAAGAATGATTAAAATTGGTTATTTAAATGAGTCTTGATTTGGTTCTTTTTTTAAAACTATAGCCTAATAACACAAATTAAATTAAACAGTACCGTTTATATTAGTTGTTATATTAACATAATACATACATAATACATATCGTTGAAAAGTATTTATATACATAATATATAAAACTTTATTTAGAATCACCCTAACGAAAGGGTTGCAAAAAAAATTGATATAAATATAGATTATTTAAATATAGATAAAAGAAAAATCTTTTATCTATATTTAATTTTTTTTTCATTTTATTATATTATTTTTACATACATGTATTCGATCAAAGATTTGTACTTATTATAAAGAAATATAATTACAAACTAATATACTAATATGTCACAATATTTTGATACAAAACGCACTCAGTACACGATACGTGAAACGTTCTAGCATCAGTTTGACACAAACGTTACATAAAGAAACGTTGCATCCGCAAAATTTAAGACCTTTATAGTTTGTTATTGTTTTAATTGACATACGATTATATAATTAAAAGCAATGTTATTATTGTCATTTAATTGTTTTCAAACGTTATTAATTTATTTTATTTGGTCTGTTATCCATACTTGTTAATTGGAATGTATTTTTGTAATATTGAAATAACCATTTTTAACTACATAAATATATGTACATGGTATATATACATATATATGTATCGTCTGTCTGCCTGTCTGTTTGTTCCGGCTAATCTCTGGAACGGCTGCGCCGATTTTGACGGGGCTTTCACTGACAGTTGGATGATACCGCCGTCACGGTCATTTCCCAATATTTTTATAAAATTCAAACGCGCATGAATTGCAGGCATGGCTTGTTAAATATATAGCGAAAGCAACTTCTTACGAACCGGGTATCTCACGAAATAGATTCGTTTTATTTTAGTGACGCGTTTACAAGCAGGTCGTATTATAAAATGGTGTAGTGGGTAGAGTCCTTTGAAATAATCAAAAAGCTGCTTCGCTGAGATCGACGCAACGCTTTACTAGAATGCCAGTAACACTCCCACTCACTACACAGACACGCCGTCTTATATATAATTATGATATAATCTTTGGTATGTTTGTTTGGATTTAACGGATAATACTTGATGGTACGGCTTTGTGTAAGCCCATCGGTGTAGGTACCACACACTTATCAGTTATTCTACCGCCAAACAACAGTACTCAGTATTGTTGTGTTCCGGTTTGAAGGGTGAGCCTGTGTAACTACAGGCACAAGGGACATAACATCTTAGTTCCCAAGGTTGGTGGCACATCGACGATGTAAGGAATGGTTAATATTTTTTACAGCGTCATTGTTTATGGGTGACGGTGACTTACCATCAGGGGGTCCATATGCTCGTCCACCAAAATATTCCAAAAAAAAAATGCTGATGTTGATAAATATCACTTAACAAATGACATTTCGAATATGGTATTTAAAAAAAGGCGCAAATATAATATAATTAGACATAGACGTACACGTGTTATGAAAAAAGAAATATTATACGCGACATCACTATAATAAAAAAACAAAAGAACTGCCACATTGTAACCCTAAAAAAAATTATTATTTCTATATTTTATGTCTTCTAAAAATATAGTATTTATTTTTATAAACATTTATCGGTTTTATAACAAAACTTCGATTTTTGAACCGTATCCGTCGTTGTCTTTATTATCTGTCAATTTCGTGGAACGGCAACACTGCGTTTTCTGCGTCGTCATTCTATCGTTGTGCAGGCGCCGGTCGCATACCGACACTTGTTTATTTTAAAACGAAATATTCTTTTTTACTCGTGAGTATATTCAGCGAATATTCTGGAATATTGGAATTTCATATATTGTTTCTACATTTCGTATATTGGTTTTGCATTCGTTTCAGATTATACACGAATTATATACTTACGTAAACGGAGGGTTACCTACGTCGTCAAGCTTATTATATTATATATATTTAAGAGGTTTAGGCTACTAAACCGTAAGTAAAACAATTTATATTTGCTTAATGGAGGCACATTAGTGGTTTTTAGAATGATATTTAATCATATTTTTCGTTCAATTCCAGTCGTCATAAAATACCGGCCACGTGCATTATTTGACAGGCGTTGCCGAATATCTATTTATTTAAACACTCCTGAGGTGAGTTCATGCGTTAATTACCTTTGTTAATCAATATCCTACATGGCTCAGTAATTATTTCTATTAATTTCTTCATATTTTACTCAAAAACTGGACATAGACCTTGTCCATGTATTGGATGACCTAAGTCGAATCCTATAGTGTTTTGAATCGTTTAGAGGCACTATTTCGTTAAAATAAATATAGTTCTTGCTTTTCCGTTTTGTGTTATTGCAAATTAAGCAATAATTTGTACATTTTTGACACTTTAAATATCCAATTCAATAGCTTCAATCTTATGAGTTATTGTTGAATTTTAATAACTCTTTATTGCTTGTACCTGTGTCTAAGGCATTCTTAGGACCTTCTTAGTGCTTATGCAAGATAGGTAATAAGTTGTTTTGTTCACAGGGAGTGTTTTTTTTTTATATGTATTTATATACATATATACTTTTAAATAAAGTATATTCTGAAGTACTACGGTGTTGCTGAGCGGACTCAGCTGAGGGTTGTTGCTGAGTTCGAGCATCTGCTTCGTCCGAGAAATTGCTGCATGTCCAGTGCTGCTACCGCTGCTTCTGCTGCTTTTGGTTGCACAGCTTTTATTGATGCATTCCATTCGTGGGTTTGAGCTATCCTGCTTGCTTTATCCGTTCTTAATTTAGAGATGCCAACTCATTAATATTAGTTTTAAATTGTTGATGTTCATGACCAGATACCGTCAACGACCTCACCCCTGATGATTATTTTTTATGTAAATTAAAATCATTTTGTTTATCAGATTATTTTATAAAATATTTTTTTTTCTCAATTAAATTTGCTTAACCAACAAAAGTTTTTTTTGTCCCCGCGACAATTTGGCGCCCAACGTGGGGCTTTTGACGGTATTTTAGGCATTTTTGTGATCTTTTTGCTCCCAAAAATTTTGGTCATGAACTTAGAAATTTATTTTGAATTTTTTTCTAAACTTATTTGAGTTGGCTTTTATAACTTCATTGCATACAACACTCTTATTCTTTACATTCTTTCTTGAATAATATTGCTTTTGTTATAATATAAGATATTTATATATTTTTGTATTTATGTTAATTTAAGTTTATTTTAAGATAAGCTTATAAGTTTATTTTAAGTCTAACTGAAAATTATTCATAAGTGTTGCGGTTTCTGGTCATAATAATTTAATTTAAACATTTATTATTTTACATTTAATCTTGCTTTTGGCTTATTGCATTATACATTGCATTTATATAATACTGCTTTACCATGGAAGATCGCCCCATTAATTTTAAATTATTACACAAGGACGAATTAGTTTATGAGATTGAAATACGTGGTGGTACTCCAGCTGATACGGTAGATGAATTGCGTTCACAAATTCGCAAGCTTTCTAAGGAAGTTCTAACTGACGAAATTATTGATTATGACGGTGATGTCTCTTCGGAGTTACAAATCATTTCTTTAAAATTAAAAGAATTGTTTAGTCTTACCACTTCAAAGTCGCCTTTACAACTTAAGACCTTGAATAGAATTAACGCTTTGGGTAATCATATTTATCATCGGTTAGGTAGATTAACTCCAGTTAATGAGAAGGATGAGTTGGCAAAAATTGAATGTAGTTCTATGTTAAAAAATATAACACTTAAATTTGACAAATTATACACCATTTTCAAAAGTAGCCAAGAAGTAGAAAATAAGTATTTTCCATCTGAAGAAGACCATGCAAAATATTTTGATTCTGAAAATGTAGCTGGTCATACCGAAAATACGATTACACCTCAAGTAAATCTTTCTTGTAGTCGTTCCGTAAATGTTAATTCACTCAATTTAAAATTTAATGGTAAGTCGTGTGTTGTTGCTTTTATACAACGCGTGGAGGAGTTATGTAAGGCTCGTGGTATATCTTTTGATCAACTTTTTAATTCAGCTGTTGATTTGTTTGAAGATAGTGGTTTGTCTTGGTTTAGAGGAATTTGTGGCACTGTTACTTCGTGGTCAGAGTTGAAAGACTTGCTACTGGAGGATTTTTTACCACCTGATTTTGATAGAAAAGTGTTGGATGAGATTCGTTCTAGGACTCAGGGAATTGATGAGGGGATTGTTGTATACCTTAGTATAATGCAAAATTATTTTTCACGATTAAGAAAGCCGCTCAATGAAGTAGAAAAATTAGAAATTGTCAAAAATAACATCAGACCTTTTTATACCAACCAATTATACTTTACTGAGATTAATAGTTGGACTGATTTGAAGAAGTACTGCCGTCATTTGGAACATGCGAAAAACCGTGCAGATGCTTTTGTTGAACCGCCGCGTATGTCTGACAAAATGGTAGCTCCTGATTTAGCTTACAAGGGTTGCTCAAAATCTAAATCATGTGCTGCTACTTCAGTGGTTAAAAAGTTTTGTGTTAGATGTCGTACGGAGGGACATGCTTTGTCTAATTGTAAATCTCCACCTAAGGTTGTTTGTTTTCGTTGCGGAGAAAAGGGGAAGACGATTAAGACCTGTCCCAAATGTAATTCTAACAATTCAAAAAACTTGTAAGGAAGGGCTGTCATCCTAATTTCAATGAAAAGGATTGGAAAGATTGGTGTAGTGTAGTAAAATTATTTTTCAATTCTTATCGAACTAAAGTGTCGGCAGTCCTTAATTCATTACACAATGATTCTAGCGTTAGACCTTATCTTAGAGTTAAAATTTATGACTTATCTGTTTCTGGTTTGTTGGATTCAGGTTCTGAAATTTCTATAATAGGAGGCAGTGCGGTTGATTATTTTTCTGGCTTAGGTACTTTACATCCTTCGGATGATTTGCAGAGTATTGTTACGGCAAATGGTTCCAATTCAGATGTTGCCGGTTATATGTTTTTGCCCGTTACCATTAACAATGTGACACGTATTGTTAAATTTTATGTGATACCCGAAGTATCATCTTCTTTAATATTTGGAATTAATTTTTGGAAAGTATTTAATATAGCACCGGATGTATTAGCTTTGTTGGAGAAGGACTGTCTTGTTTCTTTTTGTGCTGCAAAGGATTTTGCTGTGTCTGCAGTTAATTGTTTACACCCGTTTGAGTCCTTGTCTGAAGAACAGAAGCATGAGGCCAATATGGTTTATAAAATGTTTGAAGATATTTCGTCGGAGAAGAAGGGTTTAGGTAGAACACATCTTATAACTCATAAGATTGATACAGGAGACGCTGCGCCCATCAAGCAAAGATATTATATGATGTCACAGGAGAAGCTTGCCGAGTTGAATCGTCAATTAGATGAGATGCTAGCTATGGATGTGGTAGAAAGGAGTAACAGTCCGTGGAATAATCCAATTACAATGGCTCCTAAATCTGATGGAACATTACGCTTTTGTTTAGACAGTAGAAAGTTGAACGCAGTTTCTAAGCATGATGCATATCCTCTTCCTTATATAACATATATTTTAGATAATTTACGCGATTCTCGTTATCTTTCGTCTATTGATTTAAAATCGAGTTTCTGGCAGATTCCTCTAGATTTAGCCTCAAAAGAAAAAACGGCTTTTACTGTCCCGAATCGTGGATTGTTTCAATTTAAAGTTATGTGTTTTGGTTTAACTTCTGCTCCTGCTACTCAGCAAAGATTAATGGATCGTTTGTTTGGTCCAGAATTTCATGGTAAACTTTTCATTTATTTAGATGATATTATTGTTATTAGTCGGACGTTTGAGGAACATATCAGTCTTTTAAAAAAAGTTTTTGATCGTTTAAAATCTGGTAATTTAACCATAAATTTAAAGAAGTGTTGTTTCTTTCGTAAGAAATTAAAGTATTTAGGTTATGTTGTTGACGAACAAGGTTTAAGAACTGATCCCGAGAAGATTAAGTCAATTATAGATTTTCCAACTCCTACTTGTCGTAAAGATGTTAAGAGATTTCTGGGAACAGCTTCGTATTATAGACGGTTTATAAGAAATTTTAGCAATATTGCAGGTCCACTTAATGCTTTAACATCCACTCGTAAGGATGCATTACCTTTTTCTTGGTCACCTAAAGCTGAAGAGTCATTTAATGCGTTAAAAAATGCTTTAACAACTGCACCTGTTTTAGCTTGTCCTAATTTTTCTCAACCTTTTATCGTTCATACGGATGCTTCTGAATTTGGTATAGGTGGCATGTTAACTCAAAATATTGACGGCGAAGAACATCCAATTGCATATTGTAGTCGGTCTTTGAATAGTCAAGAGCGAAATTATTCAGCTACTGAACGTGAAGCTTTGGCAGTCGTTCATGTTGTGGAACATTTTAGACCTTATTTGGAAGGCAGTAAACCTTTTAAAATTATTACGGATCATGCTAGTTTAAAATGGTTTTTAAATTTGAAGAATCCTACTGGTCGTTTGGAGCGTTGGGGATGTCGTTTATCTCCATATAATTTTTCAATTGAGCACCGTCGTGGTTCTGAAAATATTGTACCAGATGCTTTATCACGTTCTGTTCCTGTTTCTAGTGTTACTTCTGTTTCCACGAATGATTCTTGGTATAATAATATTTTTATTCGTTGTAAGGAGCGTCCTCAGACTTGTCCAAATTTTCAAATTAATAATAATAAACTTTATCGTTACACTAAAGGTAAAACTTCTCTTAGTAGTGATTTTAATTGGAAGGAGGTAGTACCAAAAGAATTAAGAGAAGATGTCATTCGTTCTAACCATGATTCGACTTTAGCTGCTCATCCTGGCATAGAAAAAACTTATAAAAAAGTTAAACTTCGTTTTTATTGGCCTGGTATGTATCAGGATGTATCTGATTATGTGTCTCGTTGTAGTATTTGTAAAGCTTATAAATATTCCAATCAAGCTACTCCGGGTTTGCTTGGTAGCCCTAAGGTTTGTTGTCGTCCTTTTCAGTGTATCAGCATGGATTTAGTTGGTCCACTGCCTATGTCTCGACAGCAAAATACTTTTCTGTTTGTTGTGGTCTGTTGTTTTACTAAATATTGTTTACTTTTCCCCTTGAGGCGAGCTTCGGGCAAAGTTATAGCACAAAGGCTTGAAGATCATGTTTTCCTGGTTCATGGTATTCCCCAAACAGTTATTGCTGATAATGGTTCGCAGTTTGTAGGTAATGAATTACAATCGTTACTTAATAAATATAATATTCCGCAAATTCATTTAGGTCCTGTGTATTGTCCACAGTACAATACTGTTGAGCGTTATAACCGTACAGTTATGACTGCTGTTTCTTCTTTGGTTGGTTCTGATCATCGTACATGGGATGTCAATATACCGAAAATTCAATTTTCGATTAATACTTCAGTGAACGATGTTACTTCGTTTACTCCATTTATGTTAGTTCACGGTCGTGAAGCTATTGTTGATGGTCAAGTTTATTCAGATTTTTCTGAACTAGACAGTTTGACGTTTGGTTCGCGTAACGATTATGTTGATAAGTTGTGTAGTTTGAAAGATGTTTTTGCTAATGTTAAAAATGAGTTGAAGAAAGCTCATGATAAAAACGTTAAATATTATAATAAGCGTCGTAGGGATATTAGTTTTAAGGTTGGTGATTTTGTTTGGAAGCGAACATACAAACAAAGTTCAGCTCCGAAATATTTTTCAGCTAAGCTAGCTCCTAAGTATGAACGATGTAAAGTTATTCGTAAATTATCTCCTTTAGTGTATGAGCTAGAAGATGATAAGGGAAAGTACCTTGGGAAGTGGCATATAAAAGATTTTAAGTGTGCTGATGTAGTTGAATAGTTGTTTCGTTTTTTTTATTATTTTAAGTAGTTGATCTATAGAATAGTCCGGGCCGCAGAGCTTAATATGGTGTGTAACATCTGCCCTGACGATCGGTTTCTTAAGAATGGTTTGAATTGTCTTTAGGTTTCGTTAGTGTAAAATAGTCCGGGCCGCTGAGTTTATTCGGAGTGTAACATCTGCCCTGACGTTTGGCTTCTTTAGAATGGTTTGAATTGTCTTTAGGTTTCGTTACTATAAGATGAATCCGGGCTGTAAAGATTATTTTAGTGTGTAAGATTTGCCCTGATGAATGGTTTCTTTGGTATAGTTTGAATTGTGTTTAGGTTTTGTTACTTTGAATATAGTGTAGTAAGTTTTTCTTTGTTTAATTAGGTTATTCTGAATTAAGTGATTATGGTTCACTAGCAGTGAGTTATGGAACCATCAGTAGAACTGTTAGATTTATAAGTAAATTACTGTAGTATAGAAGATTAGCATATTTTAATTTGTTTTTTTTTTTAATTTAGGTTGTATTTGTCTGTAGTGTAAGTTTTGCTTTTGCACTGTTTACATGTATAGACTTGTTCACAGTTTCAAAGTGATATTATTGGTGTTTTGCTTAAGACTGCAAACATGATTATTGTTTTCAGTTCTTATGCGTATTCTTGTACTTAGGCTAAGTTGAATTCACTTTGTTACGCAGTCCGTTAGCGAAGTTCGAATTTATACTTGTTTCAGTTGGTTGATGTTGAGGAATTATTAATTCCATGTTGATGTTCGTAGATGTTGTGGTTTTTTTCCTTTTTTCAGTTTACTCTGTGGTGATGATGCGGATGAGGGCATCCGACGAATTCCCTGCGTGAATTCTTAAACAGGGGAAGGGGGTACTGTAACCCTAAAAAAAATTATTATTTCTATATTTTATGTCTTCTAAAAATATAGTATTTATTTTTATAAACATTTATCGGTTTTATAACAAAACTTCGATTTTTGAACCGTATCCGTCGTTGTCTTTATTATCTGTCAATTTCGTGGAACGGCAACACTGCGTTTTCTGCGTCGTCATTCTATCGTTGTGCAGGCGCCGGTCGCATACCGACACTTGTTTATTTTAAAACGAAATATTCTTTTTTACTCGTGAGTATATTCAGCGAATATTCTGGAATATTGGAATTTCATATATTGTTTCTACATTTCGTATATTGGTTTTGCATTCGTTTCAGATTATACACGAATTATATACTTACGTAAACGGAGGGTTACCTACGTCGTCAAGCTTATTATATTATATATATTTAAGAGGTTTAGGCTACTAAACCGTAAGTAAAACAATTTATATTTGCTTAATGGAGGCACATTAGTGGTTTTTAGAATGATATTTAATCATATTTTTCGTTCAATTCCAGTCGTCATAAAATACCGGCCACGTGCATTATTTGACAGGCGTTGCCGAATATCTATTTATTTAAACACTCCTGAGGTGAGTTCATGCGTTAATTACCTTTGTTAATCAATATCCTACATGGCTCAGTAATTATTTCTATTAATTTCTTCATATTTTACTCAAAAACTGGACATAGACCTTGTCCATGTATTGGATGACCTAAGTCGAATCCTATAGTGTTTTGAATCGTTTAGAGGCACTATTTCGTTAAAATAAATATAGTTCTTGCTTTTCCGTTTTGTGTTATTGCAAATTAAGCAATAATTTGTACATTTTTGACACTTTAAATATCCAATTCAATAGCTTCAATCTTATGAGTTATTGTTGAATTTTAATAACTCTTTATTGCTTGTACCTGTGTCTAAGGCATTCTTAGGACCTTCTTAGTGCTTATGCAAGATAGGTAATAAGTTGTTTTGTTCACAGGGAGTGTTTTTTTTTTATATGTATTTATATACATATATACTTTTAAATAAAGTATATTCTGAAGTACTACGGTGTTGCTGAGCGGACTCAGCTGAGGGTTGTTGCTGAGTTCGAGCATCTGCTTCGTCCGAGAAATTGCTGCATGTCCAGTGCTGCTACCGCTGCTTCTGCTGCTTTTGGTTGCACAGCTTTTATTGATGCATTCCATTCGTGGGTTTGAGCTATCCTGCTTGCTTTATCCGTTCTTAATTTAGAGATGCCAACTCATTAATATTAGTTTTAAATTGTTGATGTTCATGACCAGATACCGTCAACGACCTCACCCCTGATGATTATTTTTTATGTAAATTAAAATCATTTTGTTTATCAGATTATTTTATAAAATATTTTTTTTTCTCAATTAAATTTGCTTAACCAACAAAAGTTTTTTTTGTCCCCGCGACAACATAAAAAACTAGAACACGATTTAAAAACAGCCAAATTAGAACACAATTCTGTAGAATTCATTATTGTAGTGAAATATCATAGATGGCATACACTAATTTGTGCTTAAGTCTGTTTTTTCTGAGCATTAGTCATACTACCGCAGAATGACTTTTTGATAATCTTCGATTTGTATCTATTTGTAGAGCAAAGTATCAAATAAGCTATCATAGGTCTTTTTAACTCTTCTAAATCAAATTCGACGCATAATTAATTGGAAATGAAGCTCTTCCACTATTGAACACTAGTTACAACACACGGCTAAGCTCGAAATTTAGATTTGGTCGTTAGGTATTAAAATATAGTCTATGTACTTTCTTGGAGTACAAACTTACTTTATACCAAGTTACACACGGACAAATAGACAAAAAGACAGACAGTAATTAATAACATTAGTGCGTAATTTCTATTAACAATGTCTACAATTACAGCTAATCGATGAAGGAAATTCTCTATCTCCCTTACCACAGCTGCCCTTGGTTTATTGTAAATACATCCCAAATACTTTTGTTGCAATGTCAAAGGCAGTCTTTACAAAATGCGAACAATAAATAAGGATGTTTACACATAACAAGGATGTATTATAGACAACAATAAAGCTCGTATTCGTTATTATATTTATTATATAATATATAAAGGTAACTCTACATACTGGACTATATATTGTAATACCTGCTGTAACGGTAAAATCATACAAAGCTGTCCTTTCCATTTTCCCCATCTGAAGTTGAAATGATCCAAAATCCTTTTTAATAAGCTAGCTTCAAAGTGTTCAAGGTCAAGTCAAGTGGACGATAAGGTGTTTATGATCTATATATATGGCGGTCGAGCTAGTAGTAGCCTGATTGTAAGTCACTGCCCATTAAAAATTGTATAGTAACAAAAAATAACGATTCCTTATATTGCCAATGGGCCACAAATCTTGGGTACTAAGATGTTATGTTCCTTGTATCTTTTGGTACACTGGTATCTTCACCCTTCAAACTGCAATATTATAATACTAGGTACAAACCTTTTCCTCATACAAAAGATTTCGGAAGAGATGAACTTCTGAATTTGCTGGTTGATTATTTCTAAGATATTACACGTGTTCATGTAATCGCTTGTCTCCGATCTAATCCAGGGAGCTTAATCATCCAAGTATGATATTTTATCGCAATGGTTTGGCAGCTTACTTTAACATAAGATAAATAGTTTAATCTGTTCCCTTGCGGATATTAATATTTTATTACTCACATAAAGCGATCCCTCGGGTAGATGGGCGCCATGATAGGATGGGAGTTTTAATAGACATATTTTCCTTTTTGGTACCATAGTTGTATATTTTATTGAATAATATATATTTTTAGACCTTTCCCAAATTTTGGTATTTCGCAATAAAGGGTTGTTATTGTTTGTAAATATTTCGAAGCCTGCAATATCGGACCTAACTTTTTTTTTCAAGTTGAAACGAATTACACTTTAATGTGGTCAAGTTAAATTAAACGTAGCAAGCACAGTCCGAAAGTTTAGAGTACAATATTTCTGTCATGGTAGATATTTTCATCAGATATTACCCACGCATCAACCGGTATCACTTGGTCTGACGTAATTAGAAATGGTAAAGGCGCAAGACCACTAGAATTTCTTAGGAATCCTAAAATTTTTCGGGTACAGTAATAGATAGAATAAATTCAACACGTATCTATACTTTTATACTAATGTATAATCTATATGTGTGAAATTGTCCGTCTGTCGCTGTTTCACTACCAATCCACTGAACCGAAGTTAATGAAATTTGGTATGAAGCAAACTGGACCTCCAAGAAAGGGCATAGGCTGCTTTTTTGCCAACCAATTCCAAAAATGCGAGCGAAGCCACGGGTGACAAATAGTTAACAAATAAAAATAATCTGCAAAAATCATAAGCGATTAAACACGGAAGGGTTTGGTCGTTTAATAAAACACGTCGCTTATAAAAGCAATAAACGCCGTCACTGGGACCACGCACTAGTATTCAATACAATGCAAATACGTTTCGCTGGTGGACAGTGATACCAGGCATTATCATATATTCGCCTGTTCGTGTTAATCTGCAGCGTGGGGCAGAAAAATGTGCCAATGTGAGGGTTGATTTACATAATTGTATATTGTCAGTTGTATTTGAATTTGGAATAGAACGTTTAATTTCAACCGGGGAAATAGTGTTTTTTTCAACAATACCTGTTCCCATTGTAATACGATTCATATTCCATGGCATATAATTAAGGAGAAATTTTATATTTATGGACGTTGGTTACTCTTACACGCAAAACTTTCTGAATAGATTTTTATGGTCCTCTACTATGTTTATTCAGAATAACATAAGGGCTATATAATTTATAAGAATATGTTCTGACCACGGAGTCGAGATGGCCCAGTGGTTAGAACGCGTGCATCTTAACCGATGATTTCGGGTTCAAACCCAGGCAAGCACCGCTGATTCATGTGCTTAATTTGTCTCTATGATTCATCTCGTGCTCAGCGGTGAAGGAAAACATCGTGAGGAAACCTGTATGTGACAAATTTCATAGAAATTCTGCCACATGTGTATTCCGCCAACCCGAATTGGAACAGCGTGGTTGAATATGTTCCAAAAACCTTCTCTTCAAAGGGAGAGGAGACCTTTAGCCAGGCAGTGGGAATTTACATTGCTGTTGTTGTAGTTATTGTTGTTGTTGTTCTGACCCCAGTGGTCACAACAACAACAACAGGTCATCTCATCTAAGACAAAATGATTCTGGTATAAGTTTTATGTCTATTGGTTTAGTTTTTGGACTTAAGCATTAATACAAATTTCATCATTTATTATAATAGATAAATAGTTGTCGCCAGTGGCTTTGCTCGCTTTTTAGGTATTTGTTGCCATGTGTCAGGCAAAAAAATAGCCTATTTCCTTCCTTGAAGTTTGCTTCATACCAAATTTCATCAAATTCGGTTCAGTGGTTTGGTAGTGAAAGAGCGTCAGACAGATAGATGGACAGAGTAATTTACATATATAATATATTAGTACTGATTTGTTAGTAACGAAACATTACTATGAACATTTTGGTGATCGTGTTAAATAATTTGTATTATTCATTGACAATTGACAAGTTTCCACTCTAGAACTTGTCTGTTCCAACGAAAATTTATCCTTCGACATACGATGTCTCAAGACATAGTAGAAATATAAATTGTTTATCGCATTTTAGGCGTATTTATCTGTGTAATTCCATTTTCATAAAGAATACTAGGAATGTCTGGCAAGGAATACTAATATTGCAATTGTATCTGCCCTTTGTAGAGACTTTGTTTTATGTGAAATATACAATTGTAATATTTATATATATTATGTTTTTATTTATTTTCATATTCGTTTAGTGATTTTTTGGTAAGAATTTAATAGATTAGCAAACAAAATGTTTTAGAGACAGTATTTATTTATCATATATTTGTTATCTGTAAAGGAAAAAGGTCTCTCAGGGTCTGATATAGGGGTTCCTCAAGGATCAATTCTTGGACCTTTTCTGTTCCTCAGATACAAAAATGACTTGCCCTTTCTTATTAGGTACGAACATGATATGCTATTGTTTGCTGATACCACCTCCGTTTTTTAATTAATAGAAAGCAGATACACTACCACAATAATATAAAGAATGGTGTTTCAATATAGTAAATTGGTTTAGTAAGGGAAATGCTTTTAAATTGAATAAATGGATTTGGAAAGTTTGAGTTTGAGTTGATATTTTTAGTATGTGACTTAAACAAGGTTCTAGTTACAAAGTTATGAGTAGAAATTTTGTAAGCAATGTTCATATAGATAACGTAGAGGTAAATTAAATTAACACTACTTATCTAAAAACATATTTTAATTGGAATATTTAATAATAATTGAGGACAAATTGAAATTATCTTTATGTTTTTTTATACGTAAATAAATCGTACATCTGTAGGGCCTCTTTTTTTTGAATAAAAGCATTTGTATGACTTCAGTATTAGACTATTATCGTGTTTAAAAAATATAATAAGTCTTTTACTCCTATTTTTTTAGGTTGTAAAAAATTTATTGTTGTTTTTTTTTCATTCATCATTGATATTTAAATAAATGCCAACAATATATTTTTTGAATTTAAAATAAGAATGTCCTTCGCCCAATTAATTATTCATCAAATTAATTTTAATACTTTTTTTACTTACTTATAAATATTTAAATTTGTAACGAGTAATTCTCTCTTGTTTCAGATATAAACTTTAAAAAATGTGTTGGCCGTGTACGTAAAGCGAGAACATTAAAAATAATGTTGGACAGTTTCACGAAATGGTGGCGCTAATGTGAACAAGATGGCGGATGGTTTTGGCGGGAAAAACGCGTTCCGTGTGCTGCTATTACTTCTCGTCGAGAACGTTTTCTGTCAGATGGCACGGGAAAGCGAGGACCTGGGTTCGATTCATTTAACTTATTTCTTAGATTAGATTGAGATATTCATATTATATCCTTCGACTAGTCTATTCTCACAAAAATTAAACGTCAATTCTTAGTATTAAAAGCAAAACAAGGAAACCCACGTTATTAAAAAAAAACCGGTTTTTTATTAACTGTGTTTATTTTGACATAATTCATATAAATTAATCATTCAAATACATTATCATTATAATCGAACGGACTTTATAATTAGTTTTTTTTTTACACCCAGAATCAGATCAGAATGGGGGTGCTTTGAGGGTTATAGTATAGCAAATATTGCTATAGAATATTTATAAATGTTACGGCGTTGTGTAAGTAAGTTGAAATATAAAGATAATTGTTAATCATGTCGGAAAAAAGCTTTAAAAAATATAAATAAAAAAAGAAAAATTTAAAATAAACTTATGTCCGTGGGAAACCTGGAAGCCTCGCTGGTAGAATAATTGTTTCAATTAAATATTAATAAATGAAATGAAATTTAGTCTTAAATTAATTTAAAGTTTAAATTTAAAATATTTGAACGCAGCTTAACTTATATAGCAATATAAATCTTCAAAATATATAATAAAATTCTTAATAAGTTTTGTCCGTACGTGCAAGTGAATCGGGTGTTTTATTGCCAGGAATATGGCAGATCTAGGCTAGGGTTGCCAGATATCAAGAAATTCCTTTTCCTGTATTCTTTAGGAATTTATGTCATGTTCAATATAATATGCAATATTGCATTGTATAATGTATGGAGTGTGATATTATACAATATAGAAAGGAAGAAAATTATTTTGAATCAGTGTTGCCTGTGACATAGGCAGGAGACCTTTACAAATAAATCAGCAGATATATATTATGTATAAAGTAATAAAAGTCTACTCAGCCTTTAAACAACTAATAGATAATATATCGATAAGTATAAATCAACTCCTGCCGTACACATGTACCGCTGTGGTCCACCACTCCACTCCACCATTCGACCACGGTGGTCGAATGGCGGTTTTCATAGGTACGCCATTCCGAGGTCCCGGGTTAGTTTCCCGACCCAGTCAATGTAGATTATTATTAGTTTTCTATGTTGTCTCAGGTCTGGGTGTTTGTGGTGCCGTCGTTACTTCTGATTTTCCATAACACAAGTGCTTTAGTTACATACATTGGGATCAGAGTAATGTATGTGATCTTGTCTCATTATTTATTAAATCAAAATTGATGTGCCTGACCATATCTCCATGTTCTATGGCACTGAACAGATTTTGATAAGATTGTCACAAGTAGATAGAGTAATATACATACAAAGAAGGTTTTTATTTGTAATTTGTAAATATTTTGTATAAAATGAACTGTGACATTGTGTTATTCAAAAAACTGTTTTCGTACGCTAATACGGCTAACGACGGTTTATACTCATGAGATATATCAGAACAATGTACCAGAAAATTGTTGGTCTTTAAAAGGGCTTACGAAAACTCTGAAGAATACTGTATGCGTATATTGTAAGATACGCTCATAATTACATATTATTGATATGACTACCGCTATTTCGCATTTGATAATATATTTATTTGTAAATGCTAATTCTATTGCCGGGTTGCTGTATCAATTAGCTCTATGTTTTTGAAGTTATCCTCTTTTGATGCATTATGAAAAATGCTGAAGATAGTTAATTTTTTAGCATCACAAACATATTAGTTTAGAACACACTACACACAACATTTGCTCGTTAAACCACCAATTAAGTGTCAAGTCGTTCGAGAGACAACTTTACTTTATCTATTTTACAATGTTTCTTTTTTTGGAAATTTAAATTATGAAAGTTCAAATTTATAATTTTTTATATTTATGGAGAAGTGAAACTTCTCTATGTATGGTAGATAAGATCGACATGACGACAAAAGTTTTGAATCCTCTCACTTGCTGTTATGACTCCATATACACATATACATATTCTCTGCGACAACGACTATGCCTTGCACACACAGCACAAATTAATTTTTCTCCAAAGTTTAATTACAGATTTTCATTAATGCTTATAATGCCATATGAACTGTGGGCTGTTATAACGTTATAGGGCTTTTCCGTAGCTGATTTTTTACAAACAGTTCGTAGTCTGAACGTTGGAACGGGAAAAATTCTAGATAATGCGCAGAAGATTCTCTCAATATCTTATATTTTAACCTGGTCAGCCAGTACCCAGCACTAATGCCCAGACTGTAATATCAGTATTGCACAATTACCAATGACCAAGTAAGGGTATCTTGATGATTGTTAACATTTAGTTATTTTTATGTGCGTGTATTTTAGGAAGCATCACATTATCCATTATTAAAACACTGTAAATAAGATTTCACTCAGAAGTACACTTTCATTGGGTATGAATTCAATTTTTTTGCAAAAAATAAATAAATTATTAAGTACTTATACTCTTATAATATATAGAAAGATATAAATCTTTTTATAATAAAATAAATCTAAAAGTAAAATTAAAAGTACAATCACTCTTTTAATTGGAAAAATTTATTTCCTTTTTATGCTTTCGAAACATTTCAATCCGTTTGCTTGCTTTTAAAAACTCACAATTAGTATGCAGACGGGGATTTCCCTGAAAATATTTCACATTTACTGATTAGCTTGTGGAAATTGCCCGAATCAAATTAAATATGTTGAACGAAACCGGGGTTGCTGCTGACTTAGATTAAAAATAAGGCCGTCTACACATGGAGCGGTCGCTAATAGATAAGATATTAATAATATTATTTAAATAAAACTAGTTATACCGGATTTGAATCGCGTATATTAATTATTTTTGGCATCCCGACGGTAGACTGACCTACCCGTGACCAAGAACGCTGTAAAGTGCTCGAAACGTCGGGATGCCAAAAATAATTAATATACGCGATTCAAAACCGGTATAACAAGTTTTATTTAAATGTGTAATAATCGCGAAAATTTAAGACAACACTAATAATATTATTTATTTAACTGAGATTGCCCAGTGGTTAGAACGCGTGCATCTTAACCGATGATTGCGGGTTCAAACCCAGGCAAGCACCACTATATTAATATGTGCTTAATTTGTGTTTATAATTCATCTCGAGCTCGGCGTTGAAGGAAAACATCGTGAGGAAACCAGCATGTGTCTAATTTCATCGAAATTCTGCCACATGTGCATTTCATCAAGCCGAATTGGAACAGCGTGGTGGAATATGTTCCTAACCCTCTTTTTAATGGAAGAGGAGGCCTTATCCCAGCAGTGAGAAATTTACTTTACAATAATATTATTAATACTTTTATCATTTTACAAAACCTAACCGGTGTATAAAAAATATCACTACATATTATAAAACAAAGTCCCCCAGCTGGATCTGTCTGTATATATATTCCAGATAAGCTCCAAAATTGAAATAGAACGACAATTGTTAGACAAGTCGGAAAAAGCAACAAAAATGATATAAAAAAATATTTAAAAAAGTCTTAAGTCCACCCGTGCGAAGCCGGGTCGGGTCATTAGTGAATGTATCACTTTGGAGCTAACTTTAGAGATAACAAAGTAGTCAATACTCACAGTTGCGTTGCAGTGTATTTACAACAATGTTGTGTATTCGCAATGGCATTGATAGAATCATTGATATTCATTGTAAACAAGGTTTTTAACTACAAAGACAATAATTCCGTCCTATAAGATTCTGCTTAAATCTCTCCTGGAAATAAACATAAAAAAAAATATCTGGATTCAGGTCAGAGTGTTTTCTTTTTCGAACCGGTGATGGTACCGTTTCAATTGACCATAAATAAAGTGTAATCTATATTGAATAAAGTAATTTGAGTTTGAGTTTGACACTGTTAATTTATTCCTCAATTATTGACGAAATAGTGCCTAATTCACAATTGAAAATTGCAATATTTCAATTATTCGCAAATAAAACCTGTGAAACGCAATGGACCTGCTGAGTATGTACGTAAGAAAGTGTAATCTACATTGAATAAGGTAGTTTGAGTTTGACAATATTAATTTATGCCTCAGTTATTGACGAAATAGTGCCTAATTCACAATTGAAAATTTGCAATATTTCCAATTATTCGCAAATAAAACCCCTTAAACGCAATGGACCCGCTGAGTATGTACGTGTCCTTAGCGAAATGGGTTGATTGAAAATTTTCTTGATGCAACTGCAGCATTAGACTAATTCCAACGATTTAGGATTTTTGAGAGCGAAGCTACTTTTGAGCAGATTATAATTTTATCAGCATTTAATCGTATAAAAGTTTCCCAAAGGAATTTATAGAATATACGTGTTTCTTTTAGTTTTTAAAACTGTCATTTTTGTCTTGTCATATTAATGGCAATCGTGTCTAAGTACGACTAAATGAGCCACCTGATGGGAAGTGGTCAACACCACCTAAAAACATTATAGTTATTACTTAAATTTAAATGCGCTACAAAGGTGAGTGACCTTTCAAACCACAATAAAACACTATTGAGTACTGTTTTATCTCTGCATAGAATATGATGACTGGCAAGGACTGGCAACCCAGGCAAGACCAAGTTAAAAGTATGTGTTCTATAATATTTTTAACGAGTAAAAAATGGTGGGTTTGTTAAAGAAACTTTTGTTCTTATAGCTCCTAATTGAAGGTTGCAAGAAAAACGAACCTTTAGTGATTATCTTACTGATATTATAAATGCGTAAGTTTGTGTAGACGGATGTTCGTTGCTTAATCACGCCTTAACTGCTGATCGGATCGTAATCAAAATTGGAACATAGATTAATTAATAATCTGTAATACCATATAGGTTACTTTTATTCCTATCACCTCATTAACTTGGTAGGGCTTTGTGCAATTCAGTCTGGGTAGGTACCACCCACTTATCAGATATTTTACCGCTAAAGAACAGTAGTTGTGTTTCGTTTGAAGGGTGAGTGAGTGTTACTACAGGCATAAGGGACATAACATCTTAGTTCCCAAAATTTGTGGCGCATTGGTGATGAAAGGAGTGATTAATATTTCTTACAGCACCACAGCTTGACCGGCAATAAATAGCATAAAAAAACCAACTTACCGACCGTCTCCTGACTTGTGGATGCAGTGCTTGCATGAGCTGCAAGTCGTAACTACTATTTAATAAAAAAAATATTAGTGTACGAATTGTTTATCATTAACGTTCTTTAATCTTACTGGTACCATAATTAATTGTAATTTCAAAAGAGATGGTATTAAAACAAAACATTCAGCAATTAAGCTAGAAGTAACAGTCGTAAGCATACTTTAAATAGTGCTGGCTCTCTCTAGCTTATACTGACTTATAAGGAGCGAGGGAGAAAGAATGTTAGTGAGAGGAAGATTTGCAAAATATTAAAATATATTTATTTTGCAGCTAATTGCAATCGCAAACAAACAAATAACATTGTGTCAATTTTTATTCGTAATAGCTTCAGTTACAATTATCGAACAGTATTAATGAAACAAATTAAAGAGGTCTTTATTTTAATAGAAACACAAGATGACTTTCGCTAATCTTTGTCCTCGTGGTATTTTAAAGACAGAAGTCACATTTGTAAGTGTGTAACATACGTTTGTCAATGTGTGTGTTAATTTATTTACCAGTACATGTAATACGTAATTAAATTATTCATGTGTGTGTTTGTAATTCCTGTCTTTGGATCTGGAAGGTAACAAATTCCTTAACCTTTTACTGCGATGTTATATCATGATAAACTTTGTCTTTCTTTGTGTGTCTGTGTGTCAAATACACATGCACGTTGCGGACGTGTGTTTATTTTTATTTGTGTGCAATCGTAATAGCATGTAATTATTTAGTTAGTGTGAGTAATTTCCTTACCATGGGAGTTTAACATTATCCTTGAAACTTTTATGGGTGTGTAAACTATGGTATTAAAGAAGTCTGAAAGCGTTTCGTAAATTCAAATCATTTGTAAAAAATACGTTGGTAAAGAAGGTATATTATTCAATACAAGGTTACATGGACGATAAAAGCGTGAAATTAATGCTTGTTGACTTTCAGGCAGGATATACATATGTAATTGTATTTAACTAATCTCTTAACTTATATCTTTAAATGTTGAAAAAGAGTTTCTTGCTTCTTCTCGGTATAATTTGCATTCCGAACCAGTGGTAACACTTAATATATTTTGTTAAATGACGATTCAAAAGCTCTTATAAAAGCCTACCTGAATAAAGAAAATTTTGATTTGATATTTTGCTTAGTTGTATATCTCATGAGTTTTAGTAATACCTCTTTATTCCTCTAGTAACACCTACTATTGTGTTCTGGTTTGAAGAGTAATTCAGTATAACTATAGGCACTAATTACGTAACTTCTTTTCTATCTATGTGACGCGCATTCTCTATGAAAGAAATGGTTAACATGACTGATGTCTATGTCGGTGTCACTGGCCATGTTTTACCCATTCGTCTGTATATACTAATGAAAAAAAAACTTCACGTGAGAGTGTGAGATATTTGTCAATGTGTGAGTGCGTTAATTCGTGTTCCAGCAATTATAGTAACGTCTAATTAAATTCTTTGAGTGTGTGAGTTGATCTTGGAAGCTTAAAAAAAAATCTTGTTTTATTTATACCGAAACGTTACAGTTCCGTGAAAGTTGAAATTAAAGCGAGCTTAACAAATAAATTACTGGAATTAATAAAGAAAACGCGTCGAACATAAAAATTGTTCGCTCCACTTGCTACACCCGTTGCTCGCTTCTCGAGAGGATTAAATAAATCCCGCCAAGGGTTCTTAGTTCATAAAAAAATTAAAAAAAAAAACACAATTTCCTTTAATTTTCTAATCTTTTATTATAATCTTGTTAACGGTTATTTTTCTTTATTCTATTTTTCAATATTTTATTCACATACAAGTTTCCGAACGCGGCTTTATCTAAGAGGCTTAACAATAATAATAACTTTTATTTCAGAGCAATCACACACAAAAATGTACGAATATATTACATTCAAAAGCGAGAAAATAAGTTTTTGTTAAATATACCCAAAACATAACTATGAGATTGGATTACATATACCTTTTAACTAATCAATGTCTGTACCCGTAATGATTAATTACTTTGTTTTAGGTCAAAAACAAACGAATACCGATCATTTGTATAATATTAGTTGCGATGTATTTAGTTAATGTAGGATGGAAATCTTACACGACTGAAGACAAAGGCACAGCACAATGCTTTACGTGCTTTCTGAGGCACGGGGATGAATGTATCACAACTATTTACTATTCCAATCCCAGATTATATTTATTTACTTATTAGAAAACAAAACCAAATAATGTAAGTACATATATACTAATATGGTAGCTTCACTAAATTGTTAAATGACGATTCAAAAGTGCTTGTAAAGGCTTCTTGAATAAAGTTTATTTTAATTTTGATTCGTACTTATTTTATGAGTACAAGCGCTGGAGCTAGGCCGAGTTTGTGATGCAGACGTTAGTCTATTCCGATAATGTTATACATTTATCCAGCGTATTATTTATTAGTATTTATCTGTAGAGCGGCTCGAGTTATTGACGATCAAGCCCTTTCCGATCTCCTTGATCCTTTGGCTTTGCGTAGAGATGTTGGATCACTCTGCATCTTCTATCGAATTTTTCAAGAGAATGTTCCGAGATATCGTTCGGATTAACCCCGGCTGCTGAATTTAACCTTCGGACATCTCGTCAAAATTCGAAGTTTCACCCGCACCACCTTGATATCCGAAAATCCACAACAGCGCGATTTCTTAGACATTTTCTGCCTCGCACAACCACTTTGTGGAGCCAGCTTTCGCCGGCGGTTTTTCCGAACCGATTCGACAAGGGAACCTTCAAGTAAAGAGCGTACTCCTTCCTTAAAGGCCGGCAACGCACCTGCAAACCTGTATTGCAGATGTCCATGGGCGGTGGTAGTCACTTTTCATAAGGTGAGCCTCCTGCTAGTTTGCCACCTATGTCATAAAAAAAAACATTTATCCTACTAAATAGATTTGTAATCGAACTCGCGATTTACCTAAAAATTTTCTAGACTTAGCTGTAAAAGTAATCTATTAATATAAACCGAATTTGATGGCATTTGGTATGAAGCTTGAACTCCAAGAAAGGACATAGGCTGCTTTTTTGCCAAATACATGACAACCAACGCCTAAAACCGAGTGAAGAATCAATCTTCTACTAGAAGTATAATATACGTTGCATGTCGTATGCAACGTATATTATACTACTAGTAGAAGATTAGATTTTAGAAGTTACAATATTTCTTAATACTTTAGTTTCCATTTTAATTAACAATTTACTCATTTAGCGTTTCATGACGTCACATAATTCACTTTTAAGTACACAGAGTAACGTTTATACTTTAGCCTTTCACAGAGAGTCCATCTGACAGATTGTAAATGTATTTTAATGCAAAATATTTTGCTAACGAATACTAAAACAGCTTAACTTTGTTGAAACTGTGATGCTCTTTGTGTTGCTTTTTACCGCTTCCGAAATAAAGCGGCTTCCTTATGTATGTACTAGTTGTGGTCCGCGATTTCGTTCGTGTTTTGAAGTTTGGTAGTAAGAGCAATACCAAATTTATTCATGTTCACTTCAGTGCACTGATGCTTTCGTATTGATAATATTAGTATATTTGGCTGACTTCAAACTTGAATTTATCAATTCGACATTATTTCTATCCTCGAGTTTCTGATTCTTCTCGCTAGAGGCTGCTTTCCCCCAAAATACTACCAGTATTTGTAATTGTGAAGTTTACTTGAATAAAATTGATTTGATTTGACAATTTTAGCAGTTATGAACCAATTTTTTTAGTTGATACACTTTCTACCAGCATTAAAAATATCATTAATAAGGGTAGATAATGATAAAAAATGAGATGTGCGCCTGAAACCAGCCTGCATGTTAATTAATCTTCGTCTATTATAATCTTTTCTCACTAAAAGTAATTCCCTTACACGAGAAAGCGCAATGAATAAAACATTCACTAATTGCGAAAACAATTTAAATTTTAATCCGTAACATGAGAGTAATCTTAAAAAATAATATCAGCAACAAACGAATTAGCGAAACAATGCATAGCAACGTACACAGACCAAGCAGTCTTGAAAGTGGCAAAGATTATTATTACAACATAAAAAAGTAAAGTAACAGCCTGTAAATTAAACACTGCTGGGCTAAGACCTCCTCTTCCATTAAGGATAGGGCTTCAAACATATTCCACCACGCTGTTCCAAAGCGGGTTGGTGAAATGCACATGTGGCAGAATTTCGATGAAATTAGACACATGCAGGTTTCCTCACGATGTTTTCCTTCACCGCCGAGCATGAGATGAACTATAAACACAAATTAAGCACATATTTATATAGTGGTGCTTGCCTGGGTTTGAATATGAAATAGATGATTTAAGATGCACGTGTTCTAACCACTAGGCTATTTCGGCTACGGGTGCCATATTGATACTAAATATACTACAGAAATTCTGTTTATTTACAACGTCACATTACAAACATCTAAAATTGTCAGTGATTTTTTACTATATTGTCCATGTGTTATATACAAAAACGTTCCTCTCGAATCACTCAATCTATAATCGTTGTGTAATTTTAAAGATCTAAGCGTATACAGGGTCAGACAGCGGTAAACGACTTTGTTATATACTATGTCATGATAATATACCGTAAAGGCTATTCAGTAAGTTACAAGAAAATCTTCCATTACTAAGCATAGGAAATTTTGGTCTGTCCGATCATAATTCGTAGAAAACCCGGTTCATTACCGATTTCCGGACGGCTACTGGGAATAATTTATTATCATATACATAGAAATTATTCCTTGATGGAAAACTACAATTAGTTTTATTATTAATCAGGCTCGACCCGTCATTCTAGGCCTTAGTCATCAAGCACTTCACTACGTTTCATGGGTCAACATAAATTTGAAATAAATTTTCATTATAATTTCTGATTTATCTATTAGTTATTCGTAAAGCACGGCAGATGTCCTTGCTCTACCTGTGTATGTATCGCAGTAATTTATAGTATGACACAACTTAGATGTAGTATCGGCAAATTTAATAGAAATAGCTTCCTGTCGCACCATTCGACGCTATTCGTCGCTATGGATTTTCGCGTCAGTTCAACACGAGACAAGTGAATGTAAATTGACAAATATATTAGGTCATATGATGTTACAAGTTATTTCGTTTGTGTAAAGACCGTAATCACGTAAGAAATAAATGTTGATAATTTGCAATTCGGTTTTAAGAATCCTACCGATGCTACATCTAACTTGTGTCGTAGCATACTTTAATTCGCTTTTTAATTATTAGTCTAGCCATTTTCCTAAACGTAGGCAGTTAATCAGCGCTGTAGCGGCTTGATTTCAGCTAAACCCTACATATTATAAAACAAAGTCCCTCAGCCGCGTCTATCTGTCTGTATGTTAGCGATAATCTGCAAAACGACTGAGTATTTCATGCGGTTTTCACTGTTAGACAGAGGGATTAATGAGGAAGGTTTTGTGTAAATAATTTGAAATGAAAAGACAATTGTTAAACATGTGGAAAAAAGCAAGAGAAAATATATAAATAAAATTTAAATATGTAAAAAAAAAAATACTCATGTCCGCCTGTGTAAATCCAGGATGAGACGCTAGTTGTGTGTTGTGTCAAAGCTGAAATCATTGTTGGCCATTTAGTATAAGTACACACACAAGTAAAGTATACAAAGATAAAAAGTTGGCTGTGTTTGTATCAGTTCTATGTAGATAGTATCTAAATATGTAAATAATTTACGCTTTAGATAAACCAATAGTGAAGGGATTAGTTAAATGCAATACCTTCTAGTTTCGAATTACAATACACGAACTCCTCGTCCCGTTTCATACATATACATTAAACACTATATATTTTAAGATTTTAGAACCAACAAAAAGAATCCCTGTTATTTCCTTAAATAATATTAGTATATTATTATATTTTATGGAAAAAGTTGGCGGACGAGCGTATGGGCCATCTGATGGTAAGTGGTCACCATCGCCCATAGACAATGACGCTTTAAGAAATATTAACTATTCCTTACATCGTCAATGCGCCACCAACCTTGGGAACTAAGATGCTATGTCCCTTGTGCCTGTAGTTACATTGGCTCACTCACCCTTCAAACCGGAACACAACAATACTGAGTACTGTTATTTGGCTAATGAGTGGGTGGTACCTACTCAGACGGACTCGCACAAAGCCTTATCATCAATTATACATACAAATTTCCTCTTAAGTAATTTTTTATTGATGATAACCGCATTTAAATCTGTTGCTCACTTTAAAACCTCAACAGAAAGCAGGAAGTGATTTTGTTTAATATACATATATATAGTAGAGATTTGATACTATAAATCTTTAACATACACATGTACATTTGTATATGAACCAAATTTCACGGAAATCTGTCAAACGGTATTAAAATGTATCATATATAATGTTATATCTCAAATAGATATATTACGTGTAGGATTATTATCTTATTTGTATTTTGTAATATACATATGTTTGTATCACGTAAATATAAAATTCATTCGCATACAGTTCATAAGAAATAAAATGTTAGAAAACTAGATAATCTTCTACTATAAGTTTAGTAAGACATCAAGCCCCATGGGGCACGAGCATCCGCGTACAGAATCACACATCGCACTGTTTATGCCCCGATGTATACCTCATAATCTGTGGCTTCCCCGCAATTTTTATTCGACGCGAACGTCGGAGGCTTTGTAGGAATTTTTGAGAGCCCTCGGGAATTATCGACAACTGACCCGATATGTGATTTAGTTGAATTACGAGTTGCCTGTCGCGCGGGACCCGAGGTAGACCTTTTTGTCCTAATCATATATATTTTTTGACAGGCGGTAATATTTATTATTTAATAGTGGTAGTTTAATAACATAACTTGATAAGTAGATACTTGGTGGCCAAATAACAGTACTCAATGTTGTTGTGTTCCGGTTTGAAGGGTGAGCGAGCCAGTGTAACAGGCACAAGGGACATAACGTCTTAGTTTCCAACGTTGGTGGCATGTTGACGACGTAAGGAATAGTTAATATTTCTTACAGCGTCACTATCTATATATAAAAATCTGCCTGTCAATCATCAATCTGCATTTGAGCACCAGAGAAGGCCTATTTTCAGTATTAATACATGTAAAAACTGTTACTTTTAAAAAAAGATCATATGTGTTTACGATGTAAACATACACACTACTTATAACGAAGGTGTCGTGACTCTCGTCTTAAACTTATTAAGGCCTAGCTTTTATTTGCCGAGTCTTGATTGTAACGTACGATAATTGAACTTAAACTTTATTATAGCTCATTTCATTCAAAAGGGTATACATAAAAAAACCATAGATCTACATGTGTAGATCTATGACTATCAATAAGAAAATGTAGACATTTTGAATAAAGATTTTTGACTTTGACTTACTCTACTTAGATGTCGGAAAACCCACAATAGCGCGATTTTTAAGACATTTTTTAATATTGGAACTGTTTATCTTTACTGCTCCAGTGATTGGAATCTATACTTCTATACTAATTTTATACAAGTAAAAGTAACTCTGGCTGTCTGTTGTTTTTTCACTACCAAACCACAGAATCTAATTTGATGAAATTTGGTATGACGCATACTTGAGCTCCAAGAAAGGCCATAGGCTACTTTTTTCCCTTACATAATAATATGACAACCGACCTCTAAAACGATCGAAGTGTGCGACAACTAGGAGACTATATGTGTGATATTAGAACAAGTGTGGCATGAAAATCGATTTGAATACATCGATCATGCCGCCTATGATTCCCGGGAGTTTTTAAAAATTCAGCTCGAAACTTTGAGTTTGACTTTGCAACTAAAATTGCGACAGATATCAAAGGGGTTACAAGACATGCCGGGGCATAAAGAGCGATATGTGATTCCGTACGCGGTTATACCCCGGGGGCTTAGCGTCTTTATGAGGTTATCGTATTATATATGGGATTATCTGTTTTGGCGTATTGGAGTTTGTTTATTCCGTGTCGAAATATACTTACATTTTTAATACCTGTGGACGTAAGTTCATAAAAAAGCTTGTGTCATTTAATTGGTTACAATGTTCTCCAATTTAACGTAACTGAGTAGTTCCTTAGATAGCTTATCTATGTATACTAATATTATAAACTCTGTATTTTGTCTGTTGCTGTTTCATTTCAACTGCTGAACCGAATGATATGATAAAGGTCGAACTACTAGAAGCGAGATGGCCCAGTTAGAAAGGGTAGGTTCAAACCCAGGCAAGCACCACTGAATATCTATGTGGCTTAATTTGTGTCTATAATTCATCTCGTGCTCGTCAGTGAATGAAAACATTAGGAGGGGACTTACATGTGTCTAATTTCATAGAAATTGTGCCACATGTGTATTCAACCAACTTGCGTTGGAACAGCGTGGTGGAATATGGTCCAAACCTTTTCCTCGAAGGGAGAGGAGGTCTTAGCCCAGAAGGGGAAAATTTACAGGCATTTGTTGTTGTTGAAGGTCGAACGAAGGACGTGGGCTTTGCCTTGAAGGCGATAACTAGTTAAAAAAAGTCAAGACGTTATATTAAGTTATGTATTAAAAATGAAATAAGTTTCTCAGCTAAAGGCTTACCTGCCTCGCTGCGGGTTACTCGGCCTTAGATCTCGGAATTATGCGGATCCATTTAAGTTCCCTCACTATGTTTTCCTTCGATGCATATATTTTATTCGGAATTTCGAGATGCCGTTGTGGATTTTAAAGGATATTTGATTTTTATACATATATTACTATGCGGGTGAAATGATTATACGAAGTCTTCTTTGAATTATGCATGTAATGTGTTGTTTTATTATAAAATTGTGAGTATTGTTAGATTATAATCTCGCGAGATTTTAAACTGTCCAAAGATTATAAAGTGCAAAATTGTGTACAATTTAGAGCATTTTTTTTTGGAATAGGTTGGCCGTCCAGCATATGGGCCAACTGATGGTAAGTGGTCACCATCACCCATAGACAATTACGCTGTAAGAAATATTAACTATTCATATCATCGTCAATGCGCCACCAACTTTGGGAACTAAGATGCTATGTCCCTTCAAACCGGAACACAACAATACTGCGTACTGTTGTTTAGCGGTAGAATATCTGATGAGTGGGTGGTACTTACCCAGGCGGGCTTGCACAAAGCCGTACCACCAAGTATTTTATTTTTCTGTAGATTATTATCTATCTTTGCGAATTTCGGTGGATTTATAAAAACCCTAGTAGGCTAGATTCCTAATCCACAATATAGGTACCTAATACAAAGATCATAAATTTAGTAAAAGCAGTATCAATATTCATTGCATGTTTTTATTACGCCGAAAACCACTCATGTAGTCATATATACCCTTTTTCTGTTCCATAGAAACCTAATAATATAAACTATTTTATATGCTAAAGAAACAGTTTGTATAATTATACATCGGAACTTCGCTTCCATGACGGAGTAGATTTCGAACTTTAAACTTTTATACTTCGTGGTAAATAGTACAAAAGTTGTGCTCTGTCAAGCCCGTTTGTACTACAGGAACAAGTGACATACCATCTTAGTTCCCAAGGTCAGTGATACTTTGGCGTTATAAGGAATGGGTAATATTTCTTTCAATGCCATTGTTTATGGGCGTTGGTGACCATCTAATACCACCACGCTACTCCACTGCATGCTGTATACTCATGATGGTATCATGGTATTATTAATCTTTATAATTATATACAAAGTTTTCAAGTAATTTTCAGAGAGTACCTGAATGCATCAGATGAATTGATTTTTAACGGTGAAGTTTGTTCCTTCATTTTATATGCAACTAGTTTACTCGGCCATATTTCTCGGCTTAGACTTCTTTGTAAAGTTTTGAAGTTTAGCCCCGAAGTTGTATTATGTTACTTGTTAGCCGTAGTTTATATTATAAGGTCTCGAGATTAAACTTGATGGACAGTTACGTAGTAATTATAGCTATCGTTGGTTTTACTTGATCGGATTTGTCCATGCCCGTCGGGGTAGATTGGTACCTACTGGTACCACTATATTCTACCGCCAAACAGTGAGTACTGTTCTGAGTTAAAGGATGAGTGAGTTAGAATAAATACAGGCCCATTGAAAATATACATATAACATCTTAGACTCAACGCTTTGGTTAAAATCTCTTACATCGTCCATGTCTATGCCTCGTGGTGACAATTTACCATCAGATGGTCCATCATAAGTAAGGTAGAGGTACACCCTACCCAATTTATAGGAAAAGTATAAATAATATGTTCTTACTTTATACTTATCTATAGCTTATCATCGTTACTATAATAAACTAGTCATTACGAGCTGAGTTCAAAGTTAATATGACTCAGAATTTTAGCATCTGCTCAATAAACAAATCTAGGACGAGTTAATTGATATGTTATTCGTATAGCAAAATTATTACTTCCTACTATCGACATCTGTAGGAAAAATGGTGACCCATGATTATTATGTCCTTCGATAGTACACTTACAAATCTTTTTTTTAATTCTAAGTCTTATATTTGCTATATATCATTTTAAATTAACATGGTTATTTTTATTACTAAACTAATTTTGACATTATCTACGAATGTCTTGTTCAGTCTCGTGAACAAGACATTCGTAGATAATGTCGAAATATGGAGCTCCACCGAACAAAAATAAAAAAACATGGTAAATATCCCGAAATTAATACTTATATTTGCTACTTTACCCGATAATACGAATATGCTGTTTAAAAGTAGAATGGTTACTCGTATCAAACCGCACAAGTATTTCGCTTTTACGTATTGTTATGTGAAAATCTTTAAAGTAAACATTCCCGCGTCAAGTGGATGCAATGTTATGGAGCTAAAACCTTATACGCGATTCGATGTAACAGCAAATATGTAGGGACCGAATGCATATTTACTGCATTGTGTTTATATTAGATTCACAAAATACGTTCTGCAGTAATAACATTTAAATATTACTAGGTATATTATATAGTATACAACAAAGTCGCTTACCGCTGTCTGTCCCCGTGTATGCTTGGATCTTTAAAATTACACAACAGACTTTAATGCGGTTTTTTTCAAAAGATAGATTGATTTTAGAAGAGGGTTTATTTGTTTATATGCTCAAGAGTAGAGAAACATTGATAATTTTAGAAATTTTAAAGTGATTTTGTAAATTAACAATTTTTTTTGTACTTACACTACAAACGCTTTTTTTTTTTTTTTTTTTTTTTTTTTCGCTGGAAAAACGCTTTACGCGCTTCCCCCACGTGATGGAAAGTGGGGGGGTGTGTGGGACTCCCCGGAGCCCTGAACGCCGAGTACGCCCAAGCACACCGGGTTTACCCACTAAAAAACCAGCGGTACCCTCTCCGTCTTTCGGCGGACGCCACGGGATCGCTTACGCATGCTACCGTGACGCCCTGACGGTCGGCCCGTCTATACGGGCCTCCAACAGCTAGGGGGGATTCCCAGGGTACTGGGACCCCCCCTGGTCCCTACGGCGCCTATTGAGGCGGAGGGAGAAGGTGCGCGTAGCGCCTTTTCCTTCTCCCCGGTCGTCTTCTGCGGAGCGAGTCAGCGGCGGCATTCTTTTCCCGCTCCCGCTCCGCTGCTTCCTTCTGCGACATGACACTTTCGCAGAAGGAGCGCATCTCCGACCAGCACATCTCGCTACCGAGCATGGCGTTGATAACGCTCGACAGCGAGAGGTCTCCGCCCATACTTGCCGTAAGGGTGTGCCTCTGGGGCCCCCACGCAGCACACTCGTACAGGGTGTGGTACGCCGTGTCCACTGGCGCACCACACTCGTGGCAGGAGGGTGACTCCTCCCGCCGCGCTATCCCGTGCAGGTACTTACCGAAGCACCCGTGTCCGGTAAGTACCTGCGTCATTCTGTACGACAGTGTGCCGTGCTTCCTCTCGACCCAGCGACTCAAGTGGGGACGAATCGCCTCCACTGTCGCTAGGCCCGCCGAGGGAGACCCCAGATCCTCCTGCCATCGGGCGATCAGGGCTTGCTGGGCTAAAGCCCTGATCCGCCCGACCTCCGCCGACCCCGGACGGTCGCCGCGGTCCCTAGCCTCGACCCGGAACCGGTACACTTCCGCGAGCACCTCCGCCTGGAGCTCCCAGGGCGGATCACCCGCGAGAAGTGTCGCCGCTGTCCACGACACCGTACGGTACCCTCTGATGCCTCTCACCGCTATGACCCTCTGCGGCTTTCGCAGCAGGGCCCGATTTTTAGCGGTGAGGGCGTCTATCCAGATCGGGGCACCGTACAGCGCCATCGACCTCACTACGCCGGAATAAAGACGCCGGCATAGCGACCCCGGCCCCCCCACATTCGGAAGGAGGCGACCAAGAGCGGCGGCGGCATTGATGAGCCTCGGGCCGAGATGAACAAAATGCTGCCCGAAGCTCCATCGTCCGTCCAGGATCAGGCCCAGATACTTCATCTGGGCCTGCACTTTGATCACCGTCCCGTGGACGGTGATACTCGCCCCTCGTGGGGGTCCTTTCCGTGGACCGTGGAAGAGGAGGGCCTCTGTTTTGGATATGGAGACCCTCAAGCCCAGCATTCCCATGCGGTCCACGGTGAGAGCCGTTCCGACTTCGGCAAGGCGAGCCGCCTCCCGGAAGTCCCGTCCAATCGCCGTGACGAGAGTGTCGTCAGCATAACACAACACCCCCATCTCGGGAAGGACGGGAGCCCGCAGGAGCCAGTCGAAACCGACGTTCCACAGAATTGGGCCGAGGACCGACCCCTGTGGAACGCCGCAACCCACTCGATGCCGAACGATCCTCCCATCGACCCCCGCCCAGAGGACCTCCCTGTCCTGGAGGTACGCCTCCAGCAGTCTCCTCAGATAGGTCGGCACCCCATGGTATCGGAGTGCCTCCCGTATCGTCTCGAAAGGGAGACTATTGAAGGCGTTCGCCACGTCAAGCGACACAGCCAGGACGACCTGCCCCCGGGCCACCGCTTCCGTCGTCCGAGTCTTCAGGGCGTTCAGGGCGTCGACCGTCGACCGGCCCGCCCTGAATCCGTACTGCGCCTCCGAGAGACCCGGACCGACCTCCTCGAGGTGCTGAACGAGACGGGCTGCAAGGACCTTCTCGAAGAGTTTTCCCGTCTCGTTCAGCAGCACAATTGGCCTGTATGCCGAAGGGGAATCCAACGGCCGACCTTCCTTCAGCAACAGGACCAATTTCCCTTCTTTCCAAGGCTTCGGAAACTGCCCGCTGCACAGACATTCGTCGAACAGCTCCCGAAGCCTTGCACCTAGGTATTCCAGGGTGTCGCACAGAATACGCCCTGGAACCCCGTCCGGACCCGGCGCCGTCTTCCTGGCCCTCAAGCGGCCGAGGGCCATCTCCATCTCCCGCTCCGTAATCAGTGGTGGAACCACTGCGTCTTCGGTCACGGAGCGGGGGGCCATCTGCGGAGGGACGTGCTCGCCTGGATGGGGGAAGAGTTCCCCAACCAGGCGAAGGAGGAGTTCCGGCGGCATCGTCTCGGTGACGGGGGCGCCTTGAGTGCGGAACTTCCCGCGTACACCGCGGTACGGGCGCCCCCACGGGTCTCGATTGAGACCCGCCAGAAGCTCCTCCCTGGCCTTCTCCTTGGCCTTGCGTATCGCCAGCTGCAGCTCTTTTTTCAACTGGCGATAAGCGTCCAGCAACTACATTACAAACGCTGATTGAACCCTACGAGATCAAAATAATGTGCTACAGTATTTTACACCTTAAAAAGATCTTCAAAAAAGACTGCGATGGTATATGTCTGTAATTAACCATGATAACCATTTTTAATCCATTTTTTTTTCGAGGAATTATTCCTCGAAAAAAAATGGAATGAGCGTACAAGGAGTACGCTCTTTTCCTTAAAGGCCGGCAACGCACCTGCAATCCCCCTGGTGTTGCAGATGTCCAGTGGCGATGGTAGTCACTTTCCATCTAGTGCCTTCCTGCACGTTTGCAATCTATGTCTTAAAAAAAAAATTAAGTGTGAAAATGGGGGTAGTTTGTATGGGAGCAGAGATGGCCCAGTGGTTAGAACGCGATGATTGCGGGTTCAAACCCAGGCAAGCACTGCTGATTCATGTGCTTAATTTGTCTTTATAATTCATCTTGTGCTCAGCGGTGAAGGAAAGCATCGTGAGGAAACCTGCATGTGACAAATTTCATAGAAATTCTGCCACATGTGTATTCCACCAACCCGCCTTGGAACAGCGTGGTGGAATATGTTCCAAACCTTCTCCTTAAAGGAAGAGGAGGCCTTTAGCCCGGCAGTGGGAATTTACAGGCTGTTGTTGTTGTTGTTGTTGTTGTATGGGAAATCAATAATTTCTTAATTAAGGATTATAAAAGTATTTCTTTCTTATATAGTGTTTGTGCGTTTTTGGAAAGAAAACATCGTGATGTAGACGGGTAGGTTTGTATTTAGTAATGGCTATACCCATTAACCCGCAGTTGAAACAGGTGGTGTAATACTTTAAAAACTCTCTGCTTAATAGAGGTGAGGGTTTTTGTCCTGCCGTGGGATAAATACAATGAGCTATTTAAGGCCGTTATTGCATCACTTTTATTTACACTTTTTGATACCATTATAACAGAACCACGCATTACGAAACTCAAATTTAAATTCATTTATTCAATATAGAAGCATCACACTTACTTATTGATGGTCAAATTAAACACTACCACCAGCTCGGAAAAAGAAATACCCTGACTTGAGAAGAACCGGCAAAAAAACTCAGCGCTTCTTTTTTTGTCAAATTAATTACCACTCTGTGGGACCTTTCGCCGGCGATTTTTCCGAACCGTTACGACTTGGGACCCTTCAAAAAAAGAGTTTACGCTTTCTTTTAAGGCTGGCATTGCACCTACAAGCTCCATCGTTGCATGTCCATCAGCGGTGGTAGTGTACTTTCCATCAGGTGAGCCTCCTGCCAGTTTGCGACCTATTACATAGAAAAAATCTTGCAATTATTAACATAACACAGTTACAATTACTGAAGAAAATAGAACACAATCTGAAGCAAAAAATATTACCAAAAAAATCGCGTTCAAAAGTTTGTCTGCAGATTCGCATAAAAAAAACGATAGGTGTCGTGGGACTCCGTTAGAACGAAGTTGTTTTCGCTGTATATTATGTATTACGTAACATACAAAACGAAATAAATTAGCAAAGTTTGAGGATAATGAAACGTCAAGGAGCAAAATTGTTATTAAAACGATGTGAAATTTTAATACTTACAGATTTTAAATTTATTGATTTTTGTAAAACCGTATATAAAAGAAAAAGAGAAAATGCTTGGAGGGAAAATATGGCATTTTTCTTCAGACATTCTTCCGAATTCTGCCCGTTCAGTCATGTTCAATAACTTTGAGTTGCAACCAACTTGGAGCAATACTGGTCCCAATGCAATATTCAACTCTCTTTATTTGAAATCGGCTAAAATTATGTAGCCAAGAAAGCTAATATTGACGTGACAAGAAACACATACAGTGTGCATGAGTGTTAGTCAATATTGTTATCGTAGATAACGTTTGAAAAATCGACGAATATGTCTAAAATTTAGGTATTCTTACAATGGTCATACTTAAATACTATTTGATACCAACATGAGCTACATATAGCTAAATTATTTGAATTCACCAAAAAGCATAGAACGTGTTTGAAATTATCATATTACTCACTTGAATTAAGTGTTAAATAATCTAAAGAAAATTTTAGCGTTAAGAAACGGAAAGAAACACACAGAGTACGTCAATACATTAAAATAAAATTTACGTATATCCTGTGGAGAAATTAAAAAGTCTACTTAAATTTTACTTGGTGGTAAGGCTTTGTGCGGCATAAGGCATCAGTTATTCTACCGCCAAATAACAGTACTCAGTATTATTGTGTTCCGGTTTGAAGGGTGAATGAGCCAGTATAACTACAGGCACAAGGGACATAACATCTTAGTTCCCAAGGTAGGTGGCACATTGACGATGTAAGGAATAGTTAATATTTCTTACAGCTTCATTGTCTATGGGTAATCGTGACCACTTACCACCAGGTGGCCCATATTCTCGTCCGCCAAACTATACCATAAAAAAATAAGTCCACCGCAATTGACACGTTTATCGGTAATCGAATAAAACCGCTGGTCCATTGATTTGATCTCCATTAAGCCGATCTTAATGACAGCGATAGTTTAAAATACGAAACTCCGTATAACGATCGGTGCTAAAAATACCGTGACCATTTTCGGGTTTTTAAAAGAGATTGCAATCAAGAATGCGAGACATAAGCTTTGGCTACTATTATGCAAATATGGCGCTCGGACCGAGCTTGTTATTGTCCGTGAAGATCTGCATTTTCCATGGCTTTGATCTTTTATGCCAGTTAAAAGGACGCCTTATTTTGGAAATTCGGAAGATATGTCTTCCAACCAACTTTTATGACAAGTGTCGAGATGGCCCAGTGATTAGAACGCGTGCATCTTAACCGATGATTGCGGGTTCAAACCCAGGCAAGCACCGCTGATACATGTGCTTAATTTGTCTTTATAATTAATCTCGTGCTCAGCGGTGAAGGAAAACATCGTGAGAAAACTTGCATGTGACAAATTTCATAGAAATTCTGCCTCATGTATATTCCACCAACCCGCATTGGAACAGCATGGTAGAATATGTTCCAAACCTTCTCCTCTAAGGGAGAGGAGGCCTTTAGATCAGCAGTGGGAATTTACAGGCTGTTGTTGTTTTATGATAAGCGTGGAATTAATTTTTCTAATCGCTTTCCAGATTTATATTTTGATTGTGATGCTGCTTGGTCATAAAAATACTGGCATACTAAGATAAGAAATAGAAATTTAAGACGAGATACTCCAAAGGCACGGAGAACACGTAAAGATCGAGATCAAGATTATATGTAAAAAAATAACAGTTTTTGCTTTTAATTAAAACCCATCGAGTATTTTTTACACCTATTTATGGTAAGTATAATTCGTAAATATTAAATTTGTCACATTTACAAAGGGTAACATTGAAAATCAGAATGGTATAGCTATTTGGTACACAATTATAGATGTTGATTCAGCAGACTTTTTTTCTTGAGTCATTCTATCTTCAGATTAAGTAACGTACATATACTTTGTGAGACGTGTATACTTATTTTTTAATTGTGTCAAATTAACTTACTTATAACGTAAACAATGTGCTTTGTTATGACTGTCTAAGGGAGAAACTTTTAGACCGAAATCAGCAAATAATCATGTTTAGCGGTACAGCAGGTGACAATAAAATGGAATACTACAAAACATAATCGGTTGTAGGGTTTGTGTTTGTAAATTACGACCCATATTCTTTCACCAAACAGCGATACTAAGTATTGTTGTATTCCAGTTTGAAGAGTGAGCAAATGTAACAACAGGCACAAGGATCATATCATCTTTGTTTCCATGGTTGGTGAATTGGTGACCTAAGAAATCGTTAATATTTCTCGCCAAGTCTATGGGCGGTGGTGACCACTACAATCAGTATACATCATTAGAATTACTATGAAAATATCTAAAGGCAGATAATGTATTCCGAGTGATTTTATCAAAGTCCAAAATTCTAAAATATACGTCCAAAAAGATCAGCAAACTTCAATATTTATTTCATGAAGTGTTGAATTGAATTGGACATCGAGTAAATTCTTAAACATCAAGTCAGATATTTATATTACAAAATATATTTTTGTCATCCAATGTTCTCTGCAACATAATTTATTGTAGCGTGAACGATAGCCGTGATTAATGGCTAGATATTTTGTTTCGAAAATACATTTTTTTTAATGTAAATATTTTTGGTGAATTTTTATTTTACCCGTATTAAGAGCACTAAAAACCCGATATTGGAAAATTTGTAATTGCATGCGATGATTTGAGAAGAATTGAAAATACTGTTTGAAATAAATCGTTATTAAATATCACTATCCAGATGCCGCCAAGTTTTGTCTCTCAAAATGATCATCATTGACGTTTCCATAGTAGTTAATTATCCACACAATATGGCATTGATGGTACTTCAGAGCTGGTACTGCACCTTTGCGAGCAGTGAACGTATTCATCTACCTCGTTACGTAACGTACAGAAGTGGAGTTACTTTCAGTTTAGCAACGTTACGCGTGAAATTCGACCTTGAAATCTTATCTGTTTCTTCTTTACTTGTTTAGTTGGTGGTACGTCTTTGAACAAGCGCATCTGTTACCACCCACTGAACAGATATATTAGCGCTAAACAGCAATGCTTAGTATTACCGTTGAGATGTGGTTTGAAGGCTGTTTGAGTCAGTTTAACTGCGGGTACTAGTGCCTGTCCCTAGGGACATAACATTCAATCCCAAGACTACTGGTGTTTAGGATGGGATATTTAATATTTTCTTCGCTTTGTTTAACTTCAAAAAACCTTTAAATAATTTCAAAATTCAATAGTTCAGCTCAGATTAATTTATCACTTTGTCGTATGTAACGAGATGCAAACGTTTTTGGGTTTTTATACTTTATTGTACTTTAATTAACAATATATACGGTAACTTTATAATGTTTCAATTTTCAAGATTAATAAAATACATACTTAAAGTAACTTTCAATTCTCGTTCCAATACATATTTCAGTAACGGTCTATAAAGACGTAATACATTCGCCCATAAAAGATTCATCATTTCAACGTAGTTTACAATTTACTTAATACATGTATAAGGTTCCACTCCAGATTCATATGCTAACGTTATATTAATCATATATTCATTTTAAATGCCAAAAAGGTCTAATAAAACTGTATGCCTTATATACATATGACTTCAAAGAGGTCGTGCTCCTTTAATATCGATAGACCGCCCTGGGTTCCTTACATCAAATCTTATTTGATACGGTAAAACATACAAATTAAAAAGTCGGGATGTGGTCGGGACTGAAATCGGGAGATTTATTATGGTATAGAATTTCTATTTATGTAAAAATGTATTGAAAAAAAAAAAAAGATATAATTCCGGAATATACTTTTCTAAGTAATCTTAGTTTAGTAATATTAGTAATTTTTTTTTCTTTCATTTTTGTATTGCAGGGCGAACGTGTAGCTATGGCATACATATATGTTAGAGCAACGAAGGGCCTGGTATTTGTGCCTTGGTTTGAAACTCGATGAAATGAAATAGTATGACGAAAATTGTCAAAAAAATAGTGTAATTTCTAGCGTGTGTAAATTGCGCTTTATATAAGATACAAATATCAAGAAGAAAGACAAACAATAAAAGTAATAGTAACATATATACAATAAAAATAGTTTATAAATTATACACAAACACACAACAACAAAAAAATGTACACCTATCGTGTACATTTTTTGTTTATTTAATGTAATCTGACCCGTTTAAAATCTGACAGGCATTGCGTTTTTGAATCTTCATTTTACAGAATCATATGAATCATAAATGCACTTATTCGGAATTTATATCTTAACAAGGGGAGCCAATAAGAAACTCAATATTTTCAAAAAAAGTACATATAGTCTATATAAAAAAGTAAAGTAACAGCCTGTAAATTTCCCACTGCTGGGGATAAGGCCTCCTCTTCCATTAAGGAGAGGGTTTGGAACATATTCCACCACGCTGTTCCGATGCTGGTTTAATTTCGGTGAAATTAGCCACATGTAGGTTTCGTCAAGATGTTTTCCTTCACCGCCGAGCACGAGATTAATTATAAATACAAATTAAGCATATGTATATAGTGGTGCTTGCCTGGGTTTGAACCCGCAAGCATCAGTTAAGATACACACGTTCTAACCACTGGGCCATCTCAGGTCACTCATAGTCTATATGTATATTAATAAATAAAATTTTTAACAAAAAAAAAACCGACATCAAACAATACACTATTGAAACGAATAAATATTCACTAAAAAGTAATAACAATAATTACCTATTCAACATATTTTTTAGAGTCCCCCTAAGTAAAATGAAATGAAAAATATTAGACTACTTAAAAGTCGATTTACGTCGAGTCGATTTCAAAGTACTAAGGGAAGCACTAGCTTTCAAACAAACAAAATTATCAAAATCGGTCCACCCAGTGAAAAGTTATGAGGTAACAAACATACAAAAAATGCAGACGAATTGATTACCTCCTCCTTTTTGAAGTCGGTTGAAAAGTGTACCGCTTCTTACACTTTTTATATTAAGTAGCGTTATGGAAATATCATCGTCACTCGCTGCTACGTTCCTAATGGCGAACGTTATCGATAGCATTCGAAGATAACTTTTAAAAGGGTCATTAATCAAAGTAGAACATCTTAAGTCTAACATTATAAAGAGGTAAGTTTTGTTTTATTTCTTTTTTTTTAGTTCTATATATTACTTTTTTATTAATTACTAGCAATCCAGCCTCACACGGGTGCAATGCTAATACTAAATATACTACTTTTTTTTCTTGTTTCTTTACTATATTGTCCATGTTTTATATACAAAAACCATCCTCTCGGATCACTCTATTTATATCTATATTATAATCTATCTATATCTATACTTGAGCTGAGATGGCCCAGTGATTAGAACGCGTGCATCTTAAACGGGTTCAAACTCAGGCAAGCACCACTATATATATGTGCTTAATTTGTGTTTATAATTCATCTCGTGCTCGGCGATGAAGGAAAACATCGTGAGGAAACCTGCATGTGTCTAATTTATAAAAGTTCTGCCACCTGTGCATTCCACCAACCCGCATTGGAACAGCGTAGTGGAATATGTTCCAAACCTTCTCCTCAAAGGGAGAGGAGGCCTTAGCCCAGCTGTGGGAAATTACAGGCTGATTTTGTATGTAGATTACATTAATATAGTCGGACGATTGACTCGGGCCCTGCTGCGCAAGCCGCAGAGGGTCATAGCGGTGAGAGGCATCAGAGGGTACCGTACGGTGTCGTGGACTGCGGCGACACTTCTCGCGGGCGATCCGCCCTGGGAGCTCCAGGCGGAGGTGCTCGCGGAAGTGTACCGGTTCCGGGTCGAGGCGAGGGACCGCGGCGACCGTCCAGGGTCGGCGGAGATCGGGCGGATCAGGGCTCTAGCCCAGCAAGCCCTGATCGTCCAATGGCAGGAAGATCTGGGTCACCCACGGCGGACCTAGCGACAGTGGAGGCGATCCGTCCCCACTTGAGTCGCTGGGTCGAGAGGAAGCACGGCACACTGTCGTACAGAATGACGCAGGTACTTACTGGACACGGATGCTTCGGTAAGTACCTGCACGGGATAGCGCGGCGGGAGGAGACACCCTCCTGCCACGAGTGTGGTGCGCCAGTGGATACGGCGTACCACACCCTGTACGAGTGTGCTGCGTGGGGGCCCCAGAGGCACACCCTTGCGGCAACTATGGGCGGAGACCTTTCGCTGCCGAGCATCATCAACGCCATGCTCGGTAGCGAGATGTGCTGGTCGGAGATGCGCTCCTTCTGCGAAAGTGTCATGTCGCAGAAGGAAGCCGCGGAGCGGGAGCGGGAAGAGAGTGCCGCCGCTGACTCGCTCCGCAGAAGACGACCGGGGAGGAGGAAAAGGCGCTACGCGCACCTTCTCCCGCCGCCTCAATAGGCGCCGCAGGGACTAGGGGGGTCCCAGTACCCCGGGAATCACCCCTAGGTGTAAGAGGCCCGCATAGGTGGGCCGACCGTCAGGGCGTCACGGTAGCATGCGTAAGCGATCCCGTGGCGTCCATCGAAAGACGCAGAGGGTACCGCTGGTTTTTTAGTGGGTAAACCCGGCGTACTTGGGCGCACTCGGCGTCCAGGGCTCCGGGGAGTCCCACACACCCCCCCACTTTCCATCAAGTGGGGGAAGCGCGAAATGCGTTTTTCCAGCGAGAAAAAAAAAAAAAAAAGTCGGACGATTGACGACGGACGTTATCCGAGAGTACAATAACATGAAAACTTTTTATAAAAGATTCGTGAATCTTTCTTATTTCTCATAAAAATTCTGAATTAGTATATACATTATTATTCAAACAAAATTACCGAAAAACTTTTTACACATTTTATTTATTTAAATACGACTACTTATTTTATAAAAATACACGTTTTATAAAATGGACATGACATTTTGTTTTAGATTTTATACAAGATATGTATTTGTAAAAATAATAAAATTCCACAGACATTTTAAAATTTGCCGTTTCATAAATTCAAATCATTTCTAAAATATAAGGTAAAGAAGGAATATTATTTAATACAAGATTATACAGACGATAAAAAAGCGTGGAGTTAATACTTGCTGACTTCCAGACAAGATATAAAAAACACATGTATATGTAATTGTATTTAACTAACATGGTTTTTTTAAATTTTGGAAAAGAGTAACTACTGAGTATCTTGCAGGTTCTTCTCGGTAGAATCTACATTCAGAACCGATGGTAGCTTCACTAAATATAGTTGTTAAATGACGATTCAAAAGTGCTTGTAAAAGCCTACTTGAACATAGATATACTGTTGGGTTTTCTTGGCTGACATCGGCTCCAAATATAGCAATAATTATAACTACGTTATATAATCGTAAATCGACTTTTAAATAGTCTAATATTTTTCATTTCATTTTACTTAGGAGGACTCTAAAAAATATGTTGAATACGCAATCATTTTTATTACTTTTTAGTGCATATTCATTTATTTTAAAATAGTGTTTTGTTTGAAGTCGGTTTTTCTTTTTGTTAAAATTTTTATTTATTTATTAACGATTATGGAACGCAGAACTTTCTCTTCAAAGAGATAGTAACTTAAGTTGAGTCGTTTTAAATTAAAAGTCAAATTTATAATATTTATATATTCATATTATTGCATTTTTTACAACGAATTTTATGAAATCGTAACGTTAAAAAATTTGCATTATGGTTGCGATTCAAGGAGGAAATTATGCTAGCATTCTTATCAACATTCTATGCGATCAAGATATTATATACAGTAACAGTACCATTGAAAATCAGCGTTGGGTTCTTGGGACCCAACACAGAAGCTGAATAACTAAGTAACCTTTAGGACACGTTAAGTATCATTGTGTTGTTTTGTATTGTTGTTGTTATTTTTGTTTGTATATTAAGTTAGTAAGTAGTTATTGTTAGTTGGTTTTTGTTTTTGTGGTTTTTCTTTTTTTTGTTTTAATTTTTTTATACTTCTTATTCTTTTATTATGTGCTGTGTCCTAATAAACATTTGTTTCTTTCTTTAACAATTTATACATATTTTTTTACAGGTAAAGTCGGGGTGAATAACTAGTGTATAAATAATTTGACGTATAAAAGAATAAAGTATGTAAGCAAAATGTAACGAAGCGAATTATTCCAAATCTCGTTGACATTTTATGTGAGCGCCTTTCGTACCTGAGGGCCCTTCGGTATGTGATGTCAAATTGACTTATTTCATGGAGAGTTCACTTACGAATCTTATAGATATGAAAAGTAGTAAGGGCGTAACAGTTCAATGGCGTAGGCGTCTTAAAATTTAAGGGTAGCAGATACCACTCCTGGACTAAAATGGTAACTTTTTATTTATCAATTATTGTTCTAAACTTTAAATTTATTTTTTTGGAAAAGTCATATGTTTTGAAATCATTATTATTTTAAATATTTTTGGAACGAAGTTCTATTACGCGTAGCATAAAGAGAATTGAGAGGAAAATCACGTTAGATAAAAAGCGTTATACTCCAAGTAGAGTTTTCTTCTCATTAGAAAGAGATAGATTAATACCTCTGTCTCTTTATGATTATGTATATAATAGATATACATACAGTTTAATGTGATATTATTTAAACTCATTACTTATATTTTATATCACTTGAGATTTTAAGAACAATTTTATTTATTTTTATATAATTATTAACATACATTGTTATTTCATTGTGTCCATTATTTAAATAAATAAATATGAGACAATATCACATACATTACTCTGATCCCAATGTAAGTAGCTAAAGCATTTGTGTTATGGAAAATCAGAAGTAACGACGGTACCACAAACAGCCAGATCCAAGAAAACATAGAAAACTAATGATAATCTACATTTACTCGGCCGGGAATCGAACCCGGGACCTCGGAGTGGCGTACACATGAAAACCGATGTACACACCACTCGACCACGGAGGTCGTAATTTAATACATAAGTATTACACAAAACAACCAAGAATTCCAAAGAACCCTTCGTTTTTTAAGTAAGTTTGAAAAGAAAATTGTATATTGTTTTGTCTTTGTGTATTTATATATTAGTAGTCCGGCTTAAGTCGCTCGCTTTTGTCCCTAAAAACTATATCTGCGTAGTCTGTGACTAATTTGTGACTGGTCAAGTTTATCGCGCGTATTAAACATTGATATACTGCCTTGCGTTGCAACATTGTAAGCTTTTGTACACTGGTATTTATAAATACTCGTTATTTTATTTGTTTTTTATTTATCTAATATTATAAGTGCGAAGATATCTCTATGTGTGTCCGTCTGTTATATAAGATTTTAAATTAACATAGTTGTTTTTATTATTACAGTTGTTAATTACGGGATATTTACCATGCTTTTTATTTTTATCCCTTGGAGCTCGATATTTCGACATTATCCACGAATGTCTTGTCCACGAGACTCGTAAGCAAGTTTCGTGAACAAGCCATATACAATAAAAAAGATGGTAAATGTTATGTTTGTCTGTCTGTTATGTTTCCACAGTTAAATTACTGAACAGATTTTGATGAAATTTTTTATTAAGTAAGATTAAGGGCCAAGGAAAAGCTTAGGCCTTTGTTATACCTAAAATTTGACGATCAACCCCTGCGCTAGCTCTTAAGAGACACGCATATGTAACTGAAATAATTTCATATATTAAGGTAATGTTAGATTCGAAACAGTAACATTTAAATGGGTTCTGTTAAAGATAAGACTGTGAAAATTTAAACGATTATATTAACCAACAAAATTAACATAAAAATTATTTACTTAAGTCCTTAAATATATACAAATAATAATTAAAAATAGTTACTGTATAAATCTTGAAGCTCTGGGTTAAAAACGAACCAGCCCAGTCAGTCAGTGGAGGCAATAAGGCGAGGTGTTATACTTTTAATGTAACTTATTACATCATTTCTCCAAGGGCTAAGTCTTTTGACAGCAAATGAGACTAAAAATAATTTGATATAACATACGAATATAATAACCAAATTAAATATACCACACTTAAGTAGGCTTTCTATAAAGCATTTTTGAATCTCAATTTTACAAGATAATATGTAAAACCTACCACCGTACATGAATACAATGAAACCTTAGAATGTATGAAACACTTATTGACCGCGCAATACCGGATAATGACATTAATTGGCTTGTTAACTTTTATCGACTGGCATGAACATCTGGCGAGATGGTCAAGCGTGCCAACTTCACTCTTGATTCGTCATTATTTACTATGATCGTAGCAATAATTTTGTATTAAATGGTTGAATGCTGAATACCTTATGAAGGAGTCAATATCTTTTTACCAGGCTCCATTGAATATGATACCAAGCTGTTAAGAATTACCTTTATATTCTATGGAGAAAATAAATGTTTGTTTTCTTGAAGAGTTTCAGTACCTTATAAGTAGGTATGTTATATGCGTAGAAAGAAATTTTTTATGGTATAGGTTGGCGGACGAGCATATGGGCCACCTGGTGGTAAGTGGTCACCATAACCCATAGACAAGGACGCTGTGAGAAATATTAACTAATCTTACATCGTCAATGTGCCACCAACCTTGGGAACTGAGATGTTATGTCCCTTGTGCCTGTAGTTACACTGGCTCACTCAAACTCAAACTCAAACTCAAATAACTTTATTCAATATGGAAGCATTACACTTTCTTATTGATGGTCAATTGAAACACTACCACCGGTTCGGAAAAGAAAATACCCTGACCTGAGAAGAACCGGCGAAAGAAACTCAGCGGGGTTTTTTTTTTTTTATTTGTCTCATATATTATTTAAACAATTTAATATGAGATGAAATAGCCAGGAGGCGATCGTTTCATTCCCAAGGTGTGCTATCGATCATAAACTCATTAATTGTATAGTTAACCTTTTGCACACAAGCGTTCCTTAATAATTTTCTTAAATTTGGCAACAGAGGCATTTTGAACGCTTTCTGGGATCCTGTTGTAAAACCGTATACATTGCCCCACAAAGGAGTTACTGACTCTATGTAGTCGAGTAACAGGAGTAACAAGTTTGTGTTTGTTCCTTGTACCAATGCTATGAGTATCACATTTTCTCTTGAAATCATTAATATTTTTTCGTACATACATAACATTGCAGAATATATATTGAGAAGCAACAGTCAATATCTTGATTTCTCTAAATTTATTCCTTAACGATTCTTTAGCTCCTAAGTTATAGATTGCGCGAATAGCCCTCTTCTGTAGCACAAATATAGTATGGATAGCGGCTGCGTTGCCCCACAGCATAATACCGTATGACATTATACTGTGAAAGTAACTGAAATATACTAAGCGAGCCGTATCAACATCGGTACATAATCTAATCTTTTTGACCGCGAATGCCGCAGAACTCAGTCTACTCGCCAATCCGTTAATATGGGGGCCCCATTGCAACTTGGCATCAACAGTAAGGCCAAGAAACTCAGCAGAATCAATTGGATCCATAGATTCCCCGTTAATGAGTACATCGGCTTTTACATTATGTACATTTGGTGTACTAAATTTCACAATTTTTGTTTTATTATTATTAAGCCTAAGATTGTTTACGCTAAACCAATGTACTATATCAGCTATAGCATTGTTTACGTCGTCGTACTGTACCTGTTTTCTATTAATTTTAAAAACTAAGGAGGTATCATCAGCAAACAATACTATATCATGTTTGTTCCCAACAAGAAAGGGCAAGTCATTTATATATGTGAGAAACAGAAAAGGTCCAAGAATTGATCCCTGAGGAACCCCCATACCAACTGAGACCCCAGGAGACCTATTTCCTTTAACGTCAACCCTCTGAATTCTATTGTTAAGATAAGAAGTCAGAAGGTCAAGCGCACATTCTCTAATTCCATAGTGATAAAGTTTCCTGACCAGAGTCTCATGTTGAACACAATCAAAGGCTTTGGATAAGTCACAGAAAACCCCTAAGGCATCCCGTGACTCCTCCCAGGCTTCATAGATATTCTTAATAAGCTCGATACCAGCGTCTGTTGTCGAGCGACCCCTCGTGAATCCAAATTGTTTACTATGAAGCAGATTATGTTTGTTAAAATGTTCTAATAATTGATTCAGAATTATTTTCTCAAATATTTTGCTCAGGGTAGGTAGAATCGAAATTGGCCTATAGTTATTGGGGTCTGAAGAACAACCAGATTTAAATATTGGAATAACTTTACTATGTTTCATCAGGTCAGGAAATATACCACGTTGGACACAACTATTAAATATTAAAGCAAGAAAAGGTGCAATTACATCAATAATCGAATTTATCACCTTTAGAGAAATACCCCATAAATCAGCCGTTTTCTTGATGTCTAGTGACTTAAAGGCGCGTATTATGTCGTTGGGGTTTACAAGGGTAAAATTAAAGTTAGATTTACAAGCTTTTACATTTTCTTTCATCAATGACTCGGCAACATCTGGAGAAGATATAAGTGACTTAGTTGTCAAAACTGGTATGTCAGCAAAAATTTTTTCAAAAACTGTAGCAACTTCCTTTTGACTATTTACTACTTTATTATTATAATTCAGGCTCAATTCGGAGTTGCAACTGCCAACTCTACCAGTTTCACAATTAATAATTTTCCAAGTCATTTTTATCTTGTTATGTGCATTCTTAATTTTATTTTTTATAGTTAAAGATTTTGCCAAAAAGCACACTTTTTTAAATAATTTAGAATAGTTACTCACATAATTGGCAAAAGTGGCACTATGATTGTACGTTCTTTCATTGTAAAGCTCATACATTCGTTGCCTACTTTTATGAATTCCAATAGTCGCCCAATCACTGAATTTTAAAAAGTTTTTTGTATTAACTGTTTTAGAAGTGAGTATAGATTTAAAACTGTTTTTAATTAATTTAAATAGATTGTTATATAATACATTGGGATTATCACTGAAATGTATGTGAGGGAGATTAGCCATAATATTACTTCTAAACTTCTCAATACGACTTGCGGTCAAAGGAACAAACATTATCTTTTCAGAAGTACTTATTTTTTTAACATGAAAATTAAATAAGGCTTGTTGTCCACAATGATCTGAACTTAGGTTATTAATAATAATTTTGTTTTGTGGAATATAGGTAGCAAATATGTTATCAATGCAAGTTGCTGTGGAATCTGTTATTCTAGTTGGTTCTAAGAACAGATTTACCAGATTATATGAACTTAACAAAGATCTGAATCTAATACTTGTGGTTGAATTATGCAATAAATTTATATTAAAATCTCCACAAACAATAATTTCTTTATTAGATCCAGATAATTTAGATAGAACATTGTCCAATATATTTTCAAACAATTCATATAATCCACTAGGGGGCCTGTATATGCATACAACAATGACACGCTCAAGCTCTGCACAGGCTATTTCTATAGTTTGCTCAATAGAAAGGCTCACAATATCTTTACGTTCTTTAAATTTTATATTTTTACACAGGAGTATTAAAGAGCCACCACGTATAGCTTTATTTCTACTGAACAGACTAGCAATCTGGTGCCCACTAAAGTTAAACATAACCTGATAATTTAGAAGCCAATGTTCAGTTAAACACAAAATATCAATGCCATTACAGGTCAAAAATAATTCAATTTCTAAGTCTTTCCCTAACATTCCTTGAATATTTTGGTGCACCAGATTTACAATTTTTTTGTTATTTACTTTCTTATTATTTTTATTGGCTTCTATAGTAACTATTTTTTTACAATTATAGTTAGAATTATTATCGTTGCCAGAGACTACCTCTATTGTCTTAGAACTTAATTTAAATTACTTGGAACATGTTCCAAAATATATGGTCTTAAATTGTTATTATTATACTGCTCAATAGAAGCAGTTGTCTGGTCAACCAAACCATTGGTTGATTTTTTAATAATAAAATATGATAGCAAACTAGCTATCTGTCTCTTATAAAAATTAGATAGGTGACACCTATCACATGTCAATATACAAGAATTATAATTAATTATGTTATTAATGTCAATTAGTTTTATTTTATTACATATATAATTTTTTGTTACATAATAAGTATTTGACATGATATTATGTAACATATTATTTAATTTAAATCTAATAGAATTTTCCTGTGGCACATCTTTAATATAAGGAAATGTGAACATTAATATTCTATCCACATTTAAATTTGATAATTTAGAATAATAATTTTCAAGATTTTTTTTGTTTACATTTCCCCTTCTCCCAACTAATATAATTAGTGTAGTATTGGGACAATGAGTACTTTTCAAAATACTATTCATAATATGGGAATAACTTGCACCCGGCATACAATAATTTGATACTGATGACTCACCCTTCAAATCGGAACACAACAATACTGAGTACTGTTATTTTGCGGTAAAATAACTGATGAGTGGGTGGTACCTACCCAGACGGGCTTGCACAAAGCCCTACCACCAAGCAAACAAATGTCAATTTTATTCTTTGTTGTTAGTTGTCATTGATGAGAAGTGATCTACGCCAATCAAATAGAAATACTAAAAAAAAAAACTTAACTAATATCTAGATTAATGAATTAAATCAAATAATTTAAATACAACATCCGAATCGAGGAGTCGTTTTCTTCAAAGATAATTCTGTGTCTATAATTTTTGCTTGGTGTGTTTTGTCCTAGTCTCTCTAGGTACCATCATTCATTCATTAATCCGTCAATACTTAGTATTGTCATGTTCCGATTCGAAGGGTGAGTGAGCCAGTGTAACCACAGGCACAAGGTCCCCAGTGATGTAAGGAAAAAGATCATAGTAGTAAATATGACGATTCAAAAAAGATTCATTGTTAAATTTACTTGAAAAAGAGACATTTGATTTGATTTAATTGGTTAATATTACATACAGCGCCAATGCCTGTGGGCTGTGGTGACCATTTATCATCAGGTAGGTCATTAACCCGTCTGCCTACCTATATCATAATTCTTAAAATACATAGTCGTCAGACTGAACTAACATGTAAAATATACAACATAGCATAAGTGATTCTATTTCAAGCAAGATTTGACTCGGAACAAATTCACAAACATTGAAAGTTGAAGCTTTTAAAAAGGTTTCAATATAGAAATTGATTTCTAATTCTGATTGGTTGGATTTCAAAGACGGATTTAGAACCTGTATAATTTTAGGATCGAACCTTTTGCAAATATTTTTAATAATAATACGGGAGATGGCCCATCACGAGCTGAGATGGCCCAGTGATTGAAGTGATTAGAACGCGTGCATCTTAACCGATGATTGCGGGTTCAAACCCATGCAAGCACCACTATAAGCGCATATATATATATATATATATATATATATATATATATATATATATATATATATATATATATATATATATATATATATATGCGCTTAAGGGGATTACATTGCTCAATAACGTTGAAGCCTTTGCAACATTGTTTATAAAGAAAGCGCCTTCTGCTGACAGAGAATCATACTACAACAAAATTTACAGATGATTATTCAAGATTACAGATGCGACGCAAGATTGAACAGTATTTGCCTAATTAATTCGGTCTCTGAGAGTCAAAAAGTACTTTTTCTGATGTACTAAGTTATTAGTGTCCAAACTCACAAGCCGTGTTTCTTTTTGTTTCATATGAATACTTATAAATAGTATTTTGTAAACGCACTAAACTAACGTATATACTTGTTAGGTGAGGATGCCTGCTGTAGGACGCTTCACTTGTCTTTTATTTTTATATTTAGGCATAACTATGATAATTTCGAGAATAAAACTTAATAAAAAAAGAGTTTTATTACGCTTACTAACTTAATAACAATTTATAGTAAATGAACAGAATATTTTCCTAACATTAAGTCAAGAATTTCATTAAAGAATAGTGAATTTAAAATATTATTTGAAAAGAAAAAAGCACGTACAGTCCAATCGTCGCAAGAGTCGTCAAGACACTGACAAGACGAATCCCGAGCAAGAGTCACGGGCATAGCGGGGGTGCTTGGTGGGGAACTTTGTAAAGATTCGGGTTATAATTGATTATTAAAAAATATATAAATAAAAACGTGAAAATAAACAACACGATTTGTTAAACAGGTTTTTCTCTTTCTTTTAGTATAAATATCATACAAAATGACCCAACCGTTATGTAGACAATTTAATGTTTAGTTTAAAAAAGACCTATTTTCCCAATTTTTTGGCAATATTTGGACAAGTTTATAAAAAATAAATAACACAAAGTTTTTCCCATATTCTCTAGTTTACTTGTACAATTTTTTTATAGGAAATACATTAAAGAATTCGTCTACAAACTTCCTTTAAGAGAGCGAATTTTTAGAGTTTGAGCGTTGTAATCCCCTTAATTTGTGTTTGTAATTCATCTCGTGCTCAGCGGTGAAGGAAAACATCGTGAGGAAACCTGCATGTGTCGAATTTCATCGAAAATCTGCCCCATGTGCATTCCACCTACCCGCCTTGGAACAGCATGTTGGAATATGTTCCAAACCCTCTCCGTAATGGAAGAGGAGGCCTTATCTCAGCAGTGGGAAATGTACAGGCTGTACTTTACTTTACTTTTACTTCACGGTGTTTCAATTAGCTTGTAAGGACGTTTTGTACAAAGATTTTTCTTTTTTAACTTAATTTGAGTTGTGATTACATAAATTAATAATTTTTAACTGGCGAGCTACCCCGAAAAAAAAAAACCTCTAAAATTATCAGTTTTACCAAAAACCTTCCTCTCGAATCAATCTTTCTATTAAAAAAGACCGCGTCAAAATCCTTTGCGTAATTTGAAAGACCTAAGCATACATACATACCAAGGAATTATGACAGTTAAAAATAATTTGTAAAACTAGCTAAAAGTTTATAGTGTCGTAAATCATATTCTTTATTACATGTAATAAAATCGTAGTGTCCGTTTTTAATATTAAAACAACAGTTTTTAACTAAATGTATATCTATGTATACACGGAACAATATAACAATTTTTTAAATTGTTGTCGGTCTATTTGTTCCGGTTAATCTCTGAAACGGCTTTATCGATTTTGATGGGTCTTTCACGGACAGAAATCTGATACAAAAAGGAGTAACTTTAGCTACTTTAGACTTGCACTCTTTTATTTTGGATTTATGCATAAAATAATATTAAAGTCACGCTGAAATGTTAAAATAATGTCCAGTAGCGTGCAGCTCTCGTTAATGCCACCACTCCACCGTCACGTGGGTGCCTCCCACCAACGACTTAATATCACAGATGCTAATACAGATTTTATAAGTTTTATTATTATTTTTTATGGTATAGGTTGGCGGACGAGCATATGGGCCACCTGATGGTAAGTGGTCACTATCACCCAATAGACAATGACGCTGTAAGAAATATTAACTATTCCTTACATCGTCAATGTAACACCAACCTTGGGAACTAAGATGTTATGTCCACTGTGCCTGCAGTTACACTGGCTCCAGGCTGTTGTTGTTATACAGACACAGAGATAACCCGTCAATAGAGTTAAAAATTTTGATTAAAATATTATTTTTATTGAAAAATATGTATGAAAAGTATAAACCATCAAATAGAATCTGCTAACTGTAGTTAGGTCCATTTATACTCGCGTCAAAACAAGATGGCGACCATGGTATAGACAGAAAGATCATTTGTAACAGTTTTTAAACGGACTTAGAAGCTGAAATCTCTTTTAGTTTTAACTTTTAAGATATATTTTTTTAAAGTTTTATGTTTTTAAGAATTATTATACATTAAAATATGTTATTAAATATTGTATTTTTAGGAATCAGAAGTGAGATAATGAGCCTAAAAATAATAATTGCCCACATGATTTTAACATTTTTTTACAATAACGGCCTATAAATTACCCACCGGCTTCTCTCCTTTAGAGTAAAAGGTTTGGAACAAACTGCGCTGCTTCAATGTGGGTTGTTGCAATCCACATGTGGCAAAATTTCGATGAAATTAGACACATGTAGGTTTGCTCACGATGTTTTCAGCCGATCACGAGACGAACTATAACACAACAAAAAACACAAATTAAGCACATGAGCATTCAGTAGTGCTTGTGTGGGTTTGAACCCGCAAACATTGGTTAAGATGCATGCGTTTTTACCACTAGGGCATTCCGGTTCAGTAATTCACGAATAAATTAAAATAAAACAAAAGACATAGCAAATCGAAATGGCTTGCGTATACCAAGCAAATGTGAATAGATACGGTTCACGTGATGTTGGGAGAAGAAAGGTCCCATTATCGCTAGGCACCATTCTTTTATAGGTTTACTTTGTACAGAATATTAACAAAATCAGGGTACATCTAAAAGACTTTTAAAATGTATTACAAAGTGAAAGCTCAAAGGTCATATTCAACTTTTCTCTCGCAGACTTCATCTTTTCTTCCACCTCCCACGCGGTGGAGACCCTTCCAGTGTCAAATAGCATTGTTCCGATCAGTCTCATTTTGTATTTTTTTCCTTTCCCCCTTGTTTTTTTGCAATTATTATGTAGGATTCTAAACCATTTGATTCGCTCATGAGTTGGCGGAGCTTTCGTCAGGGGTGAAGGTGATCTCACCCCAAATTCCTAGCTAGTATCTATGTACTAGTAGTACTAGCTACCAGCACGAGGCAAACTGTAATAACTGTATGTAACTGTATCCCGCTGCAGTCTGTAACAGAACGCTCAAGCGAAGCCAGTACCACGCCCTATATATTTAGTACCAGACGTCAGGGCTGGTCTAATTATATACTGAGATCTATCATGAACCTCCCATCATCAATGAAGCTATTACGTTCTACTTCTGTTATTAGATGGTTTTAAGAATTAATCATTTCGTCAAACTGAATTTAAAATACAAATTATTGTTGTTACCTAAGTTACTCCTTATTACATCAGCTATCTGCCAGTGAAAGTCCTGTCAAAGTTAGTCCAGCCGTTCCAGAGATTAGAAGGAACAAATAGACAGACAGACAGATGAAAAAATTAATAATATTAGTTATAGGTACCGTGTATTGTTATAATATTACAAACAAGACACTAAAGTTTTATTATATGTATAGATTTGTTTGATAAATATGGTTTTCAATTCAACTAAAGAATACATTTCACGATAAATTATAACATAGCGTATATGCCACGAATATAATATGACAGAAATAAAAATGATATTTTTTTTGAGAAAGAGAGGAAGGGTAGACAATCGAGGATAATATTGGTATGTCTGCAGTGTGTTAACGTGACCAGAATAATTTTAAAGTACAGATTACTTACATATCAGAGAATTAATAATAAATTATTAAATGTTTTTAAAAGTTATTTACTGATATGCCATGTACGGTAGTCATGTTTATATTTACTGCTTCGTGGAGTTAATTCTGCGTCAGATCTATCCGAATTTTCCAGACTGCTATCCTTTTGGAGTGTGACAGAACCTCTGTGTGTTTTTAACTCTATATACGAGTACGCAATAATTATATGAATACATTCTACTGAGAAGTTAGTTCACTAAAGATATAATCCTTAGCTGATGAATAATAACAGCCTGTAAATTTATCACTGCTGGGATAAGGCCTCCTCTTCCATTGAGGAGAGGGTTTGGAAAATATTCCACCACGCTATTCCAATGCTGGTTGATGGAATGCACTTGTGGCAAAGTTTCGATGAAATTAGAAACATGCAGGTTTCCTCACGATGTTTTCCTTCACCCGGCGGTGAGCACGAGATTTATTTATTTATTTATTTATTTATTACATATGGCACACAAGACAGGTAATAACTGATAAATATCTAGAAAATAAATTACAAATTTCGAAGATTAGTTACACCCTAATATTTGTGTACACATCAAGCAAGAATACATTAATTCACAGTTAACAAAGGCTGAAGCTATTACAAGTAAAAATTAAAGAAAAAAAAAAAAATCACACGAATATTATTAAATTTTTTGAGAAATTAGGCAATAAGTTTAAAAAATAGCAGAATTTTTTTTTATAAATAATATTACATAACAATGTCAAATATATTACATACTAAGTCTTAAAGATTGAATTCGTCAAACACCTTCTAAATATACGAAACTTACTCTCAAAAATGTCAATGGAGTCATTATTCGCGGCATTATCATTGTAAGTACGACACATTCTCGCAATGGGGTTATTATGGTGATGGTTATGATGGTGATGAGATGAATTATAAACACCCGTTTGAACCCGCAATCATCGGTTAAGATGCACGTGTTCTAACCACTGGGCTATCCCATCTCTTTTTGAGCTGATGAATAGTGATGGTTGAAATTAGATCAATTCAATTTTTTATACAATTTTACAGTAAGGGCCTGTAAAATGATGTCATATTAAAATGTTTGCTCTGTGATAACTACTCTATAAAATGACTATCAGGCATGTAGATCTCGGTTTTATACTAAAATAAAATGACGCATTTAAGTCAGTCAACCTGCCTAAGATATCTTTATCCCGATTATAAAATATGTTGAATCGAATCGACTATTCAAATGTAGATTATAGATTGCGAAGGCGGTGATATTTATAAAGATATTAAATATTTGCTTGGATTCCAAGGTTGGTGGCGCATTGGCGATGTATTGGCGTATTATTAATATTTCCAACATGTATGGGCCATTTATGAGGTGCCATATTGTCAATGTTCGAAAATAATTTCGATAATAAGGTTTTTTAAAATACATTGCGTGTTTTTCAAGTTGAACGTGATATATTTCTTCAAAGTGTTAATTTATGAATACATTGTTACGAGCTAGTCGGTACTAATATGTCCTCAGTGTAAATAAGAGTTGATTTATAACCACAGTATACGAAATACGGTATAATAATAATAATAATAATAATAAAGCCATTTATTCCATATTTCAATATAACATTTCAAATGAAATTAGTAGTTTGTTAGTAAGTTTTCTTAATTTATTGTTAGTGTGGTTAGTCTCCATTGTGTGAAATATGGACCCCTTTTTGGGTAAAGGCCTCCTCCAGTTTTTTCCACGTCTCTCTGTCCTTGCTTACTGTTAGCCAGTCGCTCCCTGTGACATTGGTGATATCATCAGCCCACCGTTTTCTTGGTCTACCAACACTTCTCTTTCCCCCAGGGCCGTTCCATCTTGTGGTTTCAATAGTCCATCTTTTGTCAGTATATCGTGAGATATGTCCAGCCCACTTCCACTTAAGTGTGAGTGCATGTTTCAGAGCATCGTTGATTTTGGTTTTTTGTCTGATAGTTTCGTTCCTCACTTTATGTATTTTTCTGATTTTCAACATACTCCTTTCCATTGCTGTTTGGGTGGATTTGATTTTCTGCTTTGCTTTGTTTGTGAATACCCATGTTTCGCATCCATATAATAAGCATGGCAAGAGGCAAGTATCAAATACGATTTTTTTTAAATGCAATCCATAATGACCTTTTAGAATTTCTTTCTGAGACCAAAATTTTTTCCATGTAACATTAATTCTCCTTGTTATTTCTTCTTCGTTGCTAGTCCTGTTGAATGATACTTGTTTACCCAGATATATATAGTCTTGGACATATTCTATGTAGTCTCCTTTTATTATGATAGGTCGCTCATAACTGTTAGTCATTATCTTTGTTTTATTTAAGTTCATTTCTAAACCAATTTTTGAGCTTTCATGATCCAGTGTCCTCATCATTTCTTCAATGTCCCTTGGAGTTTCAGCAATTATAGCTATGTCATCAGCGAATCTTAGGTGGTTTAGATATTTTCCGTTTACTAGGACCCCTTTGTTTGACCAGTCTAACTTTCGAAATATGGTTTCGAGTACCGCAATAAAGAGTTTCGGCGATAAAGGATCTCCCTGTCTGACACCTCTTTCTATTTTTATTACGTCACCTCTAGTTTCTAGTTTTATTCTACTTGTGCTATTTGTATAGATATTTTTTAAGATGTTGATGTATTTTTGGTGCACATTTGAGCATTGTAATGCATTCCAAATTGAGTAGTGGCTAATGCTATCAAATGCTTTGCTGTAATCTATGAAGGCCACATACAGGGGTCTATTAAATTCTTGGTGTTTTTCTATTATTTGTTCTAGCGTCTGTATGTGGTCCATTGTGCTGAAGCCTGATCTGAACCCAGCTTGCTCTGTTGGTTGCATTTTATCGATAGTTCCTGTTATTCTCGTTAAAAGTATAGATGAGAACAGCTTGTACATGCTCGAAAGTAGACTTATGGGTCTATAATTTCCCACGTCAGAGGGATTTCCTTTTTTAAAAATTAGAATTATGTCAGATGTGCGCCATTGTTCTGGTACGGTTTCAGTATCCATTATCATGTTAAATAATCTTGTTAGATGGTCGATTAAAATGGGTGCAGCTGATTTGAGAACTTCGTTGTATATTCCATCTGGACCGGGACTCTTCTCATCCTTTAACTTCTTGATATGTTCGTACACTTCTATGTCTTTGATTGGTTCTATGTACGATTTATTATTTTCGTTAGAATTGTTGGCTTCTATCTCGATATCATTTTTATTTCTTTTCCGGTATAGTTCCTTATAGAAGTTAGTTGCGTGTTTTAGAACATCTTTCCTTGAGTTGGTTTTTACTGAGTTTTGTTCTAGCTTATGAATCCATGTTTTGTGTGTGGAGAGCTCCTTGAAGGCTCTTTTTGTACTTCTAAATTTTTTTATATTTCTTGTGATAACTTCATGTCTATAGTTACTGTAGTCCTTCTTGATGGATCTGCTGGTTTCTTTGTATATTCTAGTAAGTTCAATTTTCATGTCTTTTGTTTTGTGTTTGTTGTGTATTAACTCGGTGCGTCTATTAATTAATTCAATTGTACTTCTACTGAATATTTTATGTCCTTCTGCTTGAGTTTTATTTTTCAACTTCAGACTTTCTGCTATACTTTTTTCTAGGAAATCGTAGTATATTTGAGTATCATCTGAGTTCATTTTATTGTTTCCTAGTTTTGTTTTTAGGCATGTTTTGTAACTTTCTATTTCTGCTTTTGACTTCGGTATCTTAGGTGGTGTTGTGTAGTTCTTTCTGCTCTTTGGTGGATGTTTTTGTAGTACCGTTGCTCTCACTAGTCTGTGATCAGAGGGAAAAGGAATATTACTTATTGTCTCCACGTTTAGTACTAGCTTGGGATTGTTTGTCATTATGTAATCGATTTCATTCTTTGTTTTTTGGTCAGGTGACATCCAAGTCCATCTGCGATTTTGTTTTTTCTTAAAAAATGTATTCATTATAGATAATTTATGTTCGAAAGCGTAGTTAATAAGGCGGTCACCTCTTGCGTTTCGTTCTCCAAAACCATGTTGACCTATGATGGGATATTCATTTGCTTTTGAGCAACCTATTTTCGCGTTGAAATCTCCCATTACTATGACTTGGTCATTAAATGCTAGTTCATGCGCTGATTCCATTTCATTGTAAAATTGTTCAATTTTATCTTCTGATGCTGTTTCGGTAGGTGCATATGCTTGGATTATTGATAAATTAAAATTTTCAAATTTTAGTTGTAAAAATGCTACTCTTTCCGAAATTCCTATGAAGTTAGTAATATTTTTCTTATATTTTTTCTTAATAAGAAATCCTACTCCGTGCAGACCTTTCGTTTGACCAATGTAACAAAAAATATAATTTTGGTGCTCTTCTATATTACATCCCAATCTTCTGACTTCTGAGATTCCTAAGATATCGCAATTGACGTTTTTTAGGGCATAGTTTAGTTCAAGGTATCTTTCTGTTGATAATAAGGATCTTACATTAAATGTGCACACTTTTAGAGTTGATGCTTTGCATGTATCTTTTGCATTTGATGGAGGGTAGTGGTCTAATTCCCCACGAGGACCAGTCGGCTTGGGGAATGTTTTTTTACTAATTTTATTTGGTACTTTATTGGTAGTTTTACTGTTCCGGCGGCTGATGATTTTATCCTATGCTTCTGGTTCGGACGGGTGATTACCAATAGGAAGGGAGTTGCTTCTATTCCTCATCAAATCGAATGCATTGCGTCTGTTTGCTTTGGTTGTTTGTTGTTTACGGGGTTGTTCAGATATGCTTGGCGAGGCGGGGGAGTCTCTTTTGCGTTTCACGTTTCCTGATTTGCCGTCTTTGACGATAAGCCTATCGTAATTTATTGTTGCATAGTTCCCTTTCTTCCTCTCCTCTTCAAGTTTTGGTAGTAGTTCCCTTCTCCTATTAAGCACATCCCTCGGATAATCTTCAGAAGCATAGACATTGTTATTTAATTTGTTTTTGTTCTTCATAATTTCGCTTTTTTTCCAGTTGTTGACAAATGATATGAGTATTGGCCTCCCTTTTTCTTTTTGCTTGTCTCTTTTACCGATTCTGTATATCGTATTAATGTCTCTGTCTTCCACTAAAATATTCAAGTCGTCTTTAAATTTCTTTTTAACAAGTTGAATAAGTGTTTTAATTGAATTTTCGCTTTCATGTAGTCCGTATAAAATGATATTGTTAACTCTTTTATGTTTTTCAAGGTAGTATATTTTTTCTTTCAATGTTTCATTTTCCAATCTCAATTCTTGAATTTCTCGTGTTAATGGTACTAACTTCTCGTCTAACTGTGCTACAATTTCCTTTGTTTGTTTTGACATTTCAAGTTTTACTTGTTCGAATAATTTTTGTAGGCTATCCATTTCCATACAAAATGTTTTGCTTAACGCGGAACGTAATTGTGTGAACGCAGCTATAAGGTTGTTAGGTTGGTACTAGCTTGAGATATTTAATATGGTAACACTGCACTGGTACAGTCAACTTGTATTGTCTTGACAGTTGACACAAGTAGTAATGACAGCTAACTTTAAATGTCCTTTGATGTTTATCTCTCAAAAGGTTTTAATAGTTCAGTTTTCACTTAGTTTATCGTTTGTTAATGCACTTTGGCGCGTTATGTTTGTGGTTTGAGTGTTTTTGTGTTGCACCTGATGCTATTTACACGGTATTCGAATTAAAAACACAGACCACTAATCATTACGTCTTTACGTTTACACCACCGGAACCGGAAAAACGGTATATCTATGCATAAATGAGTACAACGTACATAATAGTTTTTTATAAGAAAATGGTATTTTTTTATATTAATAAGCAGTTATCCTTTTTTGATTTTTTTTAAATTATGTAATTTTTATGTTTGCAATGTTTGTTTCTCCTAAAGTACAACAGTACAACCAATGATATTCTAATAAACAGATATGTTATGTCCATACTAAACAACAGAAAAAAGTGTGCCGCGCCGGGGACCGTTTATTTTAGTTTATTTTTACATTTCGTTAAAAGTAAAAAGGATAGCTTGATAAAAACAATAAGTAAAAGGGATAACTAGATGTTTTAATTACGCAAAACGTATTACTACGCAATTATGATGTATTATAACGTATTACTACGTAAAACGACTAAAGGCAAACGTCCCAATTAGGACGTTTTCTAGTCTTCACTTTTTGCACGTTAATAACATATATGTTTACTAGAACATCATTGAGTACAACTTTATGTAAGTAACCAATAAACTCAGTTATTAGAATCATGGATAATAATATGGCTACCAATAAATCATTTTATTTATTACTAGCTGAACCTGTGGCTTTACCTGTGTGCAATTTATAAATTTTACTAGCTCACAAACTGTCACTCCAAATTTTACACCCTCGGGGGGTGAATTAAAAAAGTAACCTAAGTCCTCAAGTCAATTTTTTTCAGTTCAGCAGTTTAAGCAACAAACAAACTTACTTCGCATTTTTAATATTAGTATAAATTATTTGACAATCTGAATTCTATACTAGAATTAATTTGATTGCTTAATAATGTTATAAGTTGTTTGTTTTAAAATGATTTATGGAAATTTACATAACAGTAAACAATATAACATTCACGTTGATTTTCTTGTTGTTCATTGACTACTATAAACTTATTACTGTAATTACACATAAATCTTATTTAAGATACATACATACTCTTAGTTTCATATAAGCTGCCTATAAGGTATGTACAATAAAATATTTTCCTTGCTGCTACAGTTAATATCAGAAAACTTGGCGTCGATATTTCGAGCGTCTTTCAATTCTGCGGTCAATTAGAAGGTAAAGTCAAATTGGTATCTAAAAAATGGTGTACTCAGTAAGACGAGACAGTACTTCACGTCCATTGCCTAAAACTACAAGGCTCAAATTCGGTCTCACACAGAGTGCTCTCAAATCGGGCCTTCCTGTACTAGGTACTAAGTACGTCTATTTATCTGCATTCAACGTAGAGCGGCTTGAATATTCGGCTTTCAATCTCTTTATGACCTGTTTGATCCTTTGACTTTGCGCAGAGATGTTGAATCACTCTGCATCCTCTATACCTACTAATATTATAAATGTGAAAGTAACTTTGTCTGTTTGTCTGTCGAACAACAGCCTGTAAATCCCACTGCTGGGCTAAAGGCCTCCTCTCCCTTTGAGGAGAAGGTTTGAAACATATTCCACCACGCTGTTCCAATGGGTTGGTGGAATACACATGTGGCAGAACTTCTATGAAATTTGTCACATGCAGGTTTCTTCACGATGTTTTCCTTCACCGCCGAGCACGAGATGAATTATAAAGACAAATTAAGCACATGAATCAGCGGTGCTTACCTGGGATTGAACCCGCAATCATCGGGTAAGATGCACGCGTTCTAACCACTGGGCCATCTCGACTCTGTCTGTCGCTTTTTCACTACCAAACAACTGAACCGAATTTGATGAAATTAAGTATGAAGCACATTTGAACTCTTAGGAAGGACTACCACTAATTTTGCTTCACACATGACAACCAAATCCTTGAAACGCGAGTGAAGCCGCGCGCGATAACTAGTCTAACATATTTTTCACTGGGAGGAATATGTTAGATTAACATCGCATCTGAATTTTGTCTTCGGATATCCATTCCAAATTTACTTTTATCACAACATTTTCCGCCATTAATTTTTTTCCAATCCGATTTTGGGAATATTCAAGAAAAGAGCTTATTTATTACTATAAAGCCAGTGTCTACATCTGCAGTTCTTTAGTGTTGCAGATGTCCATAAGTAGCAGCAGTCATTTTTCATCAGATAAATCTCCTGCTTGTTTGCCATCTATGTCAGAAATAGGTCATATTTGGCAGACTCTCCGACACCCGTTTATTTAATAACATTTTTTAAAATTACACGTAACAATCTGTTCAAAAAATAAGCTCGACGCTTCGTTGCTCTGATTCAAATTTAAAGCGTTTTGTAAAATAACGCGCGACAGTTTTACGATCACCTGCAAGAAGATGAATGGCCTCTAAATCTTTATAACCGTCTATGATCCTCATCGTGCCTTGAAAAGGAAAATAGTTCTCTTATATTTTACAACTGCCTAACGAGGAATATCTGGGAAAGGCAAGATCCTTTATATCCTTTTACCTCGCACCTTCGGGAGAGCTCCGTTGAGCCTCGAATGGAGAATAACACGGGAGGAGCACGAATGCCTTAAATTGACAGGATCTGCAGCTTCTGATCCGTGTCTTAAACGACCATTGCAAAGATTAAAAGTAAAGTAAAGTAACAGCCTGTACATTTTCCACTGCTGGGATAAGGCCTCTTCTCTCATTAAGGAGCCCTCACCTTGGAACATATTCCACCACGCTGTTCTAATGCAGGTTGGTGGAATGCACATGTGGCAGAATTTCGACGAAATTAGACACATGCAGGTTTCCTCACAATGCTTCCCTTCACCGCCGAACACGAGATGAATTATAAACACAAATTAAACACCTATGTTATATATATAACTATATATATATATATATATATATATATATATATATATTTATATATATATATATATATATATATATATATATAGTGGTGCTTGTCTGGATTTGAACCAGCAATCATCGGTTAAGATGTACGCGTTCTAACCATTGGGTAATCTCAGCTCTCAAAGGTTATAGTGGGTAAGAATTTCACTTAACTCAGTCCTCCCTATCCTAAAGCTAATAAAGACAGGGAATTAATTATTCTTTTGATTGTAATGGTTATTACACCCAGGTGTATGAATATGATGAAAATGTTATGATATCATTTTTTATTGAAATACTATAATACCAGGAAACTCAATAGACAAAAATGCTACAACCGAACTACAAATAATAATTTTTACTTGTTTGAACCACTAATTATACACAAAAGTTTGTTTTTAATCAAAATGCTAATGCAGAATTCTTCACAGACACACACATACCAAAAACAGAATTATTTAATTGATTTGCATTTTTCTACGGAAGTTCACTGAAAGGGTTGAGATTTTTAATTCTTTCTTCTTTAAGGTAACTCAAAATTCTTAGCTGTAGTACTTGGAAACAAATGTGTATTATTTATTAGGGTAATTAATAAGTAATAATTTATTCGTGTAATATAGACATTAATAGTTAATTTATAATATCTACATTTGCTGCTCACAGCTTAATTGAACACATGAATTTTAACCATTGACAACGGGATCTAAACCTGACCACGTGTCTAGTTTGAAGGAGTACTAACCAACCCTTATACCGCAAAAGCAGATGACGTGTGAACCCAACCATGGGTTATTTACAGGCTGTTATTTTCATTTCTTACTTAAAAAATGCTGTACTTAACAAATGCTACTGCTTCAGGATACAATGTTTTCTTTATGTTATATAGAGCAAAAGAACAGCAGGAAAGTGATTACCACCGCCCATGAACATCTGCAACGTACATATACATTTACAGGGTATAAAGGTGCATTGCCGGACTCTAAGAAAGGAGTGCGCTCTTTTTTTGAAGGAAAAACCGGCGGCGAAAGCTGGTTCCATAGAGTGATTGTGCAAAACAGAAAATATCTTAATAATCCACTATGTAAAATGAAAAGTATGTCAGGGTAGTACGGATGAAGTAGTCTGTGGCGAAAAAAATTAAAAAAATGGCGGTAAATTGTCTTGTTAATATTCAATGACGGTGGTGACCATTTGCAATTAAATATATCAATTAGCTCAATTGTAGTCAGTTATTTATTTCTTACAATAAATAATCGTTGAAATATAAATAAAGCAAACTCTTATATTCTAGAAGACAAAACCCGAACCTCAGCACAGAAAATGAATGTGATATGTCAAAGTGTGGCATGCGAAATTGACTACAATAACCATAACATAAAAGTATGACAAGTATCAAAATGGCGTGTAAGTCGGTTTTTAACATTTCACGAAGGAGATACGAAGGGAGTTTCTACTGTTTAGAAAACAAGTTCTGTCATCATTCATTGTGTTACAATACATAGCATAGAAAGATATGTAAAAGAAATATTCGCGATTACATTACCTCACCTCCTAAGGAGGCATCACAGAGGATTTGAGCTTTTTGACGACCTCCATGGAGATCCCGGGTTTGATTCCCGGCCGAGTCGATGTAGATTATCTTTAGTAATATATGTGATTTTATCTCATATTTATTTATTTAGACGATGAAAACTCTTATATTTTACATAAATCAAGCAACTACATTTACTAAAAAATAAAAGTAAAATTTTCTAAAACTATTAAATCACATAAGTAACGTTTCATATAAAATGTAAAAAAATTGCCTCTGTTTCAAACTACTCTGTGTTCTACTAATCAGCGGTCGTAAATTTTCATGCAGATGTTATGCGCGCTACTTTTATAGATAGGTAGAGTAGTGTATGCATTCCGTATATACAATATTTTCATAAAGTAATTTTATTCGATCATAATGCAACCTCTGTGGTATCAAGTCTATTTATACGCATACATTTGTAAAATTTTCAGTATTTTATGAACTCCGTGTAGGGCTATGCAAGCTCGTTTACATACGTACCTTCCAGTAATTAATATTCTAACGTCAAACAGTAATGTAATAGTATAGTTGTATTCCAATTGAAGGGTGAGTGAGCCAGTATTACTACAGGCACAAGTGACATCTTAACTCCCAAGCTTGGCGCATTGGCGATGGAAAGAATCTTTAATTTAGAGAGCAGATGTTTTTTGAGCGCTAATGTTGGTCGGTTACCAGGAGTAGCCATCAATGGCCTCTTTGAACCTTTAGCTACTTAAGTTACCTACTTATCCTGTATAAATATGTATAAAACGAATTGCTCTATAACTTCACCAAAACCAAGAGGTATGTTGGTGTCACTAATTTACTAACAATATACGTTTATTTTGTAAATTGCTGTATTATATTTATCTATATATGTCTGTATATATTAATGTATATATTTTATATTATATTTTTCTCGTGTTCATTCAATAGTGAGAGCATACGTGTTCACATTACTTAACATGCACGATTTATATGTACCTACGTATCAAGGTCAATTGAAACTCTTGATATTAAAGTAAAACAGAACAACTAAAATAATCTAGACTACTATTATAAATGCGAAAGTAACTCTGTCTCGCTTTCACGCCAAAACTAGTGAACCGCCTTAATAGAAATTTGGTATACGGACTAGAGCTTCAGAAAGGACATAGGCTAATTTTAAGTTGAGACATTTTAAGTTAATTTGTAAATATATTCACATTCTACACGAGCAAAGCCACGTGTAACAGCTAGTAAAATATATATTCTAGGCAATTCCCAAAAATACGAGTTAAAAAACCTAAAGTCGCAAAAATATTTAAAACATATGATATACACGTGTTCATATCTACTCTGTGTAATACTGATCATAAATTTTCATGCAGATATAATATGCGACACATTTATAGCGAGCTCGCAGGTTAAGCCGGGACATGATCTTTATAGCTACGTTATAAGCTCTGAAAAAGCAGTTAATTGCGAATTTGTTATGTAAGACGGCTAATAGTCTGATTCCTTGTTATCTCTTCCTGAATATCTATGCTGAGTCAAAATTGAGTCTAGATTTATGAAATTTGGAATATAGATAGTTAACCATACCGCACACACACACATATGGCACACACACACACACACATTTTCTTAACTCAAATTAAGCAATTCACTTTCAACAATCACCATCAAATTTTAGACAATTTAGACAAAATCTTATGTAACATTTAAACTTTATGATCATGGACGAAGTCTATCAGTGAAAGATTATAAAATAGGTTTGTTAGTTTTTAAGTTAATCCAAATTCCAATGCAGGTTTGTGGAATACACATGTGGCAGAATTTCTATGAAATTAGACACATGCAGGTTTCACGATGTTTTCACTCACCGCCGACCTCGAGATGAATTATAAACACCAATTAAGCACATGAATATTTAGTGGTGTTTGCTTAGGTTTGAACCCGAGATCATCGGTTAAGATTCACGCGGACTAACCACTGTGCCATCTCACCTCGATATTTTTAATGAATTTTCAACAAATTTCAAAAGGCAGTATCTTTGCATGTTACATATATAAGTTCAGGGAATTAGTACTATTATAACGTTGACATTTATGATAATATTTCGTAAATATAATTTATTTCTAGTCAAGCAAAAGTAAAATTTTCGAAATAAATGATTTTTTTTCGTTGTAATAATAAGCTTAAAATATTTCAGATATAATAAGACTTTAATTAAATATTAGTTTTCAATTAAGATTACGTTTTTCGTTTAATATAATTTGTAGGTTAATTATTTTTTCTTGATCTAATTAATTCCAAGTAGTATGAAGTATATCTTTGTTAATATACATTGTGTTTCACCAGCCTTTATTTTATTTTGTTGCTTACTCTATTGATACCAATCAACTTTTTTTTTTATAACTGAATTTGAGATTATATCTCCAAACTACCTCGTTTTAAGGTAAATAAGCGTATGGGTGCAAAACGTTCGGGAGATCTCCCCATATAATAGAATTAAGAAAAGACTTACTGGGGCACCTCACCCGTATGTTCAAATCTTGGATTACTAGGTTATGACGGTTCTTACTTCCGACATAGAACAAGTATGAGTTTTTAAATCCTATCCTTAAATCGGTGTATTAATTTCTGTTCTGTTTTTGAAAAGGGACACAATTTACATGTTTTAATAGTATACCGCTTTGGTTTAAAAGTTTAATTCCAACCAAGCACCACTGAATTGTAATGTGCTTGTGTTCATAATTAATTTTATTTAAGAACTAGCTATGCCCGCGATCTTGTACGCGTTTGAATTTAACAAAAAAAAAGAAGATATTGTAGCCTAAGCTACTCCTTATTATATCAGTTATCTGCCAGTAAAAGTCCCGTCAAAATAGGTTCTGCCGTTCCAGAGATTAGCCGGAACAAACAGACTGGCAGTCAAAATTGTAAAAAATGTCATTTTGATATATGTACCGTGTATAAATACATATGCATTGAGTAAAAAAAGGCTATTTTAATATTACAAACAGACACTCCAATTTTATTATATGTATAGATTACGTATGCTGACTCCTTAACCCCTACAGAGCCACGATGTCGAAACGACGGATGTGCCAAAAATATATTATCAAATCGTTCGTCACAAACTTTCAAGCAGAATAATTATTTATTATTCTTTTGTTCAATTAAAACAATGTATACAGGATGTTAGGTTATGTGTAATAGGTAGGCTGACCTATTTGGTATACGTATCGTGTATAAATATATAAGCGTTAAGTAAAAAAGGGCTATTTTAATATTACAAACATACACTCCAATTTTATTGTACGTATAGATTATTTTCCCAAGAAGGAAAATATTATTGATTCAAGTGCAGTTAGTGTTTTCTATAAATAAGATATATTTTTGCTAACTTCTTTTCTTCGTATCGTAACTTGAGAAATTGATTGTAGGTATTAAGGAAATGTTCAATGTCGTCGAAAATTAAAATATTTTGGTACCAATATAAAATACTAACAAAAAATATCCGGCTTCAAATTGAAACAGGAAGTATAGCCTCTCAAACAAAAGGAAAAACTTTCCGAATTGTTTTATAAATGGTGGAGCTATGACGTAGCAAATATTAAAAACAATATAAACGAATTGATAGCCATTTCTTTTTTTTTCATCGTTTAAAAATGGAATGTCACAAATATTGAATCGACAGCATTAACCAGTTCGAAATGTAAATTCTACCGAGAAAAACTGCTATAAAATTAAATTATTACTTTATAAAAAATCCATTGATTCGATTTCTCGACCAAGAATATCATGTAAATTAAATGTTCAAATTATAATCAATATATAGTTTAAATCAAAGTTGCTTTCTTTATGTATACTTGCAACAACAACAACAGCCTGTAAATTCCCACTGCTGGGCTGGAACATATTCCACAACGCTGTTTCAATACGGGTTGGTGGAATACACATGTGGCAGAATTTCTATGAAATTTGTCACATGCAGGTTTCCTCACGATGTTTTCCTTCACCGCCGAGCACGAGATGAATTATAAACACAAATTAAGCACATATATGTAGTGGTGCTTGCCTGGGTTTAAACCCGAAACACTGGGCCATCTCGACTCATGTATACTTAAATCTTTAAAACTACGCTATTGATTTGATGCGGTTTCTTAATAGATAGAGTGATTCGAGAATACATGGGCAATATAGTAAAGAAATATACGTATATATATATGTAGATAGAAATATATGTATACTTAGTATAAGTAATGCAACCGTGCGAAGCCGGAACGAGTCTCTAGTCAAAAATATAATCTTTACAGTGCGTTGGAGCATAGGTCGACGGAACAGGGTTCTACTGTTCAGGGATTTATGTTTATTAGGAAGCTCATAATGGTCTTAATAAGATACTTAATTTAACAGAACGATCATAAAAATTACCTTTCATACGATATAATACAATTACTCTTAAACAAAAATAAGACATGTCTGATGAAGTGCACATTAAGCGTAAAATATGCCCTCGAATTTTACAAACGCCTCAGTTTTTCGACCCATCGTCTACAAGTTAGAGGATTTGAGCGATGGCATTTATTTATTCTTAATTTATTGGTAGTAGAGCTTTGTGCAAGCCCGTCTGGGTAGGTACCGCCCACTCATCAGTTATTCTACCACCAAATAACAGTACTCAGTATTGTTATGTTCCGGTTTGAAGGGTGAGTGAGCCAATGTCACTACAGGCACAAGGGACATAACATCTTAGTTCCCAAGGTTGGTGGCGCATTGGTAATGTAATAGTTAATATTTCTTATAGCTTTATTGAGTGTCATTGCCATTGAGCGTGATCACTTACCATCAGGTGGCCCATATGCTCGTTCGCCAACCTATTCCATAAAAAAACTTATGAAATGCTTAAAGTTTTTCTGTCATTAAATTCTCAGTAGCATCCAGAAGTTTTGAAGTTGGTTTTCACACCTATGACTCATCATCAGGCAGTTGTTTACAACTGTTGGTCATAGACCTATTCCAATATGCAAGACTCTCAGCTCTGCACCCTTTTCAAGTAACACATGGCTGTTTGTCGTCCTACTAATTGCTTGTATATAGTTAGGTTTTCTAAATTAATGATTATATATACAATTATAATAATAATACTGTAAGGACTGACATGATCAAATCTTTGAAATAAAAAAAAAACATATTCATGTTTTTTTTTTACTTAACGTAACTTCTGATGACAGAGGTACAAGTAATACATTTAAAAATGATTATTACCGAAGGTTTTACTAAGGTTTCTTTTATTTTAATATTTAAGAGGGGTTTAATAAATTAATATTTATTTTGGGATTAATAAAGCGAATTTAAAATAGTTTATAAATTCTCAATAAGTGAGCAATTCCAAAAGTCACAATTTATTTTTGTAATAAGGCGTAAAGCTGTCTATTTCGAGGGGCTATACAGTTAACTAGTGGTTTATCGGGTAACTCCATAATGTTATTTGCGTATCACAGTGTGAACTCGTCATAAAAATAATTCTCACATTTTTACATTGCGTACCCTAAGTGTAGCTTCACTAACCATAATACATCTATATCTATTTTAAATAAAACTTAGATGTCAATTTGACAATCGCTATCGCTTATAAATTGTACCCTCAAGAATAAATAATAGCAAGGTGTCTGTTTTGAGGCGCGTTATCTTTATGTAAGGAATACGTGTCTGTCCGCCATTATGTTACGATTTGACTTGTTTTAAACCCTGAAACCGTCGCGTCGTGCTTTCAGTAAATTACGACGGCCTTTGATAACATAAGGTTTTGGTTTGGGACACATATTTTAGTGATTTATGTAGACAATCAAGTGGTCATCTGATGTTAAGTGGTCAAATACTATATTAACCATTTCTAATAAGGCCAATTCATCACCAAACTTTGTAAGTAATAAGTTATGTCCCTTGTGCCTGTTTACGGGTTGTTAAAGGGTTAAGTAACCTAATCTCTTTTATTTCTAGTACAAAAAATCCATTCATTAGTATATACGTTTTTAGAAGCGTTTACTTCAAAAATGGATCAACCGGTTACTCCCTCTACGTCCCCTCTATCTATGCCATAAAAATATATACATATGTATAACTAACATACAAAACGTACCTGATCATATTAGTATAATACAACAACAACAACAGCCTGTAAATTCTCACTGCTGGACTAAAAGTCTCCTCTCCCTTTGAGGAGAAGATTTGGAACATATTCCACCACGCTGTTCCAATGCGGGTTGGTGGAATACACATATGGCAGAATTTCTATGAAATTTGTCACATGCAGGTTTCCTCACGATGTTTTCCTTCACCGCTGAGCACAAGATGAATTATAAAGACAAATTAAGCACATGAATCAGCGGTGCTTGCCTGGGTTCGAACCCGCAATCATCGGTTAAGCTGCACGCGTTCTAACCACTGGGCCATCTCGACTGTACGTATAACATATTATAATACCATAGTATAATATGTTATACGTATATTTTTTTAAAGAAAGAAATTCAAATATACTGTGCGACGTAGTCGGATAAAAATGTTGTTATTATCTGAAAATAGTTCTTTTTTTTAAGAGTATTCCGCACTAAAAACTCTATTCTACTTTAAAATAAAGTGCTTTTTAAACAGAACACAGTTTTTTATAGTTCTTACAAGCGATCATGCATGCAATTTGCTTCAATACGCTATTTCGTCCGAAATCATTTACAGGGGCTGAGAACCTTTTGTGTCCGCCATTATGCATAAAACCTTCGTGGTAGGGGTTTTTCGAACAGTTTGTTTCAATGTTTTTTTTTGACTGGACGTATGTATATCTATGGACGTATGTATAGATATGAATAACCTGTTACCTAATTGGTCTAGTGGCTTGATATAAGATCGAGGTCCTGGCTTTAACCACCAGTTCAGGTGGAAGAGTCGTCGAGTTTTTCCGACTAAAATTCTTAGTCGCAACCTTGGAGTCTGGGAGTTGGATGAGTTCTGAGTAAAGTACCCAAAAACGTTGGTCTTACACCTAAAATATTGGAGTCGAGAGTGTATCTGTGTTTGCAATTACACTTGTGATCTATATGACCAGCATAGTTATTCTCTTTGTAATTGACAGAAGAAAAACAAGAACACATAAATCTATACTTATATTATAAATGTGACTTTCTCTCTCTCTCTCTCTCTTTCTCTCTCTCTCTCTCTCTCTCGTCTGTCTGTCTGTCGCTCTTTCACGACCAACCACCACTTGATGAAATTTGGTATGAAGCAACTTTGAACTTGAAGAAATGACATAGGCTACTTTTTTTAATAACATATGACAAGCAAACGCGTAAAACGCGAGCGAAGACGCGAACTACTAGTAATTAATAACATTATGCAAATATATAAGCACAATTTTGAGAGAGCCATTAGAATAAAGTTTTATTATCATTTTAATAAGGTCCAAAATTGAACAAAAACAAAAGAAGTCAAACGAAAAAGCTAGGTAGGTATCCCTACAAATATATATCACGCGTTTAGTTGGCGTCGTGTCAAGGCCATTCCTTATTTTATGTAAGGAACGAGGAAATGTGTGTTATTACCCTTTTTAGGGCTTCTCACTTGAAATGTATTACACGACCTTTCACACCTTGGTCCGTCTGCTAACTATTATCAAGATCGAGATGCCTTAGTTGTTAGATATTAGTAGAGTAGATTAATTTGTATATTAAATTCATCTTTGGTAAAGGAAAATATTTTAAGAAAATCAACAGTTGTTGGATGAAAATCTATCCCATGTGTATCCACTGGAGTTGTGTGGTGGATTAAGATCTAATCTTCTCATCCTAAGAAGAGAAAACCTAAGCCCAGCAGTTAGACGCTTTCAGGCTGTTACTAAACTTTCCTTGTTATAACTGAACTCCCCTTAACCGAAAGACTTATTTTGTATTATTGATTATTTTTTTAGAACGTTTACACTGAACTAACAAAAGTCATCACATTAAAAAAATATATTAAATACTTAAACTAAAAAATACGTTTTCAGATTGCACTAAAAATTACAAATGGACTTTCCTTAGCTGGTCATGTATTGTCATCAGAACTCAGAATGCAAAATTTCATCTTAATCAAAGACCGGGAAGTAGATCAAATTAAGTTATCCAAGATTTTCTTACCTACATAGTTACAAGTGAAAATAATATAAGCGTATTAAAAAGATTAATAATGTGCCCCCTTAAGGCGACTTTTCAGTCTTTCCTTTTATTTCTTTCTATTATGTATGTTTTATATTGTCTGTTTCAAACTATTTTTGTCGTAGTTGCATTTCGTTTCAAAGTCGTGTTTATTAATAATATTTTCACTCCTTTAGTACATAATATTATATAACGTAAGCAAGTTCATTCCAACCGAGTGTCCCCCGACACCTCTATTTTTTTATTGCTTAACATCTGTAAGCCCTGGCTTAACTTTATTATGTAATGTCATCTACTCAAAGGCTGTATAAATGAAATCGCCCTTTTACTGATGTCTGCGTGTTATAGCATTATTTTTCTGTATTTCCTGTTCCCGGCTCCCTACACGTGTTTTTGTGTACGGAAAAGAATATTTGTACAATAATCAGGTTATTGTTTGTATCATGTTATATATGTATGTTTATTATATAGTATATTAATAAATATATAACGAGGGAGGTATGTACTCGTTATCAGATATGATGATATTCAAAACATTAGTCTAGTCGTTGACGTTCGTATTATCTTTCCTTCGATCTTTTTTGAAACATACCTTTTTTAACCGACTTCAAAAAAAGGAGGAGGTTCTCAATTCGTCGGGGACTTTTTTTTTTATTTTTTTATTTTTTATGTATGTTACTGAATTACTCAAAGATGGCTAGGCCGATTTTGACAATTCTTTTTTTGTTTGAAAGGGCATGTTTTACAGGTGGTCCCATTGCCAGGAAATCAGGATCTGATGATGGGATCCTGGTGAAATCGAGGGAACTCCTCAAATTTTATAGGCACACTTATAGTGATTTCGGTTTTATTCAAAGTGCCTTGGTCATATGCTCACGAAAAGTGACATTTGGTGAAGTGGAACTGATGATGAAGACCACAACTGGTAATCAGAACCTATTAGTAAGTAACTATTTTACGGGTTTAGTTCTATTTCTTTAAGATAGTCGTCAAGCAATTGATGTTAGTAAACATGCCTATGATAAAGTCTAGCTGATGGCGGACTACCAGGAGAACTCCTCAATGATTAACGGCATTGCATCGGGAAAAATGGTATTGTCTAATTGGCGATGAGACAGTTAACATTAGGCTATTGTTACTTAGGTAACGCTTAATTTGAGTTGCAATCCACATCGTATTGAAACGGCGTTGAGTTATGTTTAGAGTCGAAAGCCGAAATGTACTGAGTATAATAAAGTGAATGACAAACACTACCAATTGTAATTATAAATAACAAAACAACACTGAAAAGCAGTAAATAATTTTTTATAAATAAAAAAAACCGCCTTCAAAAATGAACTAAAAAGAAAAAAATAATCTGTTACATCCATATCCAATTTACGATTTTTTAATCACCTTTTGAAGGCGGCGCCTGCATAAAAAACTACGACATATTGATCTTGAAGTATCTATGATATTCATTATGGATTTCAGAAAAGTGGCGTTTTGAATGTCGATGAAGCTGTTATCGGAAATTTGGATATAAAATTAAAATAAGTTTAAATAGACAAGTGGAAGAATGTTGTGTTATTTAAATAAAAAAATTAACAAGAAGAAAAACCGACTTCAAACGAAACACTAAAAAGTATAATAAATAAAGTAAAGTAAAGTAACAGCCCGTAAATTACCCACTGCTGGGCTAAGGCCTCCTCTCCCATTAAGGAGTGGGTTTGGAACATATTCCACCACGCTGTTCCAATGCGGGTTGGTGTAATACACATGTGGCAGAATTTCGATGAAATTAGACACATGCAGGTTTCCTCGCGATGTTTTCCTTCACCGCTGAGCACGAGATGAATTTTAAACACAAATTAGGCACAGTGGTGCTTGCCTGGGTTTGAAACCGCAATCATCGATTAAGATGCACGCGTTCTAATCACTGGGCCATCTCAGCTCTTCCGATATAGCTGAGCTATTATCAAATTTCATATCTATATCTTTGGAATACGTAAATCTATGGTTTGCTATTAATTCCTTCTTCGATATTATTCATAGCGATCAAGTGAATTTTTATAAATAAACTGTGCATTCAATTAAATATTAATTGAAAATTATGCGCCTCATTCATTTGAATTGAATTGATTAATTGCGTTCTGGGAAATGTATTCCTTTCCATAATAAAATTCTAATGTAATTATTAACTTTTCCAATTAATAAATGTTAAGTTTATAAACGTTATTCGCTAAGAAAGATTTTGTAGTTGTATCTTGGAGTTTGAATTACTTTTTGGTCAGTTAATATACGTTATTTGGTTGCTGACAAATGGTCACTGAATTTCTTGATGATTGTTTCCGATAGAACATACATTACTAAACTGTAAATTTATACCGAATACTGTCAACCGTTCCGACTTCGTTTAGTTGAAATAAGAGTTTTACTTTACGCCGAGAGTAACCTCAACTCTTATTGAGTTTTGAATTTGAAACCCAAACCTTTCTAATAATCTAGGAAGAGTTCAGTTCCTTACGCTGTTTCTTCTCAGTTCAAGATTATTATCTTTTTCAAACCAATGGTATATTTTGTCAATCAATACATGTAATGCTTCTATATAGAATAAAGAAACTTTAATTGATTTGCTACATAATAAAGAACAGAGAATCAATATAGAAAAACATCATGATCTTAAAAAATTACGATTCCAAAGCGTTTCTACGAGTTTGTTTAAATTAAAAAAAACTTTATGTTAAAATGACAAATGACTATTAAAAAATAAATAAATCAATTCCACTTCTGCCTAGAATCTCTTCGTATTTTCTTTCTCCCTGTGATACCACCGTGTCACTGGGCACTGTAGGAAATGTTAATCATTCCTACCACAAAGGTGTAATTGTTTAATAAAGTGTTGTTTGACGGTAGAATATGTGTGAACCACGACACCTACTCAAGTTCGTACGATGAATAATCTATTGTTAATAGTAATTTCCATGTCTAACTGGATGGAATTATAAGCCACCGGTAATTATATATGAATTATTTAATTAAAGTTATCGTAGAATTAACACAGAATAACGTAATTGGGTATCCTCAATCCGAATTGTATTAAGCTAATGAAACGCGACTGCTAATCGAGATAACTAAATTGATTTTAATTTTTTATTAACAACTGGTTAGCTGCCCGACATCGCACGGGTGCAATACTGATACTAAATATTCTACAGAATTCGTTTAATTTCCACATCATATCAGAAACTTCTAAATTTATCAATGTTTCTTTACTATATTGTCCATGTACCATATACAAAAAACTTTCTCTTGAATCACTCCATCTATTAAAAAAGTCAAACAAAATCCTAAGCTGAGATAACCCAGTGCATAGAAAGCGTGAATCTTAACCGATGGTTGCGGTTTCAAACCCAGGCAAGCACCGTTGAATATTAATGTGTGTTATAATAATGTAACAAAAATAGAAATAGAGCCGCAAATTCTAAGGTTCTGAGTTCAAGGACCTTTAAAAAGTTATTGGGTTTTCAAATTGGGCTTGGGGTGGGTCGAAAAATTCTCAATAGTAGATTTTGGAATACCGACATATGTACACTCCCATGACTCAAAAAGCTCGAAAAGACAATTTTGTTGGGCGTATAACATTTGTAGCAGTCTGTTCTTTGGAATTTAGAAGTATGTACACTCTCGTCACTCGAAAACCTTGTTTAACTCTTTCGAAGGTGTCGGATTGGCATCAGATCATGAGAGAAGAAATAGACCATTCATCTTCGTACTGTAATTCTTCACCTGTAAATTTCCCACTCTTGGGCTATGGTTTACTCTTTCTTTTTGGAGAAGGTACGGAACATATTCCACCACACTGCTCCAATTGGCTTTGATGGATTCCTATGTTCGTTGAAATTGGAGTTACACACAGTTACAGTGGAGTAGACTTCCTCACGATGTTTTCCTTCACCGCTGAGCACTAGATGAATAGTAAACACAATTTAAGCACAGGAAATTTCAGTGGTTCTCTTTTCGGATACACTTATTTATGAGTACATTATGAGATATACATATCCTACGTAATGGTCTAGTCCAGTCCAGCTTACATAGCTAAAATCGTCGTCAATATATCCTACAAAATTATTATTCCATGTAAAATGGCTTTGAATCCATCATCATATTTGAAAATCACCAATTCATTACTTACACGTTGAGTAAAAATATGTTATCACTTCGAGAAATGGCGTTCGACTCTGAAATTTTATTTCCAATAACATTCTCATATTTAAATGATCTCATGGCTTCAGGTGCTATATCATTTTGTGGGGTCTCCGCATTGGAGTTGGTGACTACAAGGTGACATAAGGAAGTATATTGAGTTAAATTATACTATGACTAGACTTAGGAACATTTATCTGGTTTTTGTTGATTCCTGGATCCTACTGCTTATGATCATTGGTAATGCAAAAAGGACCCATATCTTGCGCCAATGAGCCAAATCTTTAAAACGAAATTACATCTTATTCATTACTAATATAAGAATTACAAATTAAAATTAATAATATCTACTGTACTTTAACTCAGAAAAGTTAAAGTAAATCTAGACACTTCAGTGGTTTGGTTTGAAGAATATTTGTGCCAATGTAATTAGTCTAATGTGAGTTAAGTCCCTTAAAATCTTCCTGTTGGCGGTGCATTGGTAATGTAAGGAGTGGTTACTCTTTTTTAAAGCGTCGATCATTATTACCAACAGATGCCAGTTCAATTAGCTTTGCAATATGACATAGAAAAATGTAGAAAAAAAGTTCAAGGATTTTACAGTTCATCAATATCGTGATGTTTTTTCTTTTTCTTTACAGACAGTCGACTAACGACTATAAATTAGATATTTACTCTTTGTTAAAACATTTGTATGTAACGCATGCATTTCAATTTATTCGATATTATTCGAGGTCTTGTTCAAACTTGTCTGTGGGAGAACATTACGTGATAGAAGATTGAATATCAGTGAGCGATAACTCTGTATTTTATTTCTCTTAAAATATTTCTTTCCCACAGAAAATTTGAGAGGAATTTATTTTCTGTCTCAAAAAGTCACGATCCAAATAAACATGTACAAAATTCAACTTGGCAGCAACTCAAAGAGCCCAATTCGTTCTTGAAACAACGAAAATGTCAACTCGGAAGATTCGTTATCACGTTTTACGCAAAATTTGTAACTACCCTCAATAATAACATGGGTTACATAATTGACTCAATCAGGAAGCTTAAAAATGTAAACTAGAAAAATAAGTAACTTCATACAATATTCAATTATTATGCAATAATCGACCGTATTCCCAACGATCTATGGATGAAAGTTGCTGGTAGTGGAATCTGTGCCACGGCTAATAAAGCACGCCGTTATCGTTCTTATCGTGTACGGAACAGGGGCGGAAGTCGACGGCACCGTAACCAACGTTGCTTCCCCGATTGGTATGTATTACCGCTCCAATACCCAAGTCTCGTTGGAAAATATGGGCATAAAGAAACTGGAAAGTGTGAATTTTCTAATATAATTTAAGATCCAGGCGACTTTATTGTATATTATGATATGAATAGTTTGATTTGATTGAATTTTTACAAGTCACATGTACATGTATTGACATAAACATTACCTGTCTTTTAAAAGACATTTGATTTTTATACATGCTTTCAAATTGGTAAAAGGTATTGGTTGTATGTGTACTGGTTGTACTGAGTTTTTCCATTACTCAAAACACGCAATTGAGTTTCCATAGGATTATTAATTTGACTTGGCTGTAATAATAAATAATTAATACTCAAAAAAAATATTGCTTCATGTGTTTTGTTTGAGAAAAAAGTCTGTGAAGTTCTTACGAAAAATGCATTCTGTTTTTATCTGTATTTCAATATTCTTTTTTTTTTTTTCATCTAATGACTTTAGCTGCCAGCTTCAAATTTTAATGTAGTATAGTGCTCCTGTGTAACTTACAATACAGTACCCAAATCGGTCTTAGGATTAACGTGAGTACATTCAGGTCGAGATATCGTGCATTAATCAGCAGTGATTAACACGTTTAACATACAACGTGTGAACATACAAACATCTTAAGGGTTAAGACTCATATATGTCACATCTAGAATTAAATGCTGACTGAAAACATTGAAACCGATGCCTAATCGCCTTCTTCAATATACAACTTTATGTCTCGTGGAATTTAACTTTCAATAAATATAAATGGAATATAATGTTTTTTTTTTTTTTATTTAATAAATAGTCGGACAATTGATGACTTTATGGTAAGTGGTCACCACAACCTATAGACGTGACGTGACGTGACTTAGGCGCTCTATATGTCTTCCTTTACCAGTTTTCTGGCAATGGAAGACATATAGAAATGGAAGACATATTGAAAATTGTAGATTAAATTTTCACTAAGGACACAAACCACGAGGGCCATCTGCTAATGTTGATTTAGAATCCCAAGACACTGAACGGAAATCCGGCGCAAAATTGACGCCTAAACGCGAATGTAGCGGCGTCGAGAATCGCTCCCCCGGGCTTGTTTATTCAAATACGCTGTGATATTAACATCTTTACGTGTTGTCTCATGAAATGTATTTCGATTTAGACGTACTCGATAACGTTCTTCCTGTCTTACATACCAATCATTATCATCATTATTATCATTACATAGTAAAAAACTAAGTCGTTTACCGTTGTCTGATCCTATGTAAGCTTAGATCTTTAAAAGTACCCAATGGATTTTGATGCGGTTTTTTTTATAGAGATATAAGGAAGGTTTTTGTATATAATCGTGAGTCGAGATCGCCCAGTGGTTAGAACGCGTGCATCTTAATCGATGATTGCGGGTTCAAACCCAGGCAAGCACCGCTGATTCATGTGCTTAATTTGTCTTTGTAATTCATCTCGTGCTCAGCGGTGAAGGAAAACATCGTGAGAAAACCTGCATTTGACAAATTTCATAGAAATTCTGCCACATGTGTATTCCACCAACCCGCATTGGAACAGCGTGGTGGATTATGTTCCAAACCTTCTCCTCAAAAAGAGAGGAGGCCTTTAGCCCATCAGTGGGAATTTACAGGCTGTTGTTGTTGTTGTTGTTGTTGTTGTTGTATGTAATAGATGCACAATGCAGTAAAGAAATACTGATAACTAAACTTAATAGTATATTTAGTATCAGTTTTGCACCCGTGCCAAGCCGGGGCGGGTCGCTGGTGTACTAATAAGACAAACTTATAGTCTAAGGTTATAATATCTTAAATAACTCAAATTTATTGTAATAAAATCACTAATTTAATGAACTTGGGTGCTATTTCATATTTATTTTTATTTTAGTCAAGAATTTTTTTTAATATATTATTTGAATTTGTTGAACAATTATTTTAGAATAGTATAATTTTGAAGTAATTGATATTTATAAGGAGAAGGCAAGAGTTCATTCAGTGCAATAATTATCCACTAACGCGTTTACATCGTCAGTTTAGAACAAGTATATTTTTTTATTTTTTTTTTATTTTATGGTATAGGTTGGCGGACGAGCATATGGGCCACCTGATGGTAAGTGGTCACCATCACCCATAGACAATGAAGTTGTAAGAAATATTAACTATTCCTTACATTGTCAATGTGCTATCAACCTTGGGACCTAAGATGTTCTGTCCCTAGTGCCTGTAGTTACACTGGCACATTATTCGTAAAGTCCAATCGTTAAAAGAGTATAAAGGACTGTGAACTCTTTTAGAATATAAAGAATGAATGGTGAATGTGTGACATAAATTTATTGATATATTCTTTTAATAAATTTAATAAAAGAAATAAAATATTTAAAAAAAGAATGTATGTTTATTGATGTGACGGTGTTGATAATAAACGTTTCTCGCTATTATGTTTGCGATGAAATTGTGAGAAATAAAACTTTTGTTTTTAAATTTTATTGGAACACAATTGTCTTTTGTTTTATATAATATGAACTCTTTTGTCTTTTTAATATATTTTTTTAATTTAAAATTATCGAAGTTCGAATTTTAAATATTTATTGGTGAATTTAAACTACGTTCCATTAATAATGAAAAAAAAAATAATGAGTTATAAAGCTGTCATGTCTGATTGAACAAATGTTTGGACCAATGATAAAATAGTTGCTCTGAAATCTTTAAATTATACGGACCGAATAATTGAATGTACGAAACTTACAACGAGTTGTCGTTCATGCGGTTTTAATTAACAAAGATGTATCAACATTCACGAATGAATTACTACTGAAATATCTGAGTTACGACAGCATAAAGGCCGTAGTTACCAACAAAATGTTCGAACGTCTGCGGTATCCTCAAAACAAGAACTATTATGGAAGTGGCACGAATAGCCACAGTCCGAATATATACTTTTTATGTAGGAAGGCAGACTTACGAGTTATTACCACATATATATTGGTACTGGTAAAAAAATTATAATCTCTTATGAGACACCAACATTGGGTGATGATAGATGTTCAATGTTCTTTTAGTTACACTGGCTAACTCAGCATTGTTGTGATTCATCACAAATATGTTAGTATCAAGGATTGTGACGACTTGCAATTCTATAGATTTAACTTCGACTTCTATACATGTTAAAACAAGAAAACGGAATACGGAACGCTATCATTTGTAATTACAAGTATAGATGGACATATATAATATATAGGTGGTAAATACAGTCTTTTCAATATCCTTCCACAAATTTTAAGCAAATAGATGATTGATTGATTGATGTTTTTGTCTTGTTTAAAAATGATATCAAATTTATTTACGTATATTTCTACATAGTGCATCATAGTGCATCGTACTTATTCTCGATGCCATTTCTACGAGTATATATTCTGTGGAGGTATTTTCGTTTATCGTAAAACGTAACGACCACCAGCGTCCAAACGAGCTACCATTCGATAAAGCCTTCAGAAGTGCCTTTACATATTTTATTGAACATTATATGACTCGGAACATGTAAGTTCGGATGCCTTAAAACTCATACATAGACATTGCACATTTATAAACAAAGTTAAATTCTATTGTATTCTATTATTTTCTATTTAAAAATAACAGTTATTGTTTTTAATATTTTATTCAATAATAATATTCACACAAGAAGTAAACTTCACTACTAAAAGAAATATGCACTACTTATTCAGAGATCTTTTCACCCATAGATAAAAAAGCGTGGAAATTGGATTCTTTGATAATCATGCATATAATAAGTACACTTGGCCACTGTGATTTCTGGTGTTAGACAATATCAACATCACGTACTACTCTGATCCCAATGTAGGTAGCTACAGCACGTGAGTTATGGAAAATTAGAAGTAAAGCCGGCACCACTAATCAAAATCAAAATAAACTTTATTCAAGTAGGCTTTTACAAGCATTTTTGAATAGTCATTTTATAATTAAATTAAGTGAAACTACCACCAGTTCGGACAATAGATTCTACCGAGAAGAACCGACAAGAAACTTAGTAGTTACTCTTTATCAACATTTCAAAAATCCAAAGTCAAAATGAATTTTCTCTTTGCCGGGAATCGAACCTGGGACCTCGAAGTGGAGTACCTATAAAAATCGCTACACACTACTATACCACGGAGTTCTAATGAAGGATTTCGGTTAAACAGTTCATATCCTGTCATAAGTCCGTGAAGGAAACCTGCCTGTATCTAATTTTGTCAATGTCACATATCATGTTCTGACATTTAATGCTTCTTTTCCCCAGTGAGTTTCATGACCTCATAAATTAAAATCAAGATTATGTAGATTCCAGTTAGAATATTTTATATACAATTATATTAACAAACATACTTTACTTAATATAGTTAGCTTTTAAAAGATTACTCGAGTAAAGTACATTTTTATTTTGACAAGTTAGTGAGCCAGTGTCATAAATCTATAAAGAAGATGATTTCTAAGAGATCGCAGTGAGCGATCAATAGTGTTAACGTGTGGTGTGTACTTATAGTTTAAAAACAATTTGCTATCCTGTTCTCCCTTATTAGTCAATTTTCTACAAATATAATACATGTTATTTATAGAAGTTACAGTGTTTAAAAGTAAACTTTATAATGAACATCAAAGACTGAGGAAATTCTAAGGAAATCATATCAATGATACACATCAAGTCTAGAAGTCAAATCAAGTCTAATAGCTTGGTGAGAACAAGCAAAATTGTTAACAATATTGTAAAATTGAAAAATTTTAAATAAAATAAAAAAAAAAACATACTAAATACATTGGTTTAGCAATAATAAAGCTTGATTAAATTAAAACACAATTCTCTAATGGCCTTTTGGATATACTTTCTAATATACAGAACCAATTAATATAAATAGATTTATATTTATAGAATGAGGTTAGACATTGAAAAGTTCGTCACGATTATCTCTGGAACTGCTAGTCTGATTTATATCATTTCTTCTGACTGTAACACTATCAGCATCAGGGTATGTAGGTGGACAGGTGAATGGATCACCAATATCCAGTGGCGGATTTACAAATCTGCCGCTAGCAGGCTAGTAGGCTATTCAAGTTTTACCCCCTACTTTTTTGCAACATTTATGATTTGTGTTCTATAGTCCATTACATCGGTTTTTTCCCGTTATTAGTATGATTAGAAACTAGGTGATATTTCTGTCAGTTACTAGATTATTTTTCCAACCCGCTATGTAGTGACGAGTTTACGGATTACGGACGTAATGTGTATACATATGATTATAAGTTTTTTTATTTCTGTAAGATAATAACAAATTTGGGCTAAATTCCCTCTGAATCTGCCGCCCTAGGTACCAGCCTACTTAGCCTATTAGTAAATCCATCACTGCCAATATCCATCGACATTGGCACTGTATGAAATATTTACCACTACTTATATGGCCAATGCGCCACCAACCTTGGAAACTATAATTTCATGTTCCTTGTTCCTGTAACTAAGTATTGCTTGTTTGATAGTAGAATAGCTGATGACTGGGTGATGCCTTTCATGGTGCACAAAATCCTACCACCAAGCTAAATCATATTTTGTTAAACCAATATATAAAAATATTTTCCATATCTTTAATCCACGTTGAATGGCCAGGGAGCCAATATAATCACAGGCACAAATGATACATAATATTTCCCCGTTCTTTGAAGAATGAAGGCTTTCTGTCATTGAAATAATTTTCCAATTGGATCAGTAATTCCTGTGATCAGCGCGTTCAACAAACAAACTCTTCGACTTTATAACATTATTATACATTTTTCTTTATTTGTTTCCCTAATTATGTTCTAGGTATGCCTTCAGTTTCGTTGTATCTAAATAATAATTGCATTCATATCAGACAGGTTCGTTGTTACCAGCCTTGAGTTCATGCAAACATTATGATATCAATTTACAATCGTGATACTGTCTCGCAATGAAGATATTTTAAAATAAAGTAAAGTAACAGCCTATAAATTTCCCACTGGTGGGCTGAACCCTCCTCTTCCATTAAGAAGAGGGTTTGGAACATATTCCACCACGTTGTGGCAATGCGGGTAGGTGGAATGCATATGTGGCAGAATTTCGATGAAATTAGACTCATGCAGGTTTCCTCGCGATGTTTTTCCTCGCCGCCGAGCATGTGATGAATTATAAACACAAATTAAGCACATGTATATATTAAGCACATATATGTGCTTCAAATTTGAATGGAATTAAACGGCACGTATTCTCTGCTTAACAAAAAATAAATAATTATCGAGATCGGTTCATGAATGATGGAGTTCTGAATTAACAAACAAAAAACAATACAAGAGAAATTGATAACCATCTATTTTTGAAATCGGGTAAATATAACAACAACAACAACAACAGCCTGTAAATTCCCACTTCTGGGCTAAAGGCCTCCTCTCCATTTTGAGGAGAAGGTTTGGAACATAATCCACCACGCTGTTGATACTCATGTCAGGTCATGTCTGTCATGTCCGTTGATAATCACGGTGGAATACTCATGTGGCAGAATTTCTATGAAATTTGTCACATGCAGGTTTCCTCACGATGTTTTCCTTCACCGCTGAGTACGAGATGAATTATAAAGACAAATTAAGCACATGAATCCGCGGTGCTTGCTTAGGTTTGAACCCGCAATCATCAGTTAAGATGCACGCGTTCTAACTGGGCCATCTCGACTCTAAATATACAATACTGGAATTTATGATAGTCATTACAAGAAAGGTATAGAAAGTGTTCTGAAACTTTATAATATAATTCATTTTATGTGTGCTAAGTGATTGGTTTTCTTTAAACAAACAGAAATTCCCATCAATTTTAAATCTTCATTTCGATAGATATAAAATTCAGCTTTACAAAGAATTCATTATGAATAAACGAATGACTTTTAAAACTACGGAAGCGGATTTAAAGGCGGTTGTTTGTTTGAAAGCGGATCATTTTATTAATTCCGTTGTAATTTTAAAATGAATTTGCTAAATACTTTCTTTTATTATTCAACGGTTTTTATTTTAGGCGAAAAACTGCCGGCCAGTTTTTAACTTGTAATTCCATCGTGTCCATTTGTTGGTAAAATCTTCTAAATTTGAAATAAGAAACGGTTGTTTTATTTGAGGTTTTATTGTTATATTTCGGCCTTAACGGAGATGTTTCCATGCCTTTGGAGTATCTTTAATTTGTGTTCATGATTTTGGAAAGGGGTAAGGGCCATAGGAATCATACAAAGAACATATACATTTAAAAAAAAGTGTTAATAAAATAATTGTACAACGTATATTGTATGTGGATGTAACTTTGTAGAATACTACCTAAATTAAACTGTTTTATATAATATTAATAAAATTATATAACCTAAATACAATTAGAAACAGATATTTGAAGGTATCTTGATGTTAGTGCTTTTTCCAAGCACATCTAGGTAGGTACCAGTCATAATATAATCTACCGCCGAGAAGCAATACTCAGTATTCTTATAATGTTTTAAATACTGAGTGAGTTAGTGTAACTACAAGTACAGAACACAACATCTTGTTTCCTAATATGTATAGAATGTCTATCTATGATTTATTGTGACCAATTACCATGGTGGCCTCGTCACTTATTTATGTTATAGTAATAAAATTATCACTTAGGGTTAAAGAAAGCTGATTAGAATCTAGGCTTCAAATACTTTGAGGCACTTTTTTTGGAACATCGATATCACTGAAATTACCTTGAACATCCAAATGCTGTTAAGTATTATGTACTATGGGAGTTACTTCATGTACTGTATTTAGTACTATATATATATATTGCTACCTCGAAATTTCGACGCAAGGCCCATCAAACAAAATCAAATTAATCTATAGAAATAGACTTTTAAAAGTAATTTTGAATTTCGAATTTACCGAGAACTGGCAGTTCAGCAGAATGCTCTTAACAAAAAATTAAAAAAAAAACACTCACATCTGTTTTATTTATACGAAGAGTAATCGTATATTCCATGCATTTTTATCAGACATACTTTCATACGGAGTAATAGGCTTTACATAAAATAGTATTTTTTTAATAACGGAATCAAAGTTCAAATTCATAAATTTAACTGTGGAACGTTACACTTTCATATATACTAGTTAACCGTTCTGCTACAGAATTGAAGAACGTTTAAACTGTCAAGCATACGCAAAGCACTTCGGCAAAGTTTGATCATAATTGGTTTAAGCAATCTGCCGTCAAATAGCAAAGTATTGCTATTTGACGGCAGATTGCTTAAACCGGAAGACTAATAAGTATATTAGTCTTCCGGTTTGAAGATTGAGTGAGTATGTGTAGCTACAGGCACAAGGGTCATTACATCTCGTTCCCAAGGTTGATGGTGTATTGTTGATGTAAGTAATGGTTAATATTTCTTATGGTGTCCTCTTAACATCAGGTGGTCCATTTCCCCGTCCGGCTAAATACGTTTATCTACAGAGAACAAAGACACATACATTACAAAATTTTAAATTGACATGGTTATTTTTATTATTTAATTAATTTTTACGAGATCTTTCCCATGTTTTTTGCTCGATATTTCGACGTTATCTACGAATGTGTTGTTCATGAGATGAAATATTTTGGGTACTATTGTTGGTAAATATCCCGTATTAAATAACTGTAACACAGACATTCATTTATCAAGAATATGTTATGAATTTAATTGTCGCTATGGTTTAGTAGAATAAATTCCGCGGTCTGAATAAGCGGATCCTGAAACAAATCTATCAGGTTAGGTTAATGTAAAATTCTTTATAACTTCTATGAGTTATGAACTTGGCAGTCAAACACTACTGTGCAACAAAAACAAGTAAATTGTTTGCACTTCGCCTGATTTATTGAAATCGCCTTACATTAAAATAAATTGCTTTAAATGAGTTGATTTTTATGGTTCCGTACCCAAAGGGGAAAGAGATTCTATTACAAAGACTCTCCGCTGTCCATCCCTCTGTCTTTGACTTTATGTCATAAATCGTGATAGTTAAACATTTGAAATTTTCACACATGATGTATTTCTGTTGTTGCTGGAACAATAAATATCAAAAAACTATATGTAGATAGGTACGAAACCCTTGTTCTAGTTTTTATTTTATTTTTTTACTATTATTTATAAAACACCGCATTGATTAATTTAACAACGCTAATAATAATAATTTTTAATGCATTGCAAAAAAAATCATACGAATACAACGTAGCACTATAATGTTCTGTTAATATACTTTTTATTTTCATTAAACACTCGACTCGAGGTTCCCTACATACCGAATGACTTCCATTTGTACGTAATTTTGCGAATAAAATAAAATAAATTACAGACCCTTTTAAGTTACGTAATAATGGACACAAAGATCTGATACTTTTACTAGAATAGAATAGAACACATCTGTATACTGAAAATAAAGGCTTCCTCAGTAGCCTGTGCTATCCCACCCCTGGGCGAAGACCACATCTTCTTTTTAGAAGAAGATTACTAAATAAGATGTGATGATCTTAAAAATTATCGACGATCAAGCTCTTTCCGATCAGCTTGATCATTGAGAATTCTACAGAATTTTTCAAGGCTAATGTTTCAAGGACTTGTTCGGATTCATCCCGGTTGCTGAATTTCACCTTCGGACATCTCGTCAAAATTCGAAATTTCACCCCCACCACCTTGATGTCCGAAAATCCACAACAGCGCGATTTTCAAGATTATTTTCTACCACGCATAACCATACTGTGGAACCAGTTTTCGCGGGCGGTTTTTTGGAACCGATACGACTTCAGAATCTGAAAAAAGTGTACTCTTTCGATAAAGGCCAGCAAGCCAGGTTGCCAGCCAGCCAACACCAGGGTGTTGTAGATGTCCATGGGTGGTGGTAATCACTCTCCATCAGGTGAGCCTCCTGATCGTTTGGCCCCTATAGCATAAAAAAAGCAAATATTATTTACATTCAAATTTAAAAAGTAATAACTAAAACAAAAATGGTTCATCAATGTATTGGCTATGAGGCAACAGAAAAACACACAAGTTAAATTTATAATACACGTTTGTACAATACACAATACAATACGTAGACAATACAAAAGCATTCCGTATTCGCTGCTTTCCATATGTTGCATTTACATTTAATTATATATAGTTGGATAAGAAAATGAGTGACTACTGATATTATTTCCTTTTCTTTGAATGAATGATTATTTAACCGACTTCTGCAAAAAAGAGGTTATCAGTTCGACATGTATGTGTGTTTTATTGTTAGAATTTAATTATATTTGATTATGATGATCCACTTAGGTTCCGGGTAAAGTGCTTCCAAGCACGTGTGCTTAATATCATATGTATATATGATTGTATGTTTGCCAACGAATTCCTCGAAAACTAAAAGTCGTATTGTGATGATTATTTTTAGTTTCAACATACGGAACAGTGTAAGTTACATTAAAATCTGTCTAGTAGTTTCATACATATATTTTTTATTTTTAGTTCACTCGTTGTTTCTAATTTGAATTCGGTTTAATCTATACTTCTATACTAATATTATAAATGTGAAAGTGAATTTGTCTGTTTGTCTGTGCTCTTTCACTATCAAACCGCTGAACCGATTTTGATGAAATTAAGTATGAAGCAAATTTGATCTCCAAGTAAGGATATAAGCTATTTTTTTGCCTACCACATAACAACCAAAACCCTAAAAGGCGATCGAAGCCGCGGGCGACAATTAGTTTTTTTATAAATTATTTATCACATAAAATTTCCAATTCATAAATAAGATAGTATTAAAAACATATAATTTGACGACCTACGTGGTCGAGTGGTGTGTATACCGGTTTTCATGGGTACGCCACTCCGAGATCCCGGGTTCGATTCCCGGCCGAGTCGACGTAGATTATCATTAGTTTTCCATGTTGTCTTGGGTTTGGGTGTTTGTGATACCGTCGCTACTTCTGATTTTCCATAACACAAGTGTTAGCTACTTATATTGGGATCAGAGTAATGCATGTGATGTCTCATATTTATTATTTATTATTATTATTAAATACATCCTATTACAATCGAAGAAGGAACTAAGATAAATAAACTTTAATGTTACGTTTTATATGTTCCCAGCTCAGTCATATCTTTCGCTACAAACAGATCTTGTTTAATGTACCTTTATTTATAATACAACACTTTTCCATTTTTCAAGCAATTTTGTCGCTAATCCATAATGAATATCATAGATTATTCATGCCTTCGACTAATGATGACGCGTCAATGCGATGTCAAATTTTGTTTATTTAGCTTTTGATTTCTTGTGATTAGAGCAGACTGTAGATAAGTTATTTTGGATTGTCACGATTGAATAAATAATTTATATCAATCGTCCGCGATGTGGCTAAGAATTTTCTGGCAGATCTGAACCTACGACCTTCATAATGGCGTAATCATGCAACTTCTAAGAGCGCTCGAAGCTATCAATGGGTTGATCGAGATCAGCTATGCCATCAGTTGAGAACTATTCCAAGACTCTGGAGGTTCTTTTCGACCAGAGCTTTCTGATTCATGTAGAAGATGGTTGAAGAGGACAATAATTCTTCTCCTCCCAGTGGTATCTTTTTGAAATAGTAATCTGCGTGAAGAAAAAGGAATAATAGAATAATATCCTTATAGTAAATAAAATGCCTTTTTAAATAAAAAAAATATGTTGATTTTAATTTTAATAAACTAATAGACATAACAATAAAAATACAAGAGTAACAATTTTACACACATTCAAAATGTACATTCTTTCAATAAATTTCTAAAAGAACATTTTTGATAATATTTACTCATATTTGTATCTCATCTATGGCAAAACCTGGCATAGATAGGTATATGTACATTAATAATAAAAAGTCCACAAATTAGTTGTCAGATACGTTGCATTGAATTGCCAATGATAAAAATAGGGTAAGCTGACTAAGAAATATGAGAATCCGTGAATCGTTTATTGCTGATCGTCGGTAATAAATTATAATATGCCACGCTGTAGCATTGCAGTGAGTCTCGTGAAAATATCTAGAATTCTAGGCAAACGAGACTAGGATGTTTCAAATTATATATCATAAAAGATATAAGTTAATATTTTATCAATGATTTTGTTGTTGCCTAAAAGATTTTTACTTGGTGGTAGGGCTCAGTGCAAGCCCGTGTGGGTAGGTACCACCCACTATTCAGTTATTCTACCGCCAAATAACAGTACTCAGTATCGTTGTGTTCCGGTTTAAAGGGTGAGTGAGCCAGTGTAACTACAGGCACAAGGGACATAACATCTTAGTTTCCAAGGTTGGTGGCACATTGACGATGTAAGGAATAGTTAATATTTCTTACAGCGTCAATGTCTATGGGTGATGGTGACCACTTACCATCAGGTGGCCCATATGCTCGTCCGCCAACCTATACCATAAAAAATATATAAATAAATAAGATATCACTGCTTACTGATAACACCGCCCCTTACATGTTTTTGTTTAATGTCCAAAGTTTTTAGATGTTACGTTTTATTTTTGTCTGTGTGTATTAATATTGTTTATCTATATTATTCACAAATTATCATTTTAAGTTCTAAAGGTATTCTACAAATCAGCACAGATAAATATTAAATTTGATTTAAGGGTGAATGTCTGATGAGGTAATACCTACCCAGACGTGTATGAGGTCATAAAGACCTATCGCCCAGTGTAGTATGCTGTATTATTTTGTATGTTACAATTTTTCTACAAGTAAATGATGAGGATTACATGAATTAAGTACAAGATATAGTAGTTAAAAGTAATGTTGTCTTAAATTTTCGCGATTATTCCACATTTAAATAAAACTAGTTGTAACGGATTTGAATCGCGTATAATAATTATTTTTGACATCCCGACGTTTCGAGCACTTTACAGCGTTCGTGGTCACGGGTAGACTACTGGCTACCGTTATAACTAGTTTTATTTCAATATTTAAAAGTATTTTTTGTGTAAGCTAGTGTTTGTATCAATTAAGAATGAATTCCTTTAAATAAATTTTATTCAAAAACGTTTAAGTTCCTTATCAGACAATTTTAATCATCATTATTAAATAATTATCACTTCAGAAAAAGCTACTTTCCGCTCTTTCTCCTTTAGTGTTAACTATTTTTGTATGCATTAAGATATCTTTTCATCGTTCTTTAAAAATCGAAAAGTAATAAAGTAATCGAAAGTATATATTGCCATGATGAAACTTGCTTTAAAAAGGTTTTTATGAGGAGAAGAATTTGTATGAAGTCGGTTGAGAAATAGAAAAACGAGCATTTAAAATTCTATAGAAGTGTAATTGCTGGGAAAGCAAAGAAACTACAAGTAAAGAGGTACTACTCTGGTTTTATTAAAAATAATTACTGACTCGTTTTATTCGCTACTTATTAAAAGTATCAAGAAGACTGAAAATATTATATTATAATGTTTTAATTATAAGTATAATAACAACAACAGCCTGTAAATTTTCCCACGGTTGGGCCAGTCTTCTCTCTCTCTTTGAGGAGAGGTTTTGGAACATATTCAACCACGCTTTTCCAATACGGTTTGGTGGAATATACATGTGGCAGAATCTCTATGAAATTAGACACATGTAAGTTTCCTCACGATGTTTTCCTTCACTACCGAGCACGAGATGAATGATATGAATTAAGCACATGAATTTTCAGTGGTTCTTGTCTGGGTTTGAACCCGTAATCATTAATTTAGATACACGCGTTCTAACCACTGGGCCATCTCGGCTCTTTGACTACTATGAATGGAAAAATAAAAATAATGTTATGCATAGTAAGCAATGTTTCGTAAAGTACCCAAATCAATTAAATTTTAGTCGACTTTGTTCCAGTGTCGACGGTGGATGTTGAGGCGGTGGTGGGGCGTACCGCCACCCTGCCTTGCGACATTGAACCTGATTCCAACGAGGACAGAGTCTACATGGTGCTCTGGTTCAGACACGCGGGTGGCAAGCCGCTTTACAGGTAAGACAGTACAACTCATATTTATCTTTGTCTTCGCTTATGTATTTTACCATTGCCAGAATGCGATAGATATAGTTTTGACAGGACGTAAAAGATATATGAACATTTTCTTGATACCATTATTGCTGGCCTAAGTTATTAGAATATATAATAGTTGTAACAATAGCACGGAAACTGGTGATCTGATGCTCGTTCTCTCACTGGTCTTGTCTTCAATGTCGGCTTTGTTAGGTTAGGTTAGGTTTGTTATTACAATTTATATACTGACTTTCTATCACTCGTCGATCACAAAAGGTGAGTGATCATCTAAGAGTTAGTCAGTTAGTATAGTCACTGGCATCATATAAAATATCTGATTGCTTAACGACCTTAACTATATCGAGAACTATTGATAATTCGTATATAGTAAACGACTTACTATTATGAGCATGCCTCTCAATTTATAAGAATGAAAATTAATATTCCTTAGTTTGTCTTATAACCAAATTAAAACAGTTCTTAAACCATTCATATAATTGTGATGAACTCGCAATAACTTTCCCTGGCCGAAAACAATTTTGTCCTTTACGATGAAAAATCTATGTTTGCCTATTTTTACCCATGAAAACTTGAACAAGGAGATAGTCTCTACAAATATTATACAGAGCTTAGTTTATTTGAATGTAGGATGTAAATGTTCATTACTTCCGAAGATTACATTTACAAATCTGTTTTATTGGAAGAATCGACCTGAGTGCTATCAAAAATCAAAATAAACTTTATTCACGTAGGCTTTTACAAGCACTTTTGAATAGGCATTTAACAATTAAATGAAGCTACTAGTGTTGCCCAAATTCAGTCTTGGTCTTGCAGTCTTGGTCTTGTTCTTGCGTTTTTGCAAGACCAAGACCAAGAACAAGACCGCGTATTTTTTGCAAGACCAAGACCAAGACTTACCGTGCAAGACTTGAGCAAGAACAAGACATGGCCTGCAAGACTCTTGCGTC